>NW_024080936.1:618886-710487 GCF_003009895.1 Hyaena hyaena | reverse complement strand
CCCCCCGCCGCCCCCCCCCCCCGGGACCCTCTCCCGGCTGCGGCCACGCGCCCACCCGGGGCTCGGCTTCCCGCTCCTCCGACCTGGGCAGCCCTCGAAGGTGCCGGGATCGATCAGGATCATTCGGAAGATCGCGGGAGCCCTCAGGGGAGGGGGCTCGGGGGAGGGGGCTGGGGGCTGGGGGTGGGGGCTCGGGGAAGCGCCATCTCCGCCCCCCTGCGCTCCAGCAGTGCCCCCCCCCCCCAGCTCGGGCTTGGGAGGCCAGGGGGAGGGGATCCGCCGAAATGACTTTCCGGGATCTCTCCTGGACGCTTCTACCCCCACCCAGCCTGGGAGTCAGGCCAGCGCCCCAGGCCCAGAGGGAAAGGCACTGCCTTTAGGGGGCGGGGGGCGACTGAGCCCACAGCAGGGCTCCTGGGCTCCCAGACCCAAGCTGGTACATGAGAGCTTCAGGGAGAGGGCAGTCCCTGGGGTCCCCAGCGCGGGGACCCAGGAATGCTTCCTGGCTGCTGGACAGGGAGGGGGGGGATCTCTGACCTCATCCCCCGGGCTGCCCTAGGCCTCCTTCAGATCCAAATCCCGGTCGCACGGAGGCCTGGGGGTCACCCTGGACTCACTCCAAGGACCAGAGGGCCCTGGTGGGGCCTTGTCCCCATCTGCACAGGAGAGCCGTCTCCCCGACCACTCAGTGCCCCCCACAGGCTGCACTGTCTGTGGGGCCCTGGCCGCTCAGCCTCCCGCATCTGCCAGGCGCATCCGGGACTGACTACCGCTAAGCAGTACCCCCCCCCCGCCGAGTTTCTCCCAGTCTCTGGCCTCAGTGGCAGGGGTCTCCACCCGCAACCCTGAGGTTCCCAGAAGTGTGGAGAGCGCCCGCAGGGCCCCCGAGGCAGGGGGTGTGCAGGGGGCAGAGGCGCTGGACCCCCCAGGGGCGGGCGGTGCAGCTCCTCATGCCTGGCCGCCCCCACCCTCCAGGGTCCATTCCTCCTTGGGTCCCAGTCCTGCCCCAGAGCCTCCCGTGGCCCCCCGCCCCCGTCCGCCTCCACGGCTGCGCCCGGATTGTCCCCCAGTCTGGTCTCTGCCTGTGTCTGTGCGGACCTGCTGCCTGCTTGGCATGCGGCCCCCGCCCCTCCTGCCCACACCCAGCCCCAGCCCAGAGGCCTGGCATCTAATGATGCCTGCGGCCCAGCAGCTGGGGGGGGGGGGCGGCAAGGGACAGGAACCCCCCTCCCAGGGCAGCCTGCCCTGCTGGCCACACCTGCCTGTCTGCGTCCACTTAATTTCCGGCTTGGGTGTCACTGTGCAGTGATCTATTGCTCCCCGGGGGCTTCTGGGCTGTGAACGTGCTTTTTACTTGTCCATCAGTGGCCGCCTGGCCACCTGCAGCCTGATCAGGGGCTCCAGCAGCGTGGCCTCCCCCCATGGCCTGAAAGTCCCCCAGATACTGAGCCCGGAGGCCACTAGGGCACGCAGACCCAGGAAGGGCCCAGCACTAGGCACACACAGTAGGTGCGCGCTCAGTGCCTGCTGGGATCGCCGACACTGGCATCGGAAACACCAATCATTCGTATGTTATGTTCAGTTTCCTGATCAGGTGGCTGCCACATTCATGCATTCATTCCATCAACGAGAATTCATGGAGCGCCTACTGTGTACCGGGCACATTCTAGGCACTGAGGACTCAGCGGCAACCAGGATTCCCGCCCGAGCGAGCTGACGTCTAGAGGAGACAGACCAGATCTGGGGCCTCGAGGAGCAGGGAGGGGGAGGGAGGGAAGGTGCGGGCAGGGCAGTGGCCCTGGGGGGGTGGGGCTGGGTGCACCCAGGGAGGGTGGGGGAGCAGGGGGAGGACCCTGGTGGTTCCTCGAAGCAGGACGCAGGAGCCATGGGGGCTTCCAGCAGCATGACTGTGCTTGAGGGGCTCCCCAGGACCCCTGAATTCAGGGGAGTCCCCAGCCCTGAGCGTCAGGGGTGCTGGGGTCTTCGGTCTTTTTCCCAGTGGAGATGGAGCAGGGAAGCCAGCGCCCCATCCTGGGACTGAGGGCTGACCCCCCAAAGCAATACAACCACAAATCTCACCCAGAGCAGGCGGAAGTGCTCCCCCCCCACCTCCCAGACCCCCTCCCCTTGGCAGGGCACCCAGGCAGCATTAATAACCTGCCTCGAGTGCCCTCTGCTCAGGGGCCACATACAGAGGGCTGCCCAGGGGGCCTGCAGAGAGGCTGGGGGGGCACAGGGGGGCTGGAGGGGGCCGCAGGGTCCCCATGAACACAACACAGCCCTGGGTGTGAGCAGCCCCTCCTCATGTTGACAGTGGTCCCTGAGGCAGTGGTGGGCGGCCTGGCGACCCAGGCCCTAAACGCAAGCAGCCGGGAGGTAGTAAGAGTGTGCGTGGGCGAGTGCGGCTAGGTGCTTTCTCTGCACACGCGTGTGCGTGTCTATGCACATAGCAGATGACAAACCCAAGGGGAGTGTCCCACCCTGGGCCCCGGTGATGACCCAACAGGACAGGCCCTGCCCCCTGGGAACCTCGGGGGGGGGGGGGAGGGAGAACAGGCAAGAATCAGCGATACCACATGGAGGGTGTGGGGTGAGGGGCCACCTGGCCAGGGAGAGGACGTGTGACCTAATCTGAAAGGTCTCCGGGAGAGAGCCGATCAGTGACCTGCGGGAAGGGTACACTACACAGGGGAACAGCATGCGCCAAGACCCTGAGGTGGAGCAAGACTGTTTTTGTCCTTACCCATCCAAGGTCAACTTTCGTGCTAAAATTCTGTCTTAAAAAACTGGAAATGCCTTAAACGTCCATGAACTGGTGCATGGATAAACCAAATGTGATATATCCACACACAGAATGTCCCTCGGCAGCGAGCAGGGGCGAGGCGCCCCCACCCGCCGCCCCGCGGACGGACCCCAAACACATGATGCTCAGGGAGGGAACCAGACACGGGAGGCCACGCAGGTGTGAGTCCACGTGCGAGACGTGTCCAGAACAGGACGGGGTACCAGGGGCTGGGGGTGACTGGTGATGGGGGCAGGGCTTCCTTTGGGGTGACGGAATGTTCTGGAATTGGATAGAGGTGATGGTTGCATAACTCTGTGAATGTACTAAAAACTGTGGGATTATACTTCTTTTTTAATTTTTTAATTTTTTTTTAATTTCTGAGAAAGAGAGAGAGAGAGCGCGCGAGCAAGCGGGGAGGGGCAGAGAGAGAGAGGGAGACACAGGAGACACAGGATCGGAAGCAGCTCCAGGCTCCGAGCCGTCAGCACAGAGCCCGACACGGGGCTCGAACTCACAGACCGCGAGATCATGACCTGAGCTGAAGCCAGACACTCCACCGACGGAGCCCCAGCCGCCCCTGGGATTGTACCTTAAATGGGTGGGTGGTGTGCTGTGTGAATTGTATCTCAATAACTTTTTCTTTAATAAGAAGATGACGGTCAGTTGCTAAGATCCCGCCCCACGGCCGGGGACTGAGTCCTGCCTCCGGCTCCCTCCCCTGGGGCTCGGGGTCCTGGCTGGGGCAGTGGGTCCTCAGGGTCTCCCTCCGCGGTGCGCAGTGCGGCGTCCGCGTGCATCCCGAGACCCGGGCAGGGCGGGCGGGGCGCACACAGGGGCCTTTGTGCCGCTCACGGGCTTCATTAAGACGCCGGCCCTGTCGCGGGCCCAGCTCGGCCGAATTAATTAGCAGTCAGCCCTTCCGCCCCGCTAACTGTGCCCCAGAGGCTGGGTCCTGGACGCACCGCCAAGGCGACCAGCAGCCGAGAGGGCCTGCTGGGTGGCCCCTCAGCCTCTCTGTGCCCCCATCTGGGGCTAGGCCGGGGTGAAGGCCCCGGGACCCACGGCCCCCGACACGTGCCTTTTGCAAAGCCAGAAAGGGATTGAGAGGCTACAGACAGAGGCGCCTGGGTGGCTCAGTGCCTTCATCGTCCCTTGATTTCGGCCTGGGTCACCATCCCTGGATGGTGGGATTGAGCCTGTGCTGAGCATGGAGCCTGCTTAGGATTCCCTCTCTCTCCCTCTGCCCCTCGCCTGCTCACGCTCTAAAGTAAAATTAAAATTTTAAAAAGGGGGCGTGGCCCCTGGGTGGGTCAGTCCGTTAAGCTTCTGACTCTTGATTTCAGTTCAGGTCATGATCTCACTGTTCGTTGATTGAGCCTGGAGTCGGGGTGCTTGGGATTCTCTCCCTCTGCCCCTCCCTGTGCGCACGCTCTCTCTCTCTCTCTCTCAAAATAAACAAACTGTAGATATAATAATAACTTAAAAAAGCAACAGACAGACCTCACCCTGCCCTGGGCAGTTAGGGAAACTGAGTCACACAGCAGATCTTGGCGACACGATGTCACAGGATGGGAGGGCCCGCCTCCCCGCAAGGTTGGGGAGCAGGAAGCCCTGGGCAGCCCCGGTCCGGGCATCTCAGCCAGCCGGGCTCCTCCCTCCACCCCCCCAGCTGCCCCGGGGAGCAGGGGGCTTGTTCCCATTTCTCAGAGGGGAAACCAAAGCCCGTGGAGGGCAGTGAAGGAGACAGCACCCCGTAAGATGCTCATCCCAGGGCCTAACCTCCAAACAAGCAAAGAATGCATCCCGACGGATCCCGATGGTCTTCAAGGGCGCCTCTCCCTGGCAGAGTCCAGTCCCATTCCTCCCGGTTATTACCCCCAAGGGCCCCTCTAACTGGGGCCGATGGCCCCAGACACACATGCACACCCCTGAAGTTTACACTCATTTTATTATAAAAAAATACAGAATCCAAAGTTGATTGTAATGGAGGGGGGTCCCAGTCACCAGCTCCAGGCGTGGCGACGCCACCCGCCCAGCCGCCCCTACAAAAGCCCCCCCACCCCCCGCATCCAGGAGCCTCTGTATATACATCTATATATAATATGTATAAAACACAGAGCAGGAAAGGCGGGTAGGAAATATGAAATCTGTATAAATGCAGTTTGCTTCCTTAAAGTGTCTGGGGGAGCTGTCTTTTCTTGGTGGGGTGGCCCCCGCTTTTTGTTTTGTCCTGTTTTCTCTTTTTTTATAAACATTATTAGTTCCGAGAGTAGGGGGAGGGGCTCCGACAGACACACGAGCTTACTGCAAAGTGCGGCTTCTACTCTAAAAAGTCCCCCCACCCCCCACCAAAATAAAAGTGCCCCCCCCTCCTGTGAAGGGGTAAGAAAAAAAGAAACTTTCCAGGCCGTCTTTAGGAATACGGTAAAAATAAATCACAGTATATACTTGCTGGCTCTATTTACAGAAACGTCACGTCTTCTTGGCCTCCGGGCGATCACCAGTGGCAGGGGGGACAGGGTGGGGCCTAAGTGGTTCTAAGTCAAGGGGGCGGGCTTGTGACGGGGCCAGGGCGCCACAGCGGCCTCTGCTCAAACACCTGATGTCCACTCTGCGGAGCGGTCATCACCGGGAGCGAGGAGGGGGGCGGGGGTCTGAGGTGGGCTCGGATTCCTGGACCAGAGTTAGGGGCACTCATCCCTGGCCCCTTCCCTCTCAGACCAGCCTGTTCCAGGGCACCTGGGAGGTCCACAGTGGCCTCCAGCCAGGACCCAGCAAATGGAGTGGCCAGAGCAGGGGTCTCCAGGGGGCCAGGGACCCACGCAGCATCCACGGTTTCCTTCCCAAAGTCACCGGCAACAGCAAGGAATAAATTAAATTAAAAACTCAAGTCTTTCTGATTCAGCCGTAAAAGAACAACACTGCCGAGAGGTTCCTGGGCTTCTCCAGCACCTGGAAGAGATGGCCTGGCCGGGAGGCTGGACACACACCGGCCGCTTAGCCACGGCCCCCGGGGCTGGTCCTGGCGCGGCCCGGCCGGCGGGGCAGGAGCCTCGCCAGCCTCAGGCCGCCTCTGGGGGGGGCGGGGCCTCTCGCTGGGCGGGGCTGTCCCGGTGGGCGGGGCCTCTCGCTGGGCGGGGCCGTCCCGGTGGGCGGGGCCTAGGAGCCCAGGAGGGTCCACAGCACAGGGACAGTGGTGAGGGCCAGCTGGCAGGCGCCCAAGCCACTGCACGAGTTATTGCTGGTGAAGATGGGCTCCGGGGCCTCGTACAGCGTCTCGTCTGGGGGGACACGGGGACGGGATGGTCAGCAGGTGGCCCCCCCCAACTGGCCGCACCCCCTCACCCACATTCTTCCTCTGCTGCACCTCCCAGACTCCGAGATTTCTGTCCATCTCGACTGGGGCTGTGCCTTCCTTCGGTGCAGAGCATGGCAAACAGCAGGTGCCAAATAACGTGTGTTGGCACCTGGGTGAAGTCACAGGCTCTGGATACAATTACGACGTTTCAAGAAAATGGGCACTTTTGGTCTATGGGGGACTTTCCTGGAGTTCACTCTTGGATGAAAGGGGCAGAGGGCGGGGTCACAGGCTTCACCTTCGGTGCCGAGGGTCTGAATGTCCTCATTTACACCCGAGGACACCGAGGCCCGGGCGCAGGAGCCGCCCCAGCCGTTGCTGAGGCTGTGGGACTCCCAGGGCCGTGTTCTGACCACTCCCCGGCTCTGCTGACCACTCAACGGGCTCTGTGGGTTCCGGACACGGGGGGGGGGGTGCAACCCTACACGATGCCCTGAGCACTTACTAGTCGGCCGCACGTAAACCTTCAGCCTCAGGCAGGGTCGGTCCACAGCATTGGGCGGCGTGGCAGCTGGAAGACAAGGGGACGGGGGTTGCTGGGCAGGGGGCTCAGTGCCAGAGACCTCCTGGGGCCATGTCCCTGCCCCAAGGCTAGGGGAGGTTCCACCCATGAAACTCCTAATCACACGTCAAAGCCCCAGAAGTAATGCCCTCTATTTCCCAGAAGTCCTGCACACTCCCCCTGCTCCTCCCTTTGCTGAACCCCGACCCCAGAGACTGGGGGTGTCTGTCTGGTTCTATCTCACCCCAAGGCAGCACAGAGCAAGGCTTGAAAGTGATGAATAAAAATGTTTGTTTTTAACCAATCAACAACAAAAATCAGTGTAACCGAACGACTGATCTGGTGCCGTGGGCAAGTCACCCCCCATCTGGGCCTCCTGTGTCTGGAAATGATTACCTCCACCTGGGAGCCAACAGAAGACAGTCACCCCCGGGAGACAGGCTATGCCCCCCCTCACGCGGAGAGGGGCGCACCCTGCTGGACCCAGGCCTCACGCTCACGGGGAGGCCGAAGCCCTGGGTCCTCAGCTCCAGAGCCCACCTTTACTGCTCCTGCCTCTTGGCCCACAAGGAAGCTCCCGGAAGGGCTGGGAGCTGGCAGTGAATGGCACGGGCACCCCCCACCCCGTGTGCACGACCGCCCCCCACCCGCCTGCTGGCCGCCGCCTCTGCCCGTCCCCCAGAAGCCCCTCACGCTGGGAGATGAAGATAAAAAAGCATGTAATAAAAATAACATTCGTCATAGAGATAGGACGAATAATTACAATAATTATCTTTATGAAACTCTCGTCCTGGAAAGAAAAATGTAATTTTTCTTATATTATGAGGACTTAATTTAAACACCTTCTCCCTGCCTCCACCCGCTTCTTTCTTGAATTAAAAGGAAAATAATCCAAACAGAGCAGAAGAAGGGAGCCTCGCGGAGTTTGATTTGACTCGGCAGGACCGAGGGTGTGGAGGGGCCGCCCCCCCCCAGCCCCGGGGCGGACCCCGCCCCCCACCCGGCTCCCTGCGGGCCCCCAGGAGGCTGAGAAACGGGGTCTCGGCGGCCCCCCGAGCTGCAGCGGCTCTGCACAGACGGCAGCCCCACACGGTGCCCCACGCTGGCGGGGCCGGTGCCCAGGCTCCCGCATTCCCCGCTAAGGTGCGTGGAGAGTAACGGGCGGCCGAGTCACGGCAGGGTGGGGGCTCCCCAGCCCCTGCCAGTGGTCTGTCCGGGAGGAAGAAGGATGCCCCCTGGATGCCCCTGGTGAGCAGGGGGCAGCCTGCCCTCAGCCCGGCCCACTTGCCGCGGGGCGGGCGTGCCTCAGGGTCCCCAAGCTTTGAAAAGCAGCTTCCACAGTCCGAGGGGAATCTTGGGCCAGGGGGGCCTGAGGGGGGGCCTGAGGGGGAGGCCGCCGGGGTGGGCTTGGGAGCTCCCTGCCCAACCCAGGGTGTGATGGGCAGAACACCAGCTCTGCCTTCACCCCTGGCTTTGACCACCAGGGTCCCTACGCCTGTCTCCCTCGGGGTGGGGGAGGAGCAGTGAAGACCCCTGCTCTCGGCGCCCACGAGCGCAAAGGTGGGCTGACCCGGAGACAGGTCATGCAGGGGCAGCTGAGGGTTTGTGATCTCAGCCCCACTCCGAGACTCAGTTTCCCCATCTGTAAAATGGGGACTCTTGATAGTGAGTCCTCTGGGGCTGGCTAGAAGGATGATGATTCCATTCAAGAGCTTGACCAGGGAACACAGAGGCCAGGGCCAGCCCAGACCCCATCTCCCCATAACAGGCCTCTGCTGACCCCCAACCCCAGTGCCACCAGTCTCCCCCTTCCACATTCTCTGGCCCGCGCCCCGCCACCCCCTTGTCTCTGCCTCCTCCTCCCCACACGTGCTGCTCCAACACTCCCTGCACTTGGCCCCCTCCCCCCACTCCCCACCCACGTCTCCGTGCCCCATACACCCCCGGGTCCCCCCCTGCACCCCATTCACCCCTGAGCCCCTGACACCCCACAGCTGCCCCTGGTGCCCCGTGCACCCCCGCCCCCTCTCCCAGCACCCCCGTGCACCCCCGGCCCCCCGCCCCCTCCCCCAGCACCCCGTGCACCCCCGGCCCCCCGTGCTCACAGATGTAGTAGTACTCGTGGCCCGGGCGGAACTCGAAGCCGAGGGAGAAGGGCGTGAAGAGCTGGAACTTCTCGGAGAACTTGAGCGGCCCCCCGGGCGCCGCGGGCCGGTTGCACTCCCAGCGCTTGAAGCCGCGCTGCCGGTGGTCGCAGGAGGCGTGGCCCTCGCCGTTGACCATGTAGAGCACGTAGTGCTCCATGCGCTCGGCCGGCGGCAGCGGCGCCCCGTAGTGCGGGCAGTAGATGTCCAGGTAGTCGTTGATGCTCACCTCCACCGTGTAGCCCCCGCCGGCGTCCGCCGCGCCCGCGTGGAACCTGGCCCGGCCGCCGCGGAGGCCGGGGGGCGGGTGGGGGACCGGGGCGCCGGTCAGCGCGGGCGGGCGCCGCCCTGCACCCCCACCCACCCCGGGCCGGGCCGGAACCCGCGCCCCGGGGCAGGGCCCAGCCCTGGAGCCGCCCGCCCCCCAAGAGGGAGGAGGGGCGGCCGCCGGGCATTCTGGGTAACCGCATGCAGTCGTGCAGGGCCCCTGGGACCCCGCTTCCCTTCCGAGGCCGGACATCTGGGGCCTTCCGTGACAGGCAGGGCTGGCACACGCTGCTCCCCCCATGATGAGGTCCCTCTCCAAAAACATGTTACTGCTTGACTGCTATGTCCCCTCCTCCAGGCAGGCCCCATGCTGCCCACCACATGCAGCCGCCTTCGCGCTCCTTCCTGTGGATCTGCCTGCCAAGAAGGCACAGGGTGGTGTGGGGCCGCGGGCTGGGTGTTCTGGGCCCCCGGGGGGCTGGCTCGGACCCCTCTCCTCGCCTCAGTTTCCCTGCGGGGGGTAGGTTTGGCGTGAAGGACGCCCCAGCCCAGCTCAGAGGTGCTCCGGGTTCGACCCCCAGCTTCAACTCCTTTAGTCCCGTGTGACCTCCTTCCAGAGCCTCTGCAATTTGGCAGCTGCCCCCCACCCTTCTGGCCACCTCACCAGGCCCCCCCCCCCTGCTTCCCAGCCTTTGCCCTGGAGGTCTCAACTGCCACGCAGCCCGTGCCCCTTCCTTGGGGAGCTCCCCCAGACCCAGCCTCATCTGGCGAGGATGGAGGTCAGCTCCCCCCACCACCCCACCATCACTGCCTCAGGCTACAGCGCCAGGAGCCCTTAGATCTCCGGGACGAGGTCCCCTGGGTCCCTGTCATGTAAACGCAGCCAGGACCGAGGTGGGACAGGGGGCCTTGGGAGAGGAGCTTTATTAGCACATAAAAGGCCCGAGCAGGGAGGGTGGGGAGTCCCTCCTCCCTCTCCATACAGGCGTGGAAACTGAGGCCCAGTGAGGGTTGAGGGCAGAAAGGGCCCAGGCTGCTTGGATCCCAGCTCGCCCTGCACCGCCTCTGTGCCCCAGCCCCCATGCCGGCCGCACCCGAGGGGGGGCGGGATTCTCAGCTGGCACCTGGCTGTCCCCCCTGCAGCCCAGAGGCTCTGCACCAGGTTGGGGGACGGCTCCGGGACTCCACCCCCTCCGAGGTGGGGGCCAGGCAGCAGAGACCTTGCCCATTTGTGCCTCAGTTTCCCAGCCTGACACTGGAGCTCAGCCGCAGAGGTCGAGACTCCCGAGAACACCGGCTCGGAGGGTCAGAGGGAGCAGATTCACCTCCAGACCCTTCCCTGCTCTCAGGGTCATCCAGGAATGGGGAGCCCTGCCCACCCCACGGAAGTGGGGTCCTGTTTGCAGATTCAGTGTATGTAGCAGTGAGACCCAGGGAGTGGAGGTCAGCTGTGGCTGCACGTGGTTCTTCTGTGCGTAGGCGCGGGCTTGCACCCAGCTACGTCTTCTGCTTCATTCTCTTCTCAAAGCCTCAACTTCCAACTCTGTACAATGGGGACAGTCCTTGAGAACTCCAGGCATGTACATAGCAGGCCCTGCACAGAGGCAGGGCAGCCCAGAGTCAGGCTGGGACAGGGTCAGGGTCAGGCCGGGACAGGGTCAGGGTCAGGCTGGGGCAGGGTCAGGCCGGGGCAGGGGTCAGGGTCAGGCCCAGGCCGGGGCAGGGCCAGGCCGGGACAGGGTCAGGGTCAGGGTCAGGCCGGGGCAGGGCCAGGCCGGGACAGGGTCAGGGTCAGTCTGGGGCAGGGTCAGGCCGGGGCAGGGGCAGGGTCAGGCCAGGTCAGGGCCAGGCCAGGGCAGGGTCAGGGTCAGGCCGGGGCAGGGCCAGGCCGGGACAGGGTCAGGGTCAGGCCAGGGCAGGGTCAGGGTCAGGCCGGGTCAGGGCCAGGCTGGGACAGGGTCAGGGTCAGGCCGGGGCAGGGGCAGGGGCAGGCCGGGGCAGGGTCAGGCAGCGGCCCTGCCCGTCCCTCGGCTGCCCCTTGCCGGGCCAAGCCAGGGGTCTCATGGACTGGTTATGTGCTCTGGCTGCTTGGGCGAGATCGATGCAAAAGCCACTCCAGGCTTTTTCAAAAGTCATTTTTGCTCCTTCCCAGCCCATTGAAAGCCCCATTGATCAGCCAATCGATGACAGCCGTGGCCAAGCGCCTGCCCGACCCTGCAGGGGAGGGGAGGGGGGGAGGGGGACACGGGGCCCTGCTGCCGTGCTGGCCTTGGCCCCCCGGCCCTCAGTCTCCCCTCTCATCCCTGGCCCGCTGAGGCGGGTGCACACTCGGCCTCTGCAGAGCCCCTCAAGGTGAACGGACTCGGAGGGTGGGGGGTGGGGCTGCCGAGCCTCGCAGGCCCTCTGGCTCCACCCCTGCCCCTGCCCCTCCCGCAGGCCTGCCCCCCCCCCTGCCCCCCGCACTGGACCAACACCACTCTCCTCGCCCCTTTCATCTTCCGGAAAACATCCCAACCCAAGGCTGCTTTGCCGGTTCAGAGGCTGGAGGCTTGGGCCCCACCAGGCGGGCCAGGTTCCTGGCCTCCCCAAGTCCGGGGCTCGCTTTTCTCAGTGTAAACCAGACCCACTGAGGCAGGGGCTCCAAGCTCCCCCTCGCTTGGAATAAAACTCACAGTCCCCCCAGGTCATGAGGCCCATGTGGCTCCACTGCCCCACCCTCGTCGCCCTCCCACGGCCCCCAGCTCACTCTCTTCCAGCCACACCAGCCTTCTGGCTGCTCCTGTTCCCACCCCAGGGCCTTTGCACGTGCTGCTCTGCCTGGCATGCTCTCACCCGCCTCTGCCCCCTCATCACGTCTCTCGTTCCAACATCATATTTTTACCTTCACACAGTCTGCTGTCCGCCCTCCCGGACCGTGGGGGCAGCCTCCTCACCCCTACCCTCGCTGCCAGCACAGGCCCTGAGCATTATGCCTCCACGCGTGTGTTGATCAAACAAAGGCCAAAGATTCAAGGTCTTTGAGGTGCCAGAGTCACAGGGAGCAGACAGTGGGCCACACGTGGGGTAAGGACCCCAGGCAGGGGGCTCACAGAAAGCCCCCCACACCCAAGCCCCGGCTGCCTAAGATTTCCCCTCCCCGGCTCTAAATTAGCGATGGCCTTGCTGCGTTGGCATTTCCTGCTTCCAAGTTGGCGGGCAAACCAGGGGCGGGCGCCCGGCCCCTGCTCAGGGTGGCGCCTGTGTGGGGGAAGGGCCCAACCCCAAAACCAAGCCGGTGCAAGAAACACAAAGCTTTCATTTTCTCCATTAGTGCGGAAGCCTGATATGCAAATACTCCATGGGAGCAGCAGATAGAGATAAAAATTCTCACTAAGGGGTTAATGACTGACTTGGGATGGGTTCCCAGACAGAGGGCTCCTGAGGCTTTCAGACGTACAGCCTTCCCTCTCCCGCGCCACACCTTCGCCCCCACTCTTGTTCACACTGGCGGCTGCCTGCCAGCGTGCACTCCTCCAGGCAGCCCTCCCAGCCCCTGCTGGACCCCACCCTGCCCGCCAACCCCACCCCTACCCCCGCAGCTGCCCAGCCCGCAGCTAATTAGCTCCAATCGGGCCATTGTCAAGTCATTAGATGCTAATAGCAAAGCAACTAATTAGGAGTCTCACCCAAAATGGGAGTGGGGAGGGCTCTGCTGCCCCCCCAAGCTGAGGCAGGGGTGAGGCGGCAGCATCCTTGCTGGCTGCACTAGGGACCCTTTCCCTGGCCCGAACTCAGTCACGCCTCCTAGTAAAGGGGCCTCCTGCCAAGGGCTGGGGTGGGGGGGACGGCCACACTCAGGCCGCCCCGTCCCCGGTTCCCGAGGCCCAGGCCGGGCAGGGTCAGCCCCTCCCACTGCCATCCCCAGCGAGGCCCCCAAGGCCTCGGCACCCACCCCCAGCTTCCGTCACGCCACCTGAGGCCTGGCCACCTTCCTCCTGCTGCGGTGGGCGGGGGGAGGGAGCTCAGGTGCCGGGTGGGGCCTCAGAGACCCCGGCCCCAAGGTGGTGCGGGGTCAGCCTCAGAAAGGGTGCGTGCACGGGGTAAAGGGCAGCAGCAAGCCTGGAGCTGAAGCCAGAGGTCGGCCCCCCTCTGGACCCCGGGCTCAGCAGGCGCATGGCCGCATGGCGCACCGCAGGGGCGGACCTGGCCCCGCCCCTGCCCCCGTGTTTCTTAGCCAGCCTCGGACTCGGCAGCCTCCGGGAGGGGGGCCAGCCCCACCGCGCCTGCTCCCCGGAGCCGCGGATGAGTCACTCCCTCCGGGGCCCGTGAGACCGAGCGGGGCGGGCAGACCGGACGGGGGCAGGGCTGCGGCTGGGCCAGCGGAGGGGACAGCTGGGCTCACGTGGTGAATGGAGCCCCTCGAAGCCCAAATCCCCAGGTCCAACAGGGAGGCCGAGGCATGGCGGCTGAGCCCCTCCCCCCCACGGGGGCGCAAGAGAGCAGGCATGGGGGCGACACCCGGCCGAGTTCAAAGTCTGTCTGAGGTTGAGACTAAGCCGGCCTGTGCTCAGCGCACCTGCCATCAGCTGTGTGGCGGCGCACAGGCAGCACGGTGGCCGGGCAGGCGGGACACAGCCAGGCCCTCCCTCTGGACTCGTCTCCGGAAGAGAACCCCCCCCCACCAAAGCCACATGATGGACCAAGGCTGGCGTGGCCCCCATTCCCGAGGATGAGGGAAGGGGTGCAGGGGTGCCGCGGGGGGCACACGGGCCTGTCTTAGGGGTTGCAGACGGGCCGATGGAAGGCGGGCCCTCAGAAGCACTGCCTCCCAGAGCCCCCCGAATGCCCCCGTGACCCTGAGGAGCCCACGGACCTCAGGGAGATGTCTGCTGGGGCCCCGGCGGTCAGAGCTCCTCAGCAGGCAGAGGCCGCGGGCCGCGGCGGGGACAGCACACCCCCAGCCCCAGCGTCTTCACCTGCACACCGAGGCTGCCCAGGGGGGTCCGCGGCGGGAGGGACCGAGGCTGGGGACAGGGAATGCCCGCCCGCTCATCGGACCCCAGGAAGCCTGCAGCCCCAGCTTCAGACCCGGAAGGAAGTTGCCCAGGCCTGTGGGGGGTGAGGGCCCCTCAGAACCGCCCCCCACCCCGGGCCCCTCAGCGGGTCCTCAGCCTGTCCTTCGGGCTGGACCGTCGTTGTCCGTGCAGATTTGGGGTCCAGCCCCAGAGCCCCCTCTTTTTTCCTGCAGAAGCTGCCCCAGGTACCTTCTCTGTCGGGGACCTCCGAGCCCCTCGTGTCGTGCCGGGGCCGTGCCCGGCCACATGCGCCCCGCCACCGTCTGCCGACTGCCACGCCTGCGGCCCCCACCGACGGAGACGCGGAGGCTCCGGGCAGGCAAGCCGCCGCAGGAGCTCCTGCCCTGGTTTTCCAGAACCCTGAGTCCAAGCCTGGGCTCCCCACGGCCCCCCCACGACCCCCTCCAGGCCCCGGTACCCAGACCCACAGGGCCTCGCCCTCCAAGCCCCGAGGCCAGGCAGACCAACCTTTCTCGAACAAAACAAAAAACCCTCATACAGCAAAATACGGCATCCCTTGGTCAAAGCCGATCCTCCGCAGAGGCCCCGGCCAGGCTGCAGCGCCCCGGGGACCACGGCTGCCCGGCACCCCCACTGTGGGAGAGCCCCTTCTCCTGTCGCCATTTTCCTACGTGCACCGCCCCCCCCCCAGAAGCACACGAAACCGCGTTCAAATCCACACGCAGCCCCGTGTGAGGGCGGCCGGCTGAGGGGAGCCTGGTCAGGATGGGTCCGGAGCCCACAGCCCCGCCTGCACATGCGGGCCCGCAGGTCTCCCTCGGGTGGGGGACTCTTGGGGACAGCAGGGACCCTGCAAAGCGCCAGCTCCGGACCTTGGTGACCCCTCTACACCAAGGCAGCACGGGGCCCCGGGTCCCACGCACGCTTCCCTAGCAAGGACCCCCCCCCGCCCCGGTCTGGAGGAGGGGACAGAGGAAGAGCCGCCGGGCAGGCGGGAGCTCCAGCCGCCATCGTGGGACTGGCTGCCGCCTCAGCGGAGGCTGTGGGACGGCCAGGGCCGGGCTACACGCGCAGACACACGTGTGCACGCTGCTCACATACGCTGAAGACACATGTGTGCGGCCGTACAGACCCCCCCGCGCTCCCTGCGTGCAGATACACACATGCAGATGTGCACGCGCACCCCCGACACACACACGCCGTGCAGACACGTACACACACGTGTGCACACCTGCCACACAGACCTGTGTGCGCCACACACACGCGCGCGCGTGGCCCCGGCACGCCACGGACAAAACCCCACGACTGCACGCAGCACACAGGCAGCCACGCAGAAGCCTGAGGCTGCGAGGCGCGCCCGGACCGTCCCCACAGCATGAGCCCTGCGTCTGCACACGCGGCCCCGCGTGAGGGCCCGGGACCCCCGGCCGCGGACAGGTGCGAGGGCCGGGGAGGAGCCGGCCGGCCGGCAGCCCCGGACCGCACAGCCCCACTGCCGCGGCGGGGACAGCGGCTATGGGGCTGCTTGGCTACGGGGCTGCTTGGCTACGTCCACCAGCTGCGTGTGCGCAGGAAATGCGCTGCTCGGCAGGAGAATGTGATTTGGGAAACAGAGCCACGGACTTATTACCTTGGTGCAGGTACGAGGCCTGGCCGGGCACGGGGGGCACGCTGGTCTCCGCAGCTCCCCCACAACTGCCTGCGCGCCACCCAAGTGCGCCCGGCCCCGGCTCTGACCCCCGTGCCTGCTGCGCCCCTTCTCCTGGGCACGGCCCCTCCCATCTCCTCCCCTGCCGCAGCACTGATCCGTTACTCGCCCAACCCGGCCTGTCTCCACCCGCGGGACTGCGGCTGCCCGCTCTGGGCCTGCTCGCTGACCCTGCACCTCGGCCCTGGGCAGCTGCCCCCGGGAAATCACCGTTCCTGGGCGCCCTTGGACCTGAGGCCCAGCGCCAGCCCTCCTCCCGGGTCCGACACACACCCATCCCCGGGTGCGGTCCCAGGCCAGCCCTGGGCAGCGAACCTCCTGAGGGGTCCCTAGGCCACCGGGCAGCTGGTCAGAACAGGCCCGTCAGGTCAGCGACAGGAGACGCTCCGTGCGAGGCCAGAGCCAGGCCCCAGGGGCTGCCTCCCTCCCCGGGCCGGGGTCCTGTCCACAGCCCTGAGGCAGGTGGGGCGGCAGGCAGCACCCCCCTTCCGTCCCCATTCGAGGCTCCTCATGTGTTTGGTGTTTGCTAGAACAAAGGACAGGCCTGGGACGGAGATTCCAAAGCTGAAACCAAAAACTTGGGCCGGGGAGGCGCTGCCCGTTGGGCTCCCCGCTCGGCCGCAGGGAAGAGCCTTAATCAAACCCACATGTGAGCAGCAGGGCACAGCCGCGCGGGGGACGCACTCCGCGGTGGCCTGGCCGTCCCTGTGCAGCCCGGGGTCTCTGCCCTCGGCCCTGGGGCCCAAGCCCACAGCTGGGCGACTGAGGGGGGTGTCTGGGTGCTCCCCGCCCCCCCCGGCAGGACAGGACACTGGCTACCTTGTCCCAGAGCCTGCCTCAAAGACAGCCCTTTATGCAACTTTCTGCCCGAGGACCGAGGACGCCAGGGGACAGTAACGGGATGGCAGGGGACGGCGGGCTCCGGAGGGTGTCGTGGCCGGCACTCGAAAGTGACCAGTGGCAGGGGGACAGGAAGCAGAGAGGCTGGCCTTGTCGGCTCCCGTGCGCGGCCCAGACAGCCCTGGGAGCGCTGTGGAAGCCTGGGACCCCCGGAGTCCTGGGCTCCGAGCCCCGCCTCCCACGGGACCCCCAGCTCACCCGGCCCTGGGGAGCCAGGCACGGCCCAGGGGCTTCTGCAGGGGTCCAGGGCACCGTCAGTCACCGGCAAAGTTTTCTCACTCGGATTAACAAGGACCCCTGCTGCCCCCCAAATTGCACTTAGCGCTCGGCGCGGTGGAGGTTGTGCGGGCAGGCAGGACTCCTCGGCCCGCATAGCAGGCTGGGCACCAGGCCACCCAGGTCCCCGCCTCAGCTCCTCTCCGCGCACGGTGACCTTGAGCCAGCCACTCGTGCATTCTGTGCCTCAGTTTCCCCGTCAGCACCAGGAGGTCGGGAGAGGGTGCTACCAGGGACCGCTCCTGGGTTCCTCAGTCTCCCCGCCTCTGCAAAGCTAGGACGGGGCCCCTGGAGCCGAGGCGGTCCTGGGTTGGCAGGGAGGAGCGTCGCAACTTCCTCAAGTTCACGTGGGGACCCACTGGCAGGACGCACCCGCGGACCGCCTGCCCCGGGGGGCCGTGCTCCCCCACCCGCCGCAGTCCAGCGACAAGGGTCCCCGGGGGATCTCCACGAACTCCGATGCCTGCAGGCGTCCCGGGAGAGGCCCCAGGACGGGGGACCCCCAAGTCCGGGACAGGAGCTCGGGGCCGCGCAGCTTCGGAGGGTGCCGGAGGGTCGCCCGAACTCCGGGGGCCGGCGGCGCTCTGGGCGCGCAGGGCGTCCGCTGGGGCGCCCTCGGGGGGAGGCGGGGGGTGGAAGGACGCACGAGGAGCGGGAGCGCCCCGAACTCCGGGGCGCCGGAACTCCCCGGGGGCTCTCCCGCGGGGCCCGGCAGCGCCGCCCCCGGACCCGCTCCCGAGGCTGAGCGCGCGCGGGGGCCGCCCCCGGCGCGGGGCGCGGAGGCCCGGCCGGGGCGGGGGGCGCCCGGGGCCCCCGGCGCCGCCTCCCCGCGCGCGGCCGCGCTCACCTGGGGTTGCTGCGGTTCCAGTAGACGGCGTAGCGGTCCGAGTTGGCGCGGGCGGCGTCCTCGGCGCGCGCGAAGGGCGGCGGCGGCAGCGGCAGCAGCAGCAGCAGCAGCGGCAGCAGCGGGCGCTGCGCGGGCGCCATGGCCCCGGTCCGGCCGCCGCGCTCGCCTGGCCGCCGCCTGCCCGCGGTCTCCGCCTCCTCCGCCGCCGCCGCCGAGCGGGCGGGCTCGGGGCGGGCGGGGGGAGGGCGCGCCGGCGCTTGGAGATCCCCGGACGCCCCCGCCCGGGCGCGCGCGACCTCGGGCGCCGAGAAGGCAGGCGGCGGCGGGCGGGGCGCCGGGCGGGTCGACCCCGGGCGCCGGCCCCGGCCGCGCGGACTCTCGCAGCTCGGGCCGCCGCCGCAGCCGCCGGGGAGGGGCCGGGGCTCCGGCCTTTGTCCCGCGCGAGCGCCGGGAGGGCCGCGGGCGCCCCCTCCTGCCGTGCCCCGGCCACGCGGGGGGCCGGGCGGGGGCCACCTCCTGCCTCCGCCGCGCCCCCCACCCCTGCCCCCGGGGCCAGACCATCCCAGACTCGCTTGTCCCTCCCGGCGGGGCAGCCAAGGGGTCCTGCCCCGGGGACGTCCACCTCTGCGGGGGGGCCTCGAGCCACTACCCCCTCCCCGATCCTCGGAAGGGTCCCCGCGCTCCTCTCCATCAGGACACGCAGGCAGTCCGCGGAGCCCCGCCCTGGGAGAGGAAGAGGCACCGAGGCACTCACCCGCCCCCTCGCCCCCCCGCCCCCCACGCCGGTCATGCAACCCCTCCAACCCCTGACCCGGCTGAGCTAACTCCCTGTTCCTCCTCCTGGTCAAGTGCTCGCAGCACGTGCAGGCCCACCGCCGCCTCCCCGGGGCCCCAGGGTAGTCACGTGGCCTGTGTGCGCCTCAGTTTCCCCTCCTGGGAAATGGAACAAGAGCCCTGCTTCAGCTCCTGAGCGAACCCGGCACATAATAGGCGCCCAATACGGTAAAACCCGTCAGAGCGGCTCAGGACCGGGTCCAAGCAGCCCATTGCAGGTTCCAGCCCGACAGCACAGAAAGTCCGCGCACAGACGAAATCTGACCCGGGAGTAAGACAGGGAAGGGCATCAGGGCAGAGGGCACAGCTACAGCAAAGGCCCAGAGGGCCAGACTCGCTCAGGGAGCCCGCTGGGGCCTGGGCCACACCCGCTGCCGCCAGACCCTGACTTCCTAGAGGTTCTCCGTCACAAGCGCTGGCCGCGCCGCGGTGCTCAGCCAGGGCGCTCCGCTCGGGGTCTGCTCCGCTTGCCCGGGCCTGGTGCGAGCGCAGGGTCCAGGGCCAACAGCTCCTGAATGTCCCCACGCGAGGGAGCGCGGCAGACGCCTGAGATCGGCAACCTAACCTTCCTCCCAGCAGAGTGGGGGCACCCACCGGGCCACGTACCTCCAGGGTGTTGGGGGTACACGCCGCGTGTCTCCTGAGCTTCCTCCCCCGCCACTGCCCACCCTCTGCGCAGGCTCTTCCGAGAGTCCTTCCCTTCTTTGTGCCATTAAAATTCTGCTCACCCAGCAAGGCCTATCCCTCCCAACTCCCCAGCCCCCCACGGGGTTCTCCGTCCCCTGCCCCCTGGGAACTCAGCCTGCCTGTGAGGGGTGCCCTGGCTTTCTGGGTCTTGACCTCTTACCTGACCGCGGGTATCCAAGTCCCAGGACTGGCCCAGGGTCACCTGGCAGGGACTCCAGATAGACTCCTGGATACCCCAGGCACACGGGCCTGGGCCCCGGGCAACACAGGCCAGCTCAGCCCAGGCTGACCGCTCTGGCTCCCTGGAGAGCACGGGGTGGCGGCTCGCAGTGACAAAGTCGTCCCTCGCAGGGCTGTGGAAGCGGCGCCGCAGCTCAGGGGCGCCAGCAGGCCCGGCCCGGCCCGAGTCCTGCCTTCTGAGAGCTGCCGTGACGGGACCTCACAGTCGGGGCTGGGGTGTCTTCTGTCAAAGGCAGCAGGACTTGAGCCTGCAGGGGGTGAGGGGAGCCGGGAAGGGCACGCCACACAGTGAGGACACAGGCCAAGGCCCAGCAATGGGGCTGCTCATTTGCATGCAGGGGCCACCAAGGCAAGAGCCGCCGGGTTTGAGCTGAAGCTCTGTTTTCCTTCTGTTCTCGTCTCTCTCTCAAGGTCAGAGCCAGAGCAGGGACGGGAACAAAGGCGCGCGTCCCCCATTCAACCTCCCTGCGGCCCATGGCTGCTCGTGGAGGAGGGGCCCTGGGGAGGGGAGGGCAGGGCAGCTCCAAGGCCTGGCCCCGGGCAAGGTGGGGGTGGGGGCACGGCCGCTGCCCAGCTGCTCCAGGGGACTCCTGCCCTGCGGGGGGCCACGCAGGCACCTAGGAGGCCCTGTCCTTTCCCGTTGGCCGTCTCAGCCTCCAGTGCAGCCAGCAGGGGGATCAGCTGGGGCCAGGGGTCATTCTGAACTAAGCTTCCTCTGGACTCAAGGGTCAGCGATCAGGTTCACTCTGGGAACAGGGGTCAGTCTTGGGTTCAGGCTCAGTGAAAGGTGGGGGTCATTCAGGGTCGGCTGTGAGCCCCGGGCCCAGATCCAGGGCAGGGTCTCCGATGGGGTCTGCCCCCGTCCACCCTAGTCTGCACTCTTAGGCTGGGAGGATGTGCCCCAGACTTGGGGAGGGTCCTGTCAAGGCCAAGCTCAGGCTTGGCTCCTGGCCTGTGTCTGGCACCCCTGGTCCAGCACCCACTGCCTGCAGCCCAATGACCCCCGGCCCGGCACCCGCTGCCTGCTGCACACGGCCTGACCCGCCGGGTGAGTCCCCACGGCTCAGGGTCAGTGCCAGCGCCCTTCCACCTTCAAAGGCCACCGTACCAGGGAAGAAGCTAAAAACACGTGGGAGAAGCTTCTTACTAAATAATGAACTGGACCAAATCTGCCTGCCACTCCGGCTCTAAGGGTCTTCCGCGGGGCATCAGCCCGGCGCCCAAGGCTCCCACCTGTCCCTACTTCCCAGACGGGGAACTGAGGCCGGGGTCATGCCGGGTCTTAAGCTGCGCAGGAAGTCAACCAGGAGCCAGAGGCTCCAACCTGGCCCCTGGCCGTGTCCAGCGTGTGTGGTGGCGTGCGGGGGGCATCGAGGTACCCAGAGGGGCTGAGAGGGTCCTGGGCCGTGGGTCTGGGCACCCCCACCTGGCACAGGCTGGAGACCCTCTGCGGTGACCCCCATGTGCATGCAGAAGTGCTAGTGCACGTCCCGCGTGCATCGCACATGTGTGACTGTCGGTGTCGTGTACCGGGCCCACGTGCACACAGGGGCCCCTAGCCCGCAGCCCCCAGGCGGGGCCTTTCATCTCAAGCTGACGGGACCCTCTCCTGGCTTTTCGCCACTGAGAGCTTCCTGCTAATAGTGCATTAACCTCGGCGGGCGGGGGCTGCCAATTACTCATGCTGGGGGTGTGGGCGCACCCCACCGTGCCCGGACTGGGGTGGGCACGGCCGGGCTTGGGGGGCTGGGGGGCAGGCAGCGTGTTCCCAGCTCCGGATGGCAGAGCTCGGGGTCTCTCCTGACCTCATTAGAGTAATTAATGTGTCTTTTGAAGCTCACAAATTCGCTCAGAGCTGTGGGAAAGGGGCGCAGATCACAGGGCGGCAGAGCCGGGGACGGTGTCTGCGTGCCTGTTAAAAGCGTGTCCCAGTGGGTCTGATGCAGAGAGAGGCAGACGGACCGAGAGACAGACTGAAACCAAGACCAAGTGGAAGAGGCCGTGCAGACGGAGAAACACAAACGGAGCCAAGCGGAGGTCCAGAGTCAGAGAAAGAAACGCAAAGGCAAAACCAGAGACAGAGACGTCGAGGGAGACCCGGGGGAGCGGATGGAGAAGGTGCCAGAGCCCTTGGCGCAGGGTGTGGGACGTCTCCGGGGCCTGACGTTTTCCACCTTCCCCAGATGACCTGCTGGCCTGTCAGGGCAGGACCCTCCCAAGAACAGTGCGGGAGGAGCAGTCAGGGAGGGCTTCCCGGAGGCAGGAGAAGGGTGAAACGTGAGCAGACGTGGGGTGTGGAGGAGGCCGAGCGCTGCTCAGGGAAGCAGACGAGGGCCCTGAGCAGAACACCCCGGCTGGCGAGAGGGCCGACCAGCTGGGCCTGGTGGAGATGGCTTCTCTGCCCCCTGGCAGCAGGCGTGGTAGGGAAGGTCAGCTGGCCTGAGAGGCGGATGGGCCCAAGGGGCTGACAGGCCCCGAGTAGGCAGCGGGCTCAGCCCACACCGAACATGGGGACGAGGTGGGGCTCAGGACGAAGCACGAGACACGGAGACCCCAACGGGGCGACCTGCCCACCTGCACCAGTTTGGCTCCATCTTCCTCCCCCCCAACCTTCTACCTGCCGGCAGGGAAGAGGCTGGGCGGCACAAGGCTGCCACCTAGTGGCCGCTCCTCACGATGGCATGGCTGGGGCCGCTCGGGCCAACGGGGAGCCCCTCCCCTCTGACGCTCCACCACCAAACTCCAGAGGGTGGGGGTGTCAGACCAGAAACAGAATCCACCCAGAACAGCAGCTCTCGAGGAAAAAAGGCCCAAAGAGAAACCCACCAAACTCCACGCCGGGGATGCGGGCCCGGATGCCCAGGATGGGGGCTCAGGTCCATCAGCACTTCCGCAGGAGCCCGAGGGGGAAGGGCATAGACAGCAGGGTCCTAAGGCTGCAGCCGCCCCAGCCCCCCTACACGACTGCCCCAGAGCTCGTCGGGAAACACCCCCAGAGGTGCTGGTGGTGTGAGCAGGGTCAGGTGGGGACGGCCCTCGAAGGGCTCCACGTTTAAGGTGGCACAGAGCAGGGAGCCCTGAGCAAGGACCGGAACACAGTTCTCTGGGCAGAGACAATGACCGCCAAGGCCTTCATCCAAGCAGATGAGGGCAGGTCTCCTCCTCTCCGTGCACCTCGTGGGATTCCTCACTGGGCCCCAGGGCAGCTGGGGACAAGTCCAGAAGAGCCAGTTTGGTCATAGAGGGGAGGACGGAGGCCTCGATGGAGCCCCGCTCTGTTGCCCACCCACAGCTTACGCATTAGCACCCAGGGTGGCGCCCCACGCAGACACGAGTGCCGGCCACAGAACCACGCTGCCTTTATTGCCTCCAGCCCAGTGGGGAGATGCTCCCAGACAGGCCCTTGGGTCCCGGCCTCCCCTGCCTCATCCCCGAGGAGCGGGGTCAACAGCACAGGTCACCGTCCCGCCAGTCTCAGAGTCCTGCGTGAGGACTCCGGGGCCTCTCTGGCTCCCGCCCACCATCCTGGACAGCGCCGTCTGGGCGAAGGGCAAGGCGGCCCCCGGCAGAGCGGGCGAGCCGGGCAGGACCCACAGGAGTTCGCGGGGGCTGCGTCACAGCCAGCAGGCGGTCAGTGGGTGGGGCCAGTTCGTCTCCTGTCCTCTCCCCAGAGCTTCTGAAAATGCCGCTTCCCTGACCTGAGCATCTGGAAGGGAAGCGGGCGGATGAGACCCCACCGTCCCTGCGGTTCACTCGAGGGGTGAACAGAGGCCCCATCTGCGCGGCCCCTCTACTCCGGTCCACCGAGATCTAGCGCCCCCAGCCTGCTGGGCCCTGTTCTGCCCACCTCGGGGGGAGAAGTCCCTCACTGGGAAACCAGAACCGCGGCTGCAGCCTCCATCCCGACACACCGGGGTTGGACAGGCCCTCACTCCTGCCCAGGCCCTGTTGCCAGCTCTGCGTCCCGCCGGCAGCGCCCCGCTGCTCATTCTCCACCTGACGCAGCTCGGCCTTCGCGGTCGGGCCGAGAGCAAGTGCCCACCGGTTCAAGCGCTGCAGCCTGTTCCCATCTCAAGGAAATGGCTGGGGCGCCTGGGGGCCTCAGTCAGTTCGGCATCAGACTGCGGCTCAGGTCAGGACCTCACGGTTCGTGAGTTCGAGCCCCGTGTCAGGCTCTGTGCCAACAGCTCAGAGCCTGGAGCTGCTTCAGATTCTGTTTCCCGGTCTCTCTGCCCCTACCAAGCTTGAATTCTGTGTTTTTCTTTCTCTCTCTCTCTCAAAAAAATCAATAAACATTTAAAAAAATTAAAGAAATGAAAAGAAAGGGCTACTCGGGGCAGGGAGGGGCTGCCCTGCCCCCGTGCATCCCCGCAACAGGAAGGCCCGCGCCGGGAGGGCACGGACCCTGGCGGGCTGGCGGCCCCCCCGACGCGCCGACCGGCCCCGCAGGCGACGGGACGGGGGGCCTGCGCTACCATCTCAGATTCCTCGTCTCAAAGACGATCTCCTCGTCGCTCTCCAGCGAAGCCATCTCCGTGGGGTCCTCCGTGTTGGCCAGAAGGCCGTACCTCTTCCGCTGTGGCTTCTTCAACCTGGAAGCAGACCTAGGCAAGCTCAGGGGCCATCCTGGGGTGCGTCCCTGGGGTGGCAGACGCCCTATCTGCCAGGGCCCGGGGTCCTCCTCTGCCAGACCCACGACGCCCTCTGTGGAGCTTCCGGCCTGAAGTGTGTGTTTCTGTCGCCTGGTAACCACCAGTGAGGTGCACCTGCGTGAGCGACAAAGGCGCCCCCCCCCCCCACGCCGGGCAGCTCCCACAGCGGAGGCCCCGGGCCAGGGCCCCCGGCAGCAGGGCGGGCGGGGTGGCCGCCTCAGACCACCGGGGAGCGCGTGAGAGCGCGGCCCGCGCAGAAGGCCGCTCCCGGCCCCCAGCCCCGCCGCGGACGCGTCCGCAGCACGTACTCGGCGCAGCCCCGGTGGGCTGGCGGGGCTCTCTGGGCACGGCCGGCCGTGCGTGACAAAGGCCTCCGAAGAACAGCCCCGGAAAGGAGGCCGCACCGGGAAGCCCCCGCCGCGGGGCCGCGGGGCCGGAGACAGCCCTCCACGCTCCGTCGGCAGAACAGAGAAACGGCACGCGGCCTCCGCGGCCCGCCGTGGGGAAGGACGGGAGGGGGGAAGGCCGGGGTCGCAAGCCCGGATCCCGCCCGGAAGGCCACCCCGATCCGATCCTCGGGGTGCAGCAGCGCCCCCGCGACCGGAGGTGGCGGGGTTGACGTCACCGCCGGGCCCCACCCACCCCAGTCACGTGACGGCCGGGCACCGCGCCCGCCACTCCGCCCCGCGGGGGGCGGGGCTTTGCGGCCAACACGTGGGGCGCGAGGCGCACGCTGACTGGCCGCGCCGGGCGGCTTGCGCCTGACGCACCTGAACGCCCGGATGAGGAAGTAGAGCGCGGCCAGGCCGCTGAGGCCCGTGAGCACGTAGAAGGAGCGCAGCAGCGGCGAGCCCAGCGACTCCGACGGGAGCGAGTGCGTGCTGTTGTGCGGCGGGCCCGGCTGGCTCCCGTTCGTCACGGCGGGCGGTGGCGACAGCGTGGCCTGCACGGGGCGCGGCGACGGGGGCGCGGCCTCCTCGGCCCCGCACAGCAGCGCCGACAGCAGCAGCGCCCGCAGCAGCAGCAGCAGGAGGGGCGGCGGCGGCGGCGGCAGCGCGAGCGGCCCCATGGCCCGGCTGAAGCGGTGGCTGTGCCCCGCCCGCGCGAGCAGCTGTCATTCACTGGCGTGGGGGCGGCCCCAGCCAATGGCTCGCGGGCGTGGGGCCTACCGCCCGCCGGCGCCCCGCCCCCTACCTCGCCTAACGCTGGCGCTCGCGGGCGTGGCCCACAGCGCCCCGCCGGCTGCGCGCGCACCTCGGGCTGCAGGCCCCGCCCCCGAGCCCACACCTCGTCCCGGAGCGGCTCCCGCAGGCACAGTGGCGCCAAAAGACCCGCGTGGGGGACGAGGCCACACCACGCAGCGCGGCCTGGCGGACGAGGCCACACCACGCAGCGCGGCCTGGCGCAGCGCTCTCTGCACCCTCCGTCCGAGCCAGAGCGCTCACCCTGGTGGGGGGCCAACGCTCTGGGGGAAGAACTGTGGACACTTAGGCGCCCCCTCCCACAGCAGGAGCACCCCAGGGCTGAAGGCAGTGGAACCAAGGGTCAGGCCCAGGGCTCTGCACCCCCAGAGGAGGGTGCAGAAGACAAGCAGCCCGGGAAGCAACCTCGCCCTGCGGGGAGCACAGATGGGAGGCTCTGGGGGTCACCCTGCCAAGACCCTGGGAGACAGGTGCCCGCCTCAGATGGGGGGGCCTGTGCCCCTCACAACCGGAGAGAACCGCCCAAGGGGACAATGCAGTGACCAGGTGGTCTTTCTGGCTTGGGCCCGGCTTGTGCCCCGACAAGAGCAAGAAGCTTTCCCCAGTGGACTTTCCCCCAAATCCCTGGCGCCTCCCCCCCCCCCCATGCCCAGCTGCCCGGCCACTTCCCAAGCCAGACTCGGATTTCTGTGTGGACACACCAGCCCTTTATTTAAAGCCGACTTCCGGGTCCTGCTCCCGCCGAGGGGGAGTCCTGGCTGCGGGGAGGTGCCTGGGCCACAAACGCGTCTGTCCTCCAGGAGCAACTTGGGTCCCTGGCACCTCGGCCTCCCCAGTGAGGGGCCTGTGGGAAGATGAACAGGGGAGAAAAGGCGAGCTGGCCACAGGGGAGCCCTGCAGAACGCTGTGCCCCTTCCACCGGCGTTACAGCGGGGGCAGAGCAGGAAAGGAGGCCCCGCCAGAGGGGCCAAACACCAGGGCCAGAGGGCCTCCCATCACCCGCCCTAAAAAGCACTCACAGGGGATAGGGTTTGAAGAGCGGTGGCTGCGCCTCTGGCTCTCGCTTCCAGATGAGGTCCCTTCTGGGACAGCGACCCCCACTCCTCACTGCTCTCTGGCCGCGCTTCCAACTCACGCTGGCTTCCCTTCAACCTGCCAAAGCAAAGAAGCATTATGCCCAGGGTCTTGGCCACAGGTCACATCTGTCCCTCCTCACCTCCCCTGAAACCATCCACAGCTCCTACAAGGGTCTCAAACTAGACATCGGGGCCGTCCCGGCAGAGGCGCCGTCCCGGGCTGGCGTGCCCAGGGTGGGCCTGTGCCTTCCAGCTGGGCCGGGCCGCGTTCCACCCTTAAGCAGAGCCAGCTACCCGATTGGGATGGAGCTGCTTAGAGAACGGTGTGGGCTCTGGGAAAAACTCATGGCGGCAACAGACATCTGAGAAAGCTAGCTGGGCGCCTGAGGGAGGGAGGTCTGGAAAAGACTGTCAATTGATGAACAAAAATTCCAAAAGGCAGGGCGTTCGGTGGTCTCCAAT
Source organism: Hyaena hyaena (assembly GCF_003009895.1). Taxonomy (NCBI): domain Eukaryota; kingdom Metazoa; phylum Chordata; class Mammalia; order Carnivora; family Hyaenidae; genus Hyaena; species Hyaena hyaena. Next base: position 683,532 of record NW_024080936.1, on the reverse strand, counting down.
CCTGCTTATGGAGCGAACCTACTCTTGCAGCAGGACTGCCCAGGCCGCTCGCCTGGCTGCAGGCGGGGAAGGGCAAATGGCCGAGGTCTGACTTTAGTTCTAGTTCGACTTAAAAAAAATTAAAAACTTTTATAAAAAAGGAAAGAAAAATGGAAAAGGAAAAACAGTCAAAGGAACATTCCCCAGGTACATAAGTTTTACTCTCAAACGAGCTCTCGACAAGAGGAGGGATGCGGACACGAGCAAAAGGAGTTACCTCGAATTACAGGGCTACTTCCACATATGAGCTAGCCAAGGGAGCAGCTTGCGTCTCAGAGGTTTCTGTTGGGCGCACAACACTTCTGTCCTCCGAGGCTGCAGCTTCCATAGGCTAGCGGTGACGGCTCAGAACGTGTAAAGCAGCGGCAGAGCTAGCTAACGAGCCGGTCAGTCTGCGGTCGCCCGGGGACGCTGCCTGCCGACCGCCGTCTGGCCTGCTCCTCAACTACGGCAGTCTGGGTCGCCGTCACGTGCCCGAGTGTCCACCGTCCCCCGCTAAGCTGCCCACCCCGTCGCCCGCCTACACGCCTCACTGGGACCGATGGCGGTCAGCTGTCACGAGGGGCCCGGCCAGCGCCCGTCTACCGTGCCTTCCCTGTCCAGCTCTCCAAGGGCCTCAGGCGGGACCAGCAGACCTACTTCTCGAACTGCCCTTTCTGCTCTGTTCTGACTGCCTCGAACCCAGAGCAGGGAGTGTGTTGTGCAATGAAAGGGAAATTGTCAGAGCAAGGTTCGTTTCAGACGGTCTTTTAATCGGCTTCGTAAAGCCAAAGAAAACTGCGTACAAGAGTTCCTTAACCACTTCAAATACAACATCAATGGGTGACGCGTACGTCTTCTAGTAAAAAAAGACAATATAAATAAACATTTTCAAGAACCTCTCGAAGGGACACCTGCAACTCTGCTGTGGGTCATCCACAGCACGGAAGGGCCGGCCGGGCCAGGCCCGGGGCACCCCTGCCACTGCCCCAGCATGGGTCCTACCACGCTACACGCAGAAACGGTACACAGAGCTGGAAAAAAGCCAAGCTCGCTCAGCTTCCAACAAAAAGCGGATTCGGAGTCCGTTCGATCTTAAAGTGAAGTGAATCGGGGCACCCGACCTCACAGGCCTAACCCCACTAAAAAGAGAAAAAAGGCAACACGACCAAAACCAAAACCCACGCAACCCCCAAAGATTTCCTAAAAAACTTACGGCTCGTGGTAAAAAGAAAAAAGTAAAATCTGAAGTGCTTTTCAGAACATTTTAAAACCCTTAAAAATGGACAATGCTTCCTGAAGAAGAGAAATGTAGGAATGAAGCCATCTGGGGGTCAGAAGCAGTCAGGCTGTGTTTGACAAGATCAGAACGGATAGGACTACAAAAGTGGGGTACAAGGAGGTGTGTTCACTACACATGAACGATTCAGCGAAGCTCCCAAAATCTTTAAATCTACAGCCATTGGAAGGACGATCTTGAGCAGGAAGGATTTTTACTCGTTGTGTGTAGCTGAGAACAAGAAGCAGGGACAGTGTAAAGGCACTGAAGCACGCGACAAGACGCAGCATCCACTCCCAGGGCCAGACCTGGAGGGCACGGCCCCTCAGCCTCAGGAGTCACCCCCCCCCACCAGCTGAGGGCGGGGCGCAGGCGGGGCGCACATGCACTTCTGCCGCCTGCTCGGGGGAGGGGGCCCTCACTCTCCCTTTCCTTCTTGGTCACTATGGTTCTGCCTTTGTCTTGTGGTAGAAATGTCTGCTGGCACAGAGACCGAGAGGGCAGTTTTGTCCCTTATGGGCAAGCACGGTGACAAAGTCTGAGTGTCGCTTGCAGAGGGCGCCAAGGCTTACTGAGCTCCCACTGCAGGCCCTGGCAGCGTGGTGCCCTCGGAGCGTGACTTACCGTAACTGTCGTAGCTGTCTCTGTAGGACCCGCCCGAGCTCCTGTCACCATAGCCGCCACCCTGACTCCTGCTGCAAGAAAGACACTTCAGGCCACTTACGCCGGCGGCAGCAGCAGAGCGCCTGCCCTATGCCCACCCGCGCACCCCTCACCTGCTGTAGTAGTCTCTGGAGCCTCCATAGCCCCCACTCCTGGACTCGAACCGGCTCCCTCCGTACCCTCGGTCCCCTCCTCCTGCAGGCAGGGACAGGTGAGCGCCAGCGCCTACCAGCTGTGTCCCCACCGTGTTCCCAGGGGACCCAGGCCCTGAGCGTGGCACTAACCTCTGGAGAACCCACGGCCCCGGCCTCGGCCCCCTCGGAAGAAGCCCCGGCCCCCAGCAGAGCCACCTCGGTACCCGCGGGATCGGTTGTCGGAGGACTTGCCGGCCTGGTCCACTCGGATCTGCCGCCCGTCCACAGACTGGAAACAGAGACCTGCACAGGTTAGCCTGTGCTCCTCACCCTCCGAGGCGGGTCCCACCTGCCAACTCGCACCCTGTGTGGCCCCAAGCAGCAGCCCTCACCTTCCCGTTCATGGCCATCATGGCGTCCTTGGCATCGTCGATGTTCTCAAATGTGACAAACCCAAAGCCTCGCGACCGCTGGGTCTCCCTGTCTTTCACGACCACCACTGCATAGGAGAAATCGGGAGTCAGCACCCAGCCCTCCCCGCCGCAGCCCCGCTCCGCCGACCCCGCACGGCCGCACCTTCCGAGATCTGCCCGTATTTTGAGAAGACCTGCTCCAGCGACTGCTCGTTGGTGTCAAAGCTCAGCCCTCCGACGAAAAGCTTGCCTTCGTCTGATGCCATGGCGGCCTGTGGCAAACGCTGTTGAATTCCTCACCGGACCCTCCAGGGCTTCCCTGCCCCCCTCCTCCTTGCACAAGCCACAGAGGCCTGTCGGGTGAGCCCTGGAATGCTCCCTCTGCCCCCTCAAATCCACGCCCAGGGCTTCTAAATTCCAGCCAGCCCTTCATTCCTGGGCCACCGGGCCCCTCGCTCCTTTGCTGTGCGCCGCCCCGCTCCGCCCCCGCAGCCCGGGGGCCCCCGGGGGCCGCCCTGGCTGCGCGGCTCCAGCGTTTCGCCCGGTCTCAGGGAATGCTTAAGGCTGGACACGGAAGGCAGGCGTCGCCCTCCGCCGCCACCGGCCGGGTGCACCTCGGGGTTTCCCCTTTGTGCGCGGGTCCGGACTTACTCCCAACCTGACCATCGGGGTGGGGAGTGTCAGAGTGCTTGGTCCACTGTGGGGCGCCTGAGGGGGTGGGGTGGTGACTGGGCACTGAGCGCGGGCAGAAGCTCCGATGTGGAGCCCGGCGTGTGGGGCCGACTCCTGACGGGCTGGGGGGAACCTCCGCCCAAGAGCTCCGGAGACACAGGCCAGAGCGCGACGCGGACTGCGCCAGAACTGCGCTCGGCTCGCGCGCCTCCAACGGGACACCGGGAGCGCCGGGCCGGGCCACGCAAAGTGGCCCCGCCCACCGCCGCGCGCATGCGCCCCGCGCACGCCCTGCGCCACTCCATCCGGGCACCCGACACTCCCGCCATTTCGCTGGGCGCTGCTGCGCGCTCGCGGCCGCCATTTTGCGGTGGCGTCCCGGTCGCGGAGGGCCTGGCCCGAGGGAAAGACGCCCTTCGGCCGCAGCTTGGCCCGGTGTCCCGCTGCCCATCGCCGCCTGCGGGGCGGACTCCACCCCGGGCCCGCCCCGGCGACGCCCCCGCCCAGAGGCGTGACGCCGCCGCCCCGCCTCCTCCGGCCGGCCGCAGGCCGCTCGCCGCCCCGGGCCCGCGGAGCCGGCGCCGCCAGGGCCCTCACCACTGAGCCGGGAAGGTCCCTGACGCAGGCGGGAACAAGGCGCAGCACACCGAGCCAAGCCTCCTAACGCGCGAGTGAGGGGGGGGCGCCGAGTGCCCGGCCTTAAGTACGCCGCCGCGGGACCCCGCCCCCCCTAACCGCGCCAGCCAATCCGAGGGCTCGGGGGCCGCAGCCGTACTTCATATTCATGAGTGGGGGCCGGTCCTGTCTTGGCCCCGCCCCCTCGCGCGCGCGCGCGGGTGCCGGACGCGGTAGTTGGCGGGGACGCGCCCGGTCCGCAGTCCCCCGCCCGCGCTCAGGGGGCGTGGCCTGCGAAGCGGGGAGGCGGGGCTGACCCACTTCCACATGCCCGCCCCCATCCCCACCTTCCGGCCGGAGGCGAGTAACAAAAGGGCCTCTGGAGGCCAAGGGTCCAAACCTCTTGGGGATCCCCTGCTGTGCTCCAGCCATCGCTGACACGTCAGCCTTAGCCAGGTCCCCATACCCACCGGAGCCCCAGCTGTCAGTACATCTGAACCCTGACATCATTCTGATACACTTGCCCACGTAACCCATACGCTGGCACTCCCGGGAACCCACCCTCCTGAAGACACCACTTCACGTAGTGGGCCCCATGGCCCGCCCAAACTCCGAGACTGAGACAGCCCCACTTCATCGACCCCAGTATTCGCCAAGATCCTAGTTCCTCCTCCTTCCCTACTTTGGGGCACCCCAACTTCACCCAGCCTAGGTTGCCTACAGACCTGCACCAGCACCCACACCTAACTTCCACCCCAACCCTGACTTTTCTTCTTGGTGTGGCACCCACAGCCCCACACTCACCTTGACAGACGCTTGTGCATTCCAGCCCCAGACTGCAGGCCGACCCCAACCTGGGATTCAACCCCACCGCTATGGCCAGCACTACACCCCAACATTCATCTCAGCCCGCCAGCGTGTGCCCCAGCCCCCCGCCAACACTTCGTCCTGTACCCCTTGCTTGCGGCAGAGGATGGGGGGCGGCGAGCAACGCTCTGCTCCTTCCCCTGTGGCTTTTTCCTGTCCCTCTCCGGGGTTTCCAAGATCTTTGCTATCAAGGAGAACGCAGAGACCCTCACCCCCAAGATTACTCCTGGGGAGTCCCAAGGCCATTTTATGGGAGCCTCTTTGTGGCTACCATTTGCTGCCTGCCCAGGTTTGGCTTATGTTGTCTCCTGTGGTCCTGGACCCCTCCATGGGGTGGAAAAAACTAGTGCAGAACCCTGGCTGCCCAAGCTCTGCTCTAGGAAGTTTCCAGGGGGTGGACCCTATGTAGAAGAGTTGGGATTTGGGAACAGAGACTTCCCCCCGCCCCTTTCTTGCCCACCCAGAGAAGTTCCAGTCCCACGCAGGCCTCAGACTTGCTCCCACCCTCAGGTGGGTCCAGCTGACAAAGGGACACCGGCAAGGACACGGTCGCCCATGACAAGGTTGCTGGGACCCCTCTCAGCCCAGGAACCCCCTCCCCCAGAGCAGCTCGTGAGTCATCGCCACCCCCTCTGCACCTCACCACCCCATGCCACAGCCCTCCCATACGACTCCCCGTCAGACACAGCCTGCTGCTGCGTCAGCCTCTCACGCAGGGTGGTTATTAAAAGGAGCAAAAAGACATCAGCTCTCAGCTCCCTCTGCCTTCCGCAGCCCGTGGCGGAGGGGGTGGGGGAGCAGCAGCCGGGCATGCCCAGCCCAGGAACCATGCCCCGCCGCCGTCTCTGATATGCTCCCCTGGCCAGTCAGGTCAGCGGCTCCTTGCTCCAGCCCGGGACAGGGTGTCTCTGCAATCAGGGTGGCCCGGAATCATCTTCTGCTCCCAGGCCCCCCCACCCACTATTCTGTAGTTCTGAGTCGGCCTTCTGCTTCTGTGAAGTGCTCTGTTCGTTCGTTCATTCATTCATTCCGCCAGCACACTGTTATTAAGTGTTTACTATGAGTCGTTGCTGGGTTACCAGTCTCCGTGTATACCCACGACCGGCCTGGGTCCCCATCACAGAATAGACCCATACCTGGGGACACCTGTCGCCAGGTGCATCTGCTCTGGGCATTGTGTGCAGACCGTGAGCTTGCATCTCAGGTGTGTGGCCTGCCTCCGTACCTGTGTTTCTGTGGTCTCCTGCATCTGCGTGTCCGCGGCGGCGGCAGGGGCCTCCAGGGGGCTCGGGCCCACCTCGCCGCTGCTGTGACCGCTCGCCACGCTCTCCCCGAAGACGCGAGGGGGCGCTGCGGCCTCGCTGTCTCCCCCGCCGGGGGCTCCTGGCCCCGCCGCGCTCTCCGGCGTGGGTGGGTGGCTGGGTCTTCGTCCCGCCCACGGGCCTGCCCCCGCGCCGCTGCCAGAGCGCCGGGAAGTGGGTGGTGGTGGCGGGGGTGGAAGGATGGGGCTCAAAATAGCCCAGGGCACGGGAGAGGCTGCTATTCGCGGCCCGGACGCGCGGTGCTCGCCGCCTGCCCGGCGGGACTGGGATTAGGCCGGGGGGGCCCCGTCGGCGCTTTCACAAATCACTTCTCCTCGGGCGGTCGCCGCGCCTGCCTTCGGGACCACGGGAGACCACTTTCCCCCGAGGTCCGCCGCCCCTGGGGCTGAACGCCCCACCCTCGGCGTCGCCGTGGGGACGAGGCGGGGTCACCTCGCTCCCGCGGCGCCCCCTCGCGTTCCCGCCGGGCCGCTGGACGCCGGGTCCTCCCCCGACCCTGGTTAATGACCGGGCGGGAGGCGGTAATGAGCGTCTGGATCCCGGGCGGGCGTGGCCGGGATGAAAGGCGTGGGGGGGGGGGACCCCTCAGGCCGCGTAATTATCGCCCCCTCCCGGCCGGCCAAGCGGGGGCGGGGGCGCGCACCTGGCGGCCTCCCGGCGGGGGCGCGCAAGTGGGACAGACCTGGCCGAACCCGCAGGGCCCAGAGCCAGGGTGGGGGAAGCGGAGCCCGGATGAGTGTGCGCGTTGCCAGGTGTGGTGCACATGTGCGCCGGTGGCTGCGGAGTCGTGGGTAAACAGACGCAGCGCGGCCGGGAACTGCGCTGTGCCGATGCGAAACTGGGGCTGAGTGTGCGCGCGCGGATATGGAAGTGTGTGCAGGGAACGCACACTCAGGAACCTGCCTGCACGGCGCTCCGTGTGAGCCAGGCGGGCCTCAAGCACACGCATAAGGGATATGGATGTGGGCCCGGTGACGGACAGGTCTGGGCGTGTGGGACCTGGGGGAGTCAGGGCTCACCGAGCAGACGCGCCGGAGGCTGGGGGCGTCGCGCACGCCCCGGGGGCAGAGACGAGGGCGCCCTCTGTGTCAGCAGCGGCCAGGGTCTCCCGGGGCGGACGGCAGCTACAGGGGCCAGCAGCTGTTTGCTCCCGTGGGGAGCTGGAAGGGGCTGCATCCTGGCCTCTGTTTCCCTCCTGCTCCTGGGAAGGGGTCTCCACAGTGGAGGAGGATGTGGGGGACCGGGGAGGGGGGGCGGAGCTCCCCGTGACTCAAGGCCCAGGCGCGAGAAGGCCGCCACTCCTCCGCCCTGATCAGGCTCCCATCCCGGGCACACGCAGGCCAGGCGGTGCATGGTTGGTGACCAGTCTGTACCGCGTGCGGGAGGATGTGGGCCGCCCGGCCCACCCCTGTAAGGGCAGAGGCCCGGGGGAGACCCGTCCTGGCCCTGCCCCTGGGGTTACACACATTTGTTCTTCTCTCCTCATGACGCTCCAGAGGTTCGGGCGCTGACCCTTTCCTTTCTACCGAGGGACCCTCAGGCGCAGGGGTGGTGTCACGTACACAGGGGGACCCGTCCCCGTCAGACACACGCGCACAACCTACGTCAGGTGCCTATGAAATGCCAGAGCCGGGACACCCCCAGGGGTGGGAGGAGCACCCCAGCGAGTGGCCCATCCACTCACGTGACCTGGACCCCACACTCCAGATGTCGCCCACGCACAGGCTCCCCGCAGGCACAAGGAGGGCGGAGGGGCCCCCCGGGGCTTGTGGCGTCTTCATGGCAACGCTGCAGTGGCGGCATTGCCGAGTGCCCTCTCCTACGGCAACACACGCGTGGACCTCCCAGCTCCCCTGAGGGCGAGCGCCGGCCAGGCGCCTCTTGGGGCCTCAGCTGCCCCGTCGGAGAAGTGGGTGTAGCAGCAGGGCTTCCTGGAGCCAGTGTGGGGAGTGAGGGGGGTCAGCCAGGGGCCAGAGCACACTGCGGACACTGGGGTTCTCTGCTCTTTCTTGTACCGCGGGACACACAGAAAATGGCCCGTGATACTCACACCCCCTTCCTCAGTGAGGAGGAAGCGAATGCACCCCCATCCCAACCTACCCCCAACCCGGACTGGCAGGTCTCTGCTCCTCTGGGGGCCCCCGCAGCCAGGGAGGGTGTGTGGGCAGCATGTGTGGCTGGAGCGACGGGTTTGTGTTTCAGGGAGGGTGCGCACAGTCTCTGAGGACCTGAGTTCCTGCCCCTGGCCGGGTGTGACTTTCAATTTTGCGGTTTTCTTAAGGGAGGTCTTGGTCCTGGGTGAGAGTGGGGGTGTCGTTGTTTTGAAAATCACACTGTTGATTGCGGTGGTGCTGGCATCAAAGTGCGGCCTGGGGCCTGTGTGTGTGTGTGTGTGTGTGGAGGGGGGTGCTGTGTACGGCAGAGCCCACCTGGAGCCTGGCATTCAGGTGGGATTCAGGATCTACCCCTTAACTGCTGAGGTGTTTTTCTCCGAGCAAAGGCGAAAAGGCAGGCTGGTGGGCCCAGTGTCTGCAGGGGGCCCTGCGTGGGAGCAGGGGTGTGCAGACTCTCCGGGAGGCCTGGGGGCAGTGTCTGGGGGGTGGGGCGGGAGGCAAGGTCTTGGCCAGCTGTCTGGGGCCTCCCCCTCCCCGCGGATGACCGCCTCCTCCCGAGGGGAACAGGGAGGGCGGGCGGCTCCGCCCACATTCCGGAGGAGTTAGGGGGTGCCCTCTAAGGCCCCAGACTGCACGCTGACCTCTGACCCAGACTGAGCCCACTCCCTCCAGCCTGGGCACCCAGCGCGTCGGCAGCTGCCTCCAGGGAGGGGCGGCCAGGCGCGGGTGGAGGCTGGAATGTGTGCCCGGGGTGAGGGAGGGGGCCCCAGAGAGGGGGCGGAAGTGGGGGAGGAGTCGGTGGGACAGAGACCCAGATAGCAACAGAGACAGACCAAGATACTGAGAAAGCCAAGGAGGAAGAGAAACAGAGAAAAGTAAAAAGAGAACCAGCCAGAGGCAGGAAAGGCAGATGCAGAAAAGGAAGGACACTGAGGGGCCGACTTGGGGAAACAGAGGCAGCCAGCCCTCGATGGAGAGCCAGCGGGAGGGCAGTAACGGGCAGGGCCCCAAGTGACAGGGCCCCGCCCCCACGCCAGGGCTGGGCTGCTCACCTGTCCCAGGTCACACGGGAGGCCGCCTGTCCCCTGCCCTCCCGGGGCTGGGCAGCAGTGGGTGGGGCTGGAGTCAAGACTCTTAGGTTGGGCCCCAGCACCCTTGGCTGTGGCTTGGTAACTCCCACTCCCAAGGCGCCCAGAGAGGTGGGCGGGTCCCGCGGGGCCTGGGGGGGGGGGGGTCTGTGCCCGCGGCACCTCCCTGGTGCCAGAGGTGCAGAAGTCGCCTCAGACCGGGCACTACTCACTCCCATCTCCCCAGGTGGTTCCTTGCCAGGGGCCGGTGCCCACCCTAAGCCAGGCCCTGATCCTGGCCTTTGGCCTTTCCAAACCGCGGAGCCGGCCCCAAGCAGAAAGCAATGACCCCAGTGACCTTCTTCTGCTTGCCCACATTGGTCTCAGCACCCGGGGACATCGCCCACCCGGAGCCAGGCCTCCAGTCCCGACGTCACGCCGTGGCAGCCACACCTGGGCACGCGGCCCGCCCGGCCGCCGACGCGGTGTCGGCCCGCCCGGCCTGGGGCTTGCGCCCTCCGCACCACGCAGAGGCTGGTCCTGTTCCCTGCGGGGGCTCCGGCTCAGGCAGGACTTGCTCCCCCTCCTCCGAACGCCTCGCTTCCTGCAGCCCCCTTGCCAGCCACCTCCCCGGGGACCGGAGGCCAGCTTCAGACAATGCCCCGTCTGTCCTTCCTCAGGCCCGTCGTCTAAGCGCAGGCCGAACGCCCAGCCGCGCGGCCACCCCTGCACGTTCCGGCCTCTGCTCGCCCCACCTGCTCCTCCTCCCTGCGCGGCGCTCTCCTCCCCAAACCACAGACTTGGGGAATCACCCCCTTTCAGGTCCTTCCTCCGTCGTCTCCTCTCCCCCAACTAACTTCGCAGCTGCCCCCCCAAGGACACCTGCTCGCGCGCCCCCAGGCCGTTGCACACGCTGTCTCCCACCTAAGGGCACCCCTTCCAACGCTTAGCAAACTCCTACAATTCCGTGGGCAAAGCCTCAGGCCAAGTGCTCTCGCGCTCGCCCTCCTGCGCTCCCCCAGCCCGGGGGCTGCGATGCTCCCCGAATCCGGAGGTCGCGTCACCGAATCGAGGAGGGGACAGCAGACAATGCCTGACGTGGAAGGAGGGGTGCGAGAGAACGCGCCGGTGCGGGGCTCCACGTGCGGCGCCCTCCGGGACGCCCCCTCTTCCGTCCCGGCGCGACCGAGCCGTCAGACCCTCGGCGCCCCTCCCGCCCCCAAGTTTGCAGACGCGCGACCGCAGGGAGGGGGCCGCACGCCTCCGCGCCGCGCTTGCGCACTCGAGCGGCCGGGCGCAGTCCCGCCCCCGGGCGTGAACGCCACGCGGTCATTGGCGCGTGCGGAGGAGCGAAGGACGCGGCCGCCACTGAGACGGCCCCCGCGGTGGGCGGGGCCCGCGCCTCCGGACGCAGGCTGGGGGCGGGCGGGGCTCCCGCCCCCCGGTGACGTCAGGCCCGTTTCGCGGCGCGTTGCCGTGGAAACCGCGATTCCATTTCTGCGGGTTTCCGGGGGCCACCCCCTCCCATTCAGCTTTTTCCTCAATGGGAGGAGGGGGCGGCGCAGGGCAGACTCCGCCCCCTGCGGTCTCCGCCGCCCCTGCCCGCGCAGGGCCTCAGTTTACCTTTGCTTCACTTGGCCTGGCCGGCAGCCCCTCTGACCTCAGCTCCCTTTGGCCGGGCACCTCCCCCTGGCTAGGTGTGTGCGCTGCACGCCCGAGTAGGGGGAGGAGGCCTATGGCCCGCAGCCCCCTAAAGGGTGTTGTTCTCCTAGGACCCCAGGGCAGGGCCGTGACCCTTGGACTCCCGGGCTTGGCGCCAGGAAGCGCCCTGAGGGGTGGGTTCCCGGGCAGCAGGGCAAGTGCCCCCCCTCCGCCCTGCAGGATTCAGCGTGTGATTCAGAGGGTGCCCCAGTTGACACCTTCCACATCCCCTACCCAGCCCTGCGGAGTCACCTGGGTACAGCTCTCAGCCCTGACCCCGGGGGCGGCTGCGTGGGCGGAAGTTTCCACCTGAGCAGTCTCGCCCACGCCTCCGGCCTGTGGCCCTCCATGCCTGCCGGACGTTCGTGCCCTTGACATAGAGGCCGGGAGGGACCAGCCTGCAATGCGCATCTTACCTTCCTGCGTGATTGTGTGCGTGTGTGTGGGTGTGTGAGAGACAGACTGGGCTGAGGGAGGGGCAGAAGGGCCTCCCAGAGATACTCCCAGGGCACTGCTGGGACAGTCCTAGGGCTTGCTCCTGGGATCCCTGGAGCCGGGGCTTGGAGGGCACGGCCGAGGGCTGTCGGAAATCTGCCCAGGAGTGGGTCAGCAATTTAACAAACACCCCTGATTCTCTAGTGCGAGTGGTGTTTCTCCTGCGCTTGGGGTTTTCTCATCTGTTAAACGGGAGTATAGTTAGTTCTGTGAGGTGGCAGCGCGTGTTAGCTGAGTAAACATAAGGAAAATGATGCTATTGTTGTCCTGTCTGCCCAGCTCCAACGTGGGTGCAGGCAGGACCCCGGAGACGACCCGACCCTGGCCCGGCCCTCAGGGAGATGCCAGCTGAGAAGTCCCCTGGCAAAGCAAGGGCAGCCAGCAGAGGGGTGTTTCTGCACCGGGCACGGCCCGGACAAAGGCCCGGAGGCCTGAGGCATGACCGTCAGGGCTGGGGAGCGCTGGAATGCAAGGCCAGGGTGAGGCCACAGAGGGGTGAGAGTTCACCCCAGGCTGGGGCCAGGCCAGGCCAGAGGCCCTGAACACAAGTCCCGGGTCCTGGGGAATCACTGATTTCCGCTAGAGAGCTTCTGGAGGCCGGGCAGGTGGGAGGGGGCTCTGTTAGCCTCGAGGGAAGGAGAGGCCTGGGTCAGGGGGCCCACCCGGGCAGTGCCCCCTGCTTGGCGCAACACTTGGAACAGCCTTCCGGTTTGGGGCTGGGGAAGCCGAGGCCCAGCGTGTGGTTCCGGTTAGTTCCAGGGGTTGGGCCCCAGCCCACTTCCCAGAGCCAGGAAGCCGGCCCCGCCCAGGGCACACTGGAGCCAGGCAGCCCTGTGCCCACACCCTGCGGCACTTCCGGCCTCGGGTACTGGGAAGTGGCTGGCCCCGCCCTCCCCCGCTGGGGCAACTTCCTGCCCACCCTCACCTCGGGGCAGGGCGGAGCGGGAGCTGTTCTGGGATACGCCCCCCACCCAGCTTCCAGCTCCCACTCCCTGGTGGGAGCACCCCACGCCCTGCCAGGGCTCCGGACCCCCCCCCCCCGAGCCCCTTCTCAGATAAAGACCACCCACCAGACGTGGGAGGCCCCTCTGTGATGGCCAAGACCGCTCCCCTGACCCCTGAAAACGGGCCGTACGCTCACTCAGGTTTCATTTTGTTTATTACTTGAAATCACGGTGTATGGTTTTCTTCCCAATTTTGTCTTCATACAGGAAACTCACGCAAGGTGCCGGGAACCCCTCCCACAGCCCGACCCCCCGAGGGTGGGTAATGCTTTCTTGGGGGAACCCTGGTGAGGGCGGAGGGGGGCGGGCTGGTTCCTGCCTGGGACCTCCACCCTCAGACCCGCGGAGGCACACGTGTTATTTAAAAATCGTTAAAAAAAAAAAAAAACAACAACAAAAAACAGAACACATTTAAATAGGTATCCAAGACAGTTCTTGAAAAACAAACCCACTCCTTTTTTCTTTTTTTTTTTTTTTTTTTTGGAAAATGAAAACAAACGAAAAACAAATCCTTGACCCCTACCCTCTGACCCCTCCCCCCACCCCCCCACAAAAAAGTTTACAGAGCTACAGTTAACACATGATGTTCACATCTGAAACCATTAAACACATAATGGGGGGTTCACCTAAGATAGGAGGGAGGGAGGGAGGGGGTGGGGACGTCTGGAGGACAGAGGTGGGGAAGGACACGACTGGGGTGGGGGCGGGGCCCGATCACCTCCATTATCAGTAAAAATAAGTGAATGAACAAAGACTCCACCCCCATTGAAATGGCCCCAGTAGGGGGTTCGCCCCTCTGCCCCAGGGGGAATCTGGGGATAAGAGTGGGGAGGGTCCAATTTAGACCAGCAGCGAACCCCCCCCAGGGGGTTAATGCTACACAGCGTCACCCCTACTGGGGGCTTCACAGCTCAGCACCCCCTCCCCTCCTGGCTGCCAGAGGGCCTCCAGACACAGCCCGCAGGCCCAGATCCCTCAGGTTGGGCCAGGAAGGAGGGCTGGGGGTATTTCCCGTCCCCCCAACCATTTCTCTCCCGAGTGTTCAAGAGACTCCCAACCGCTATTGGCTCAGAAAATTAATAGTCTATAAATACCCCAAGCTCAGAACGAAAAGGGGGCGGGACAGGAGGAAATGGCACAGTGCGCGGACTCAAGGCTGGCGTCTGGTCTGTTCCCCTCCCTCTCTCCTTTCCTGCTCGGAAAGGGCCCCGCACCGCACCTGAACCCCAAGGCGGGCTGGCTGCAGCCTGCCGAAGCGCCTTATTTTTTTTTTTTTTTCCTGGAAAAAGAGACCAAGAGAAAAAAAGCACAGATGTGGAGAAGCGCCCGCGGCGCAGGGCCCTCCGGTCGCTGTGCGCGGCAGGCCTTCCCTCCGGGCGTCTGTAAAGTGCATCATGAGGCATCTACATTTTTGACTTAAACCTGAAGGGGCGGGGGCGGCTTCCTCGTCCCCACTCTCAACCATCTGGAGTGACTGCTACATATCTGGAGCTTGGGAAGTGGGCGGGAAGGACCCAGCTCGGGAGGCTGGAGCCGCCACGGCAGGAAGAGGCGGGGAAGTGCGAGCTGGACCGCGGCGGCAGGAGGCGGCAGGAACCAAGTCCGTGGAGAGTTCGGAAAACCATGGTTAAGAATGGAAATTAAAAAAAAAAAAAGAAAAAAAAACCAAAAAACAAAGAATCAGAAGGAAGCTGGACGGGGAGGGAGGCGCCTCCCGCGCAGGCCTCGCTGGGGCTGGGACTCGGCCCAGGGTGGTCGGGCGAGGGACGCGTTCCTAGGCCACCACGAACTCTGACTTAATGTCAGGGTTGACTTCCGGCTTCCAAACGGAGTCCTCGAAGTCGAGGCCCAAGCCGGAGGCCTCGCTGGGGCTGCCGCCGCCACCACCCGCGCTCGTGTCGCTGCGGCCGGCCTTGCGGCTGGGCGGCCAGTGGTAGGGGCCGCGGGCGTCGCGCCGGGCCTTCCTGCGCAGCCGTTTCTGCTGGAGCAGCAGCTGCAGGCGCTCCACCTTGCAGCGGGTGGCCCGGTTCTCCGTCTGCCGCAGCCGGTCCCCTGAAAGGAGGCAGGGACTGTGACTCCCAGCGGCCCCGGGAGAACCCAGACACCCCCACCCCCTCACTGGAGAGCAGCCCAGACTTCTCTGACAAGGCACCGGAGAAGACAAGTCAGGGGTGTCTCTGTGACTCTGGCGCACCCCGGGGCACCCCGAGTGGACTCCAGACTCGAGGCGTCTGCTGCCTCAGTGACCCGCAAGCTTGGTGCTGGCTAGGCCAGGGCCAAGGCAGACACGGCGTGGCGCTAGCGCACAAGTTAGTGGAGCCCCAGCCCTGAGGCTGGTGCCTTGGTTTCCACTTTGTGACCGGGGCGCTGGGGGCCCGCTAGGCAGAGAGCTGTGTGGCTGTTCCACGGGTCTCAGAATTTGCTGGGGATAAGTGGGTCTCTGGGGGACACAGGCGACCCCCGGAGGAGCCTCGGCCCCCTCTCTCCATCAGACTTGGCCATTCAGAGGCTCCACCTGCCATCTGGCCGAGGTGCGGGGGGAGCAGGGAGGAAGTACCCCCCCAGGAGAAGACAAGGACACTTTGTGCCCCCAGCACACATGCTCCCTTCTCTCCAGCCTCGTGCAGAGCAGGGTGAGCAGCAGCTGGCGCCCCCCCCCCCAGCTCCCTGGCGGGTCAGCTGCTCTGAGCAGCCCACAGGGGGGCCTTGAACAGCCCAAGGACGGGTGGGCGTGCAGGACACTTACCCAGGGGCTTGCACATGCGGGCCTGGCTCAGGGAGGCCGGGGCTGTAGCCGCCAGCTTCTCACAGGAGGTAGTTTTGGGGGCGAGGTCCGGGGCGGGCGAGGCGGGCGTGCATTGCGCGTGGCAGCGCAGCTGGGTCAGCGATGGGGGCATGCCCTGGTAGTGCCGCGTGGCACTCAGAAGGTCGTTGAGGATCTGCAGGATGGTGCCGATGTCCCGCCGCGGCCGCCCGCTGCTGTCTTGGCAGTTGGGGTGCAGCGTGCCTGCAGGAGGCAGGGGGCCCCTCATTTGTACACAATGGGACCCCAGGGTGGGAGCCAGGCATGGGGGGTTGGGGGGGGACCTGCGCCCACATACGCAGACCCGCGGCCTCTTGGGGTGGGGACACATGGGGCACTGGGACACCTACCAGAGAAGGTCCCTGAGAAGACCCCCGGGGCGTGGTTCACGAAGCTCTCAATGACAGCGCCGGGTTTGCGGGAGCGGGAGGCGGGGCTCCCCCCGGGGGTGGAGGCCGGGCTGCCAGCCCTGGCTGGGGGCGAGCAGTCCATCTGCTAGAGGGGGGAAGCAGGCAATGTTAGGCTGCAGGGTGCGACGACGGCCCCTGGGGGCCAGAGTCAGGCTCACCCACCAGCCCGGGGTCCGGGGATGGCCTTTCGTACAGAAGACGCCCCTGGGATTTAGCCCCTGCCCTCCCGATGTCCAAGACCGGCCGGAGGACGAGGCTTCAGGGCAGGACTACTCACCTCGGGGCAGGTGGCAGAAGCTGAGTGGGATCGGAAAGAGCCGGCTGTGACAGGCGAGGGGGACGCAGGGGCAGGGCTGCTGGGCATCGGGGGGACCCGGGCAGTGCTGGACACGGGCCGGCAGGGAGAGGACACGGGGGCGGTCGTGCTGGGGTCCCCCCGGGCGGCGGCGGCGGCGGCGGCGGCGGCGGCCAGCACGTGGCGGTGCTGCAGCGGGGCATGCTGTGCGGCAAGCTGCAGCTGGACGAACATCATGTGGTCACCCACTCGCAGCGCCAGGGTCAGTGGCGAGCGGCCGGACAAGAAGTCACTGACCTGCAGAGAGCGACCTGTCAGCGCTGGGGCCCCAGCCTGCTGTGCCCCCAGCCCGGCCCCGGCCCCGGCCCACCCCCGCGCTGCGTGACCTGGGGCCTCTCGCCGCCCCTCTCTGGGCTCTGGGGTCCCTGTCGGTGCCACGGATGCTTAAATAAAATGAATCGGTATTTCCGGAAGACGCCTCCGCCAGCCCGGCCTGGCCCGGGCGCCACTGGGGGCTGTGGGGGACAGAGGCGGGTCAGATGCGGGGGCCTGGCCCTCCCTGGCCAGCTTGGTTCTTTCAAGGGGAAACTGAGGCCAGAGGGGGCAAGGCCCAGTCAGCAGTCACTGTCCTCACATAACCCCACCCTCCCAGCCCCCGATCCTCTGCCTGTGAATGTGGGAGGGGGGCCAATCTCAGACCCCCTCCCAGTTAAGCCACCCAGGCAGCAAGTGGGCGGGAATTCCTGGACAAATTCTTCTTCCTAACCTTTGCTTTCTCAAGATAAATATTTATCTGTCCTGGGTGGGGCTGAAGCTGAAGGGGAGGCTTGGCTGCTGCAGGAAGGGGCCCTGATGGTTCTGAGGCCTGGGTCCCCTGAGACCTCAACACAGCCCCAACACAAACCCTCAAAATCTGGCGGGGGGGGGTGCATCTGAGCCCCGGCTGCACTGGGCTCCACCTCTGGAGCCTGGCCAGCGCTGAGCTTTCCCCAGGGGCCAGGATGGGGGGGGTGGAGGTTTCTGAGAAGTGACATAGGCCAGGATGACTCAGAACCACCGCCTCCCAGCTCTCTGCTGGCAGCGGCTGGCGTAACCTTCTCTGCTTGGGGGCCGTGGGGAGGTGGCGAGGGAGGCCGGCTGTGTGCGGCCCCCACCCTGAAGCCTGGTCTGCATGCCCCCCCCAGCCCCAGAGACTCCTCTTGCAGGAAGGGCCTGTGGTGGCTTCCCAAAGCAGCTGGGGAGTCCCCCCCACCCCTCCGCCCTGCAACTTCCTCCCTGGGGAGGGCTAACAGGAGGGCATGACTCCGTGCCAGGCGGGGAAACAGCCCTGGGAGCTCAGTCACTCCGCCCAGTGCCCCCCCCCCCCCCCCCCCCCCCCCCCGCCTCCTGACGCAGGCACCCTGGGGCGGATGTGAACCAAAGACACCCCTGACCTCCCCTCCCCCCAACCGCAGGCCCCCTGTGAGCAGAGAGCTCAGTTCGTGTCTTCGCCAGGAAATGGAGCTCAGCTCCCACCTGGCTCCCAGGACCCCAGCCCTGGCCCAGCCCCACCCCACCCCCCTCCGGAGGGCAGACCACCCAGCGCTCATGCCCCTCTCTTCCTCCTTGCTAGCTAGCTGCTGACGACAGGATGCTACATGTCGGGGAGGGGGCGAGGGCCTTGGGGCAGGAGGAAGGGAAGCGGCTGAGCAGGTTTCCTGCGGCCAGCCCAGCCCACCCCCTAGCTGGGGCGGGCAGCAGGCGGATGGCTGAGGCCTGTGTCACCCTCCTGGGAGGAGGGACCCGCCGCCGGAAAAATGAGGAAAGGAGGAGGCAAAAAAAAAAAAAAAAGGCCGCAACAAAACCGGGAACCCGGGTGTGGGCCAGTCCCTGCCTCCCTCTCCATCTCCTGGCCAGTTACTAAATATTTTCCTAACATCCTGTCTAGGCTGCGGCCCTGGGGCTGGGTGCCCCCCTCCCCCTTTTGGGGCAGAGAACAAAGGCCAGAGGGAGGAGGGGGAAGGTGACTCCCCACCCCTTACAATGGGGTCACAGAAGGCGGAAGGAGTATCACCCAGGCTGGCCCCGCCAGGCAAACCCGCTCCCCCCGCAGAAAATTTTAAAAGGTCGCCCCAGGGAAACTGCAGTGGCTGCTGAGGGGGTGCTCCTCAGTGGCGTGGGCCTGGGGACCCAGGCCCTGGTGTGGGAACGGGGGCCAAGGTCACCCCCGCAGGCAGGCTTGTGAAAGCCCAGCCCCCTCCCCCATGGCAGCCACCGTGGGAGAGAAGGCCCTCAAGGTCAGGTGGTGAGTGCTGGGGGTGGGGGGGGAGGAAGAGGAAGCTGGGTGACCAGGCCACACTGGCAGGAAGGCTGGGTGGCGCGCCCCCTCCCTCCCTGTGGGTCTCCAGGAAGCACAAACACGCCCAGGCCCTCACCCAGGGCTGGGACGGATCAGTGAGGGTCTTACCTGGGTCTCTGTCAAGCTCTCCAGGGCCTGCATCACAGACTGCTCTGGTCTCGAGGCCTGCGACTGCAAACACAGAAGCTGCTTTGAGCGTGCGCTCTGGTCAGAGGGCCCGGGCACTGGGGCAGGGGAGCCGCTTGCCGGCAGGGTCTACCCTGGCAGGGCGTGTGCTGGGAACCGAGCTCTCAGGGGAGGGGGCTGCCCGCCTGTGCCAGAGCCTCTGGGGCACTGTGCCCCAGCCATTTACCATGAGGCCCGCCTCCACGGTGGGCACCAGCGTCAGCTTGCTGCCATCCCCCACGCCGAACTCCTGCAGCTTCCCCGAACTGAGCCGGCTGGGGGAGGAAGGAAGAGGGTGAGGCCAAGGAGACAAGGCAGGGACGCGGAAACAGAGGCCGGGAAGGGGGGGGAGGGGGCTGTGCTCCTGGGGGACAGAGGGGAGCCCTTCCCACCCCTGTTCCTTCCTGGCCTTCCAGACCCGGGTCCTGAGGTTGGGGTGGGGTACGGGGACTGTCAAACATCTGGCCCTGAGAGACCCCAGGCAAGTGGCTCAAACCTCCTTCCCCAAAGCCCCAACTCTGTACTGGAGCACCCCCTCTGCACCTCAACAAAACAGTTTTTCATCATCCGGGCGCCAGTGTGCCCTTGCCGCCCTCTGCCACCCTCCCCTCACCCCAAGGCCGGCCCAGCCAGTAATTCAGCAACCCCGACCCGGGGCTCCTCTTTGTGGGCGCCACAGGGCTTAGCCTTTAGGGTCTTTTGCGGGGCCGGGCTCCCCCTCCTCTCTCCCTCCTTCTCCCTGGCGCAGGCCGCCGCCGCTCAGACAAAGGAGACCCTCCCCCACCCGCCCCTCCCCCACTGGGGCCCCTCCGCTGGGGATGGACAGTGCGTGTCCCTGGAGGCCCGCGGGGGGAGTGCTCCCCGGTCTGGAGGCGATTTAAATACCAGGGGGGAGGGGGACGCTGCGGGAATGCTCGGTGGTTAGAACAAAGGGGGGTAGAGAGACGCAAGTGGGGGAAGAAAACAGCCAGACATAGAGGGGGACACCGAGCAGATGCGGAAGCCAGCGGGAACGCAGGCAGAGAGGGAGGTGGCCGCGCCCCCCACCCCCGCAGCCGGGACCCCCACGCTGACCCGGGACTGCTGCCTTCCCGTGAGGGGAGGGGGACCGCCCTCGCAGCCGCCTTTGTGCAGCGACCCCAGGCGGGGGAGGGGGCCGAGGCAGGCAAGGCCGAGCAGAGGGCGCCCGAGAGCGCGCGGCGCGCCCCCGCCCCCCGTCTGGCCGCCCCCTTCCTTCCCCGTGCGGCGCGCTCTTTGTTCCCGCCCGGGGGCCGGGGCCCGAGGGGGCGGCGGATCCGGGGGCGGCGCGCGGTACCTACGTGTCTTTGTGGAGCAGTGCCAGGCGCTCCTTGGGCACTTTGAGCCGCTGGGACAGCCGCTTGCGCAGCCCCTCCACCGTTTCGTCCGGGGGCACCGACAGCTCGTAGCGGGTGCCCGTCGTGCTGTGGATGGCCAGACTCATGGGAGCCGCCTCGGTCGCCGGGCCCAGCTCGCAGGCGCCGCCGGGGGCCCCGCGCCGGCAGCTCCGGGCGCCGCCGGGCTGCGGCTCCATCCCCGGCCCGCGCTGGAGGGATGGGGTCCGCGGGGCGCCGCCAATCC
This sequence comes from Hyaena hyaena, assembly GCF_003009895.1. Taxonomy (NCBI): domain Eukaryota; kingdom Metazoa; phylum Chordata; class Mammalia; order Carnivora; family Hyaenidae; genus Hyaena; species Hyaena hyaena. The sequence goes on along the minus strand of NW_024080936.1, from coordinate 663,558 downwards.
TCGCCGCGCCTCCGGGCACTGCTGGGGGGGGGGGCTCCCCGAACCGGGGTCCTCGGGATTCCTAAGGGCAGCGCGCGTCCTCTTCAAGAAAGTGCCAGGAGCGGAAGGTGAAATCAGGAATCAAAAATCCGAGTGGCGCTCCGGAGTCGCGTTGACTCGTCGGGGCGCCTTCCGGGGGTGGGGACTGCACTCGCGGCTCCTTCCAAGGACGGTGGGCGCGGGGAAGGGTCCGGGGGTGGGGGGCGCCGCTCGGGCTTCCGCGCTCTGTGCCGTCCGCCGCTCGGGCCGCGCTTCCCCGCGCGTCCCCTCCCTTAGCAACAGCCGCCGCCGCCGCCGCCGCCGCTTGGAAGATCTGGGGGTGAAAGTAACAAGAAAAAAAAGTTATAATGTATCAACGTTCCAAGGGGCGGGGCTGCCGCCCCCTCCCATTCACTACTTACTCCGCCGGCCCCGCGCCGGCCAATCGTCGCGCGTCGAACGCCCAGTCGGCCGCACGGGCGGGCCAATCGGAACCGCCGCGGCGCTGCCCCACGTGGCCGCGCGGGCCCTCCCCTCGCTCCGCCCCCGGCCCGGCGGCCAAGGGGATCGCGGCGGGGGCGGGGCTGGCGCCGCTCCGGCCCGCCCCCGCGCCCCACCCGCCCGCGCCGGGGGCCATTCATACGGCCCGCAACAAAGGGCAGGCGGCCGAAGGGAGACGGGGGAGGAGGGCGGACCGCAGGGTCCCGGCCCGGAGCTGCGCGGCGTGGGGGCGGGCACCGTCCCAGCGCCGGGAGGGGCAGGAAAACGGGGGACCCCCCCCACCGCGTCTGTCCGGGAAGCAGCCTCGAGCGGAAGCGGGAGGCGATCGCCACGCTTCGTGGCCGGGCGGCTCTTGAGAGGTTCGGACGGCTGGCGTCCCCCACCCGTGGGGCGTGAGGTCCCGGCGAGGAGTAGGGCTACGGGCGGGACCTGCACCCCGCTGACGCGGGCCAGTGCCGGGAGGGCCCCTCCCGCTCCGATACCACCTCGCGTCCCACCCCTGTCCCGCGGGCCGGGCCCGCTTCCCGAGTCGCGCCCGCCCGAGCTGTGACGTGACGCGGCGTCCCCGGCTGCGCCCGCGCGCGCCGCTTGGGGCTGCGGTGAGTCAGCAGCGCCGGCGCGCCCCCTGCCGGCCCCGCCCGGGGGGCGCTGCCGGGAGTCCTGGGAGGGGGCGCCGAAGCTGCCCCGCGGCCGTGAAAAGGTCGACGGCCCTGCCCGCGAGCGGGGACCTCCGCTAGGGGTCTGAAGCCTCTAAGGCAGGAGGCTGAGGCCGCACAACTGGAGAGAGTAAGGCCGAACAGCAACTTGCTCAAGGTCACTCGCGGGGTGGGAAGAGTGCCCGGGAGGCGGGGCGGGGGCTGAGGTCCTGCCTGGGCGGTGCTGCTTGCGCCGAGCCCCTCCCATCCCACGACCCGAGGGCCTTGCCAGGGCTAGAGACACCCCGAAGCCTGCCTGCCCACAAAACAAAGAAAAGTGGGGCACCTTTAAGGGCCTGGAGTGGGGACCCTCCTGCTCGTCCCGCGAGGTCCCACCCCGCACTCACCAGGAGCCTCCAGTCCGAGGTCGCAACCGTCCTGAGCGTACCCACGTCCGGGACCAGTGCGCGGTGGCGGGGCAGATCTGGGGCCGAGCGGGCGGCCCCCAAGCCTTTATCCGCACCGCCTTCCCCGGGGTGGAGTTTGGGCGGGCAGGGGGCGGAGGGCCGGGCGGCCGGTGACGCAGACGGGCCCCCGCCCCTGCCTGCAGGCCACGGCCCTAGGGCGCCTTGGGGCCTGGGCTACCCACCCCTTAAGCCTCGCTGCGTATGTGGGCGGGGGGGGGGGGCTCTCCATGAATGCTGCTCAACCCGGGGTCAGAGTCGGCTGAGCCGACTTGGTGTCCCCAGGACGAGGTTTCGGGGTGCATGAACTGGCTGCCGCCCCGCCCCCTTTCCTGCCGCCCCAGGCCGGGTGCTTCCGCCTGGGGGCGCCCGAGTAGGGGAACGTCAGCGGAGGGGGGCCTGAGTCAGTGGCCACGATCCAGGAAAACAGGCTGGAGTCACCTGCCTGTTGTGGGGGTGCCCCAGCCAGCTGCCCAACTGCCTGGCCTCCTGCATCTCTTAACGGTGACCTCAGACGGCATTTATGGAGCGATTAACCTGTGCCAGGCCTGCCTACCGCGGCCAGTCACCACCCGCCGTGCGGTGACCTTTCTGAGCCTGCTTCTGTGGCTCGGCTGTAGAGGGACAGAATCCAGCGCAGTCTCTCTGGAGTCCCGAGGGTGTTGGGGCCGAGCAGGACCGCCCTACCCAGTTCACAGACCAGTTACCTGACATCGTACGGTAGCAGGCGAGAATGTGGGCGTCCCGTTTCCGCCAGCAGGCCGCTCTGGGCCCGGAGCGCTTGGAGACGGCCCGGACTGGTGTGGGGCCTTCTCAGCCCTGCTCTCTCTGCCCGGAGGAGGGGGACCTCAGGACCTCCTGCCCTACCCCTTGGCCATTTATCTGCGTTCTCACTTTATCTGGCCTGACCACCGCCACCCCACCCTGTGTCCCTTTCCAGGCCCCCATCCTGCTCCCACCCAAAGCTCCTGCAGCCCGTGGCCCCCCACCCTGTCACACCCACACAGGACGCTGCCCGCCCCTTACGGTCAGGGCTGGGCTGCAGGGAGAGGCTCAGCCAGCTCTTGGAAGGGGGTCGCTGAGGGGTGGGGTTGAGGTATGTGCTCCAGTGGGGGGGACTCGGACTTGAGGCTGTGCTGGAGATGGGAGATGCGGTTGTGGGGCACCCCACCAGGCAGGGGTGGCCCCGGGAGTAGCGGGCTTGAAGCTGGGGCATCTGGATGCTGGAGGAGCTCCGGGCAGAGCAGGAGGTGGGTCAGGGCTCTGCGGCTCAGGAGGACACGGCTGTGATCTTGGCGGACAGAGACCTAGTCCATCAGGTTGCTGGAGAAGTGGGTGGTCCTCCTGGAATTGGGGCCCGGAGGGCCACGCGCTGTGGGGCTGGGGTGCTCTCTCAGGAAGGGACCAAGGCCTCAGCCTGACGCTACAGGTCTCACCTAATAAGCACACTAAGCCCATCCGCTTCCTACTTCCTGTCCTGTTCAGAGCATCCTCCTGCCCAGACAGAGGACTCCTGGGTGTGAGCAAACACCAAGTCCGAGGGGACGCCCTTCCCGTCAGAGGAACAGACCCTTACAGGACGCTGACCCCTGGCTCTGCTCCCCCACAGAAGGCCCTGGGCGACACAGGCTGTTGCGGCAGGCCCACATCAGGCATAAATAAGCATCCCAAAGGCTCCAAGGCCCACACCTTCCCCAGAGGCCTGAGCCTTGCTGAGTGAGGGGCCTCACCTACATCCAGAGCTGCCCACCCCCTCCCCACCGCACCCCACCCTGCAGTCTGAGATCTCTTAGGGCACAGAGGTCTGGCTAGGGAGCCCCCCCGCCCCGGTGTGGGTGGTGCTGATCCGCACCCTCTCACCACCTCTCAGAGCCCTCACTATGTCCTCAGCCTTACGTGTAGCTCCCAGGGCTTGGCCAGGAACTTTGGGGCCTCGACTCGACTCTAGAATGGGGGGCTGGGGGAAGTTGGGCCTGCACCTGTGACCCCGTGGCTGTCAGTGTGTTCTCTGGGCTGGGGGTCCCTGGAGTGGCGGGCAGCTGCTTGGGCCTACCAGCCTGAGGAGGGGGACCCAGGCAGGGGCCCCTATAGCTGCAAGCTCGTCTGGAGGCCCCCACACGCAGGGTCCGCCACACGGAGCCTCCAATGCAGCCACGGGACAGTCACTCGCACGGGACCGTGACACACGAGCACGCAGTCCGTCTGTGCTGACAACACGCCTGGGGGTGGCTTCCCTGTCATCTCCGGGCTGCCAGTGACACATGGGGAGGCCCGCACGCTCCTGCAACTCACACCCCTGGAATCCTCTGCCACCCTGTGCCCGCCTCGGGGCTGAGGAAGGAGAACAGGAGACCCCCGTCCCAAAGCCGCCTGCTACACCTGCAGCCAGCGTCTGAGCCGCCCCCACAGCTGCAAAAGGGAAGAAATGGAGCAGCTGCCCCCGCCCGGCCGCCCCGCCCCATCTGGGGCCAGCCCAGGGGCCTGGATGCCACAGAGGTGCCAACACCTCCAGGGAGGAGGCCTGGGCCACCCACAGGCCGGGTGAGCCGAGGGCCGGGCCTCTGTGGGAGCAGGCGGGGCACGCCTCTTCCCAGCGTGGCCGGGGCGGGTCCAGAGCCCACGGGGCAGCCGGCACAGCCTGAAACCTGGCAGGGCGTCCAGCAGCCCAGGCCCAGCGGGCTACGTTTGCCCACACACACCCTCTCGGGATGACGGCAGACACCCTGCCCGCCACTCACCCGGGTCTCAGGGAGTTCCCACTGCTCAGTTTACTCCCGACCCTTAGCGATCTGGGCCACAGCTTCCACACCGCGGAGGCTGAGGCTGGTGCTGAAAACCTCATCCCACAAACAGCTGCGGGCAAGGCCAGTCAAGGTCTCGAAGACACAGGCCCAGGGAGGAGACAGATCCAGCACACACGAGTCCGGTCCCTGGTTTTTAATGGGGGGGCTCAAGCTGGGGGCAGGCCATCCCACGGAGAGGACTAGGAGCCGAATGAAGTCTCTGTGGCAGCGTCTACCGGGTCAGAGAAGAAGTGGGTGGCACATCAGGTTGGGGGGGCTCCAGTGGTTGGAAGGTGAGAAGCAGGGCAAGGTCTCAGCTCGCCAAACCCCCTTGCTAGGAGATCTGACCAGCGATGTGCTGCCCCCTGGTGGCCTCTTGGCAAGACCAGGCCCTCCAGGCAAGAATCCCCCCAGGTGGCTTGCGGCCCTTCTCTTCCCACCATCCCACCCCAATCAGACTGGACCCGCGGGAGCTGGTTTGGCCTGCCCGGGACAGCCCCGGTCCAGTCCTGGGCCTCGGTTTCCCTGCTGGCAAGGGCCACGCACCGCCTACTCGAGAGCTTTCACCAGGGCCTCGTTGGCCTCGATGCGGATTTGGATCTCGGCCCTGGAGGCCTCGTCTGCTGCCCCTGACAGCTCCGCCTGCGCCTTCTCCAAGTTCATCTTGGCTGCCTGCAGGAAGTGGGTAGCAGGTGAGAGTCAAGCAAGGGCCCTACCTGGTGCTCAGGCTCAGCTCTGGCCTCCTGAGCCCCTGCTTCCCCTGGAACACTCACCCCCACGTCCAGCATGTCCAAGGTCACGGCCTCTTCGGCCAACAACTGCACTGAAGAATCAGCATTCACCGTGACGGAGCCACTACTCACTGCGGGAAAAGGAAGATGTAAGAGCTCCGAGTCCAGGTGCAGGGGACACCATCAGCCCCAGAGCCAAAGAAGTGGCCCCACAGAGTGGCCTGGAGGCAGGCAGATGCCCACGGGGCCCAAGCCCACCCACTGGCAGCTGCCCCCAGGGAACAGCGTCCCCTTCCTGCACCCACCAGCCCATCAGCTGAGCTGGGGTCAGGGATGAACGGGGCGCTGGGTCTGGTCCTGGTTGTACCCTGGAACTGTGCTGCTGGACGCCCTCCTCAGGATCCAGTGTGCCCCCCCCCCCGATCAGTTCTTCCGAGACATAACTGGACTTCCTTCTCCGAAGCCTGGCCCGGACCCTGACCCTGACCCTGACCCACCACGAGCTCCTGGAAGCACAGGCCTGTGCTCCGCTTTCACCAACACTGTGAACAGAGATGGAGACGGCCTGGGCTCGCTGCACGCGTGGCCCCGCCCAGCCCCGGCCGCCGGACTCACCAAAGTACTTGGAGGTGGTGCCATCCTCGGCGTGGACAACCACCAGCCCCGGGCGCAGGACCTGCAGCGTGGGCACGTGGGCCGCCAGGATGCCAAAGGCGCCTGTCTGCGTGGGAACGTCCACTTGCCGCACGTTGGCGCCGTTGAAAAACACCTGCAAAGAACACACAGGAAGTAGCGCAAGCCCGACCTGCCGCCGGGGCCTGGTCTCCCCTGCGGTGAAACGGCCCAGGGCAGGACTGAACACTGACAAGGGACACGGAAGCGCCCCGATGACACCTGCACTTGTCTCGGTCCTCCAGGAACATCTCAGGGCCTGCGTCTCACAGAAAATAAAGTCCAGCCCCCGGAGTCCGTCCCCACAGAAACGCTGCAAGAGCCCGAGTTGTGCATCAAGCCAGGAGGCCACAAGACAACAAGCGTGCGAGGCTCGGGCCTGCGGGACACGCGAACGCGGAGGTCCAGCCCGCGGGCTTTGGATTCCAGGTAGAAGGCTCGGAACTCGTTAAGCTTTATAGGACCGGATTCCTCACCACCTGGAAGGGCGTAGGGCGCGGGTCAGATAGAACGCGGGGCGATGGCCCTGGGGTCGGGGGGGGTGTGTCTCGGAGGGGCCCAGGTGGAATCGGCGTGGGCCCGGGGTCCTGGAGGGGAGTTAGGGGTCTCCGAGGCCCGAAGGCTGGGGAGCCCGGAGTGCCGACCACTTTGGGGGTGCCGACGCGGGTCCGGGGGAGTGGAATGGGGACACAGGCCCGGAACAGGAAGCAGCGACCTGGGGACGGGTGGGTTCGGACTGACAACACGGGGGAGGGGCGCAGGAGCGGAACAGATGAGCGTCCACAACCGGACGGTTGGGAGTCTCCGACTGCGGACCACAGCGGGTCGCGCCTGGAGGTGGCGACCAAGGAGGGGCCCCGACCTGACCGGCGTCCGAACCTGCGTGGGTGAGGCGAAGGTGAAGGACATCTGGCCGGGGCCCGCGGCCGGGGCCGGCGCAGCGGCGGCCTCGGCGTAGGCGCGGGCCTGGCGGACGAGGCAGCGCAGGCCGGGACGGCGCAGGAACGCGACGGGCAGCATGGCGACGGCTGCGAGCGGACTCCGGCCAGCAGCGCGCAGCCGGGAGGACGAGGAGGACGACGCGCGGAGACGTCTGGGAAGAGGAGTCCGGGCGAAGGCGCACGCGCGAACTACGACCCCCAGCATGCCGCGGGCGACTTTAACAAAGACGCACTGCGCTCCGCGCACGGCATGCTGGGGGTTGTAGTTACTTTCCCGTCTTAGTAGCCGGCCAGTCGCAAGATGTTGAGGGGGGTGGGGGGAGGGTGTCAATGGGGAGGACCGGAAGCCTTCACAGAACGGGTGTCACTTGTATTTAAGATTTAGGGGGCGCTCGTTGATGGCCCTTGAGAGCCACCAAGGGAAATACCAAGATTCCAGCTCTGGTTTGGGGTGATGGGGACGTTTAACACTCAGTGTAACGAATACGCAAATCATACAGCATGTTACAAGTAAACAGCTGAAAAAGAAAAACAGGGGTGCCTGGCTGGTTGGGTCTGAATAGCTTGCAACGCTTGATCTCAGGGTTGTGAGTTTGTACCCCATGTTGGGTGCAGGGATTACTTAAAAATAGACCCCTAAAAAAGGAATAAGACAAGCCGAGTTGGGGGAGCCGGGATGGGGGGCCGACTGCGACTGTCAGAGATGCAGACGTGGAGGGACCCGCCTCCCAGGCAGGGGGTCCAGCGCAGGTAAGCGCCAGCCCCGCGGGCCGGGCGCGAATACAACCCCCGAGGACGCCAGCAGAGGGCGCGCCGCGACCGGGGGTGCGCTCGCCCCAGCTCCGCCCGGCCGCCGCCCCCGCGCGCCGGTGACGCACGGACGCGTGCGCGGGCGGCCCGGGGCTCCGCTGACGTTACCGCGACTCGCGCAGCCTCGCTCACGGCGCTGACGTCACCACTCCGCCCCCGCGCACACGCAGGTGGCGCCCCAGGCCAGGCCCCCGGACCCACATCTTGGTCTGAGGGAAAACACGGAGTGTGGGTTGGACGGGGCTGGGGCCCTTGGATGCGGGGCGCAGGGGTGCAGGCTGCAGAGGGGGTGGTGTCGCACCTGGGCAGGTGCGTTGCGACAAAGTGTTGTTCCCCAACCCCAGGGGCTGCCTGTGCAGCATCCCTGCCTTTCAGCGTCTTGGCCGCCTGTGGCCGACAAAGGAGGGAGGGCCCAGGCCTAGTGGCCAAGCCCCCCGCCGCCTCCGAGCCAGCTGTGAGGGGACATCCTGGCCCTGGGGGAGGGGGGTGTGCTGAGGGAAGCCCTACTCTCGTTCCTCGGGGTGCGTCCTGTGCTCAGCCCCAGCCTTTCCCAGAGCTCAGGGCCCCACCTGGGGGCAAACCTAACTGCCTGATCGTTTGGCTCCTCGAACCCATCTGTTGCACAATTTTTGTCCAGTTTTGACTCCAGGGTGGACTGTGGGTAAAGGCCCCAGCTGTTACTCAAGTCCCAAACCCAGGGTTACCCTGGAGATCTCCCGTGGGCCCATCGGCAAGGCCTGCCCACTCAGTTGGGCCACTGTGGCCACCATCACCGGTGTGGATGGCCCCGGCCTCCTCCCCTGTCCTGGCTGCAAGAGCCTTCACCCACAGCCAGAGGTACCGTGTCATTCTCCCGCTGGGAACCACAAGACGGCTGTCCTTGTTCCTTCCACCAGAACACGTTGATCTACACACACAGCTTCTTACCTCAGGTCCTTTGCACATCCAGCTCCCACTCACTGAAGCCAGCTCTGCTGAATCTTTATCCACTTACCGAGCACATTCTTGTCTCCAGTGTGCCAGCCCCGTGCCATGCCTGGGGACCCAGCTCCTGACTTGGAACTCACCCCTGTAGTGGGGGAAGGGGTGAGGAGCAACAATACACTGGCATAAATAACAGACGACATGAGGGCCATGGAAAGAAGCAGGGGACTGAAACGTGGGGTGTGAGTTGCTGTGTTACCAGAGGTAGTCATGAGGAGACACATTGGGACTTGGCCATTTGGGAGGCAGTGGAAGGAGGCCTGGGAGTGAACCCTGAAGCTGGGTGGGGAAAGAGCCAGACAGGCCCAGCACCTGCAAGTGCAAAGGCACTGAGGTTGAACTGGCAGTTTCAGTTTTCACTGGAGAAAGGGTGCCATCGCGGGGTGGTGAGCGTAGGGCAGGTGGGCTGGCCGAGGACCCAGGCCAGGCCAGTGCAGGCTGGTGTCCTAAGCATCTGGAAGGACGAGGCACGACCCTCTGAGAAGGGGGAGCAGCTGTGGGATTCACCAGGCATGGAGGTTCTGCCAGAGTCGTTCCGGTGCCCCCGGGCTAGGCGGGCGCTCCGGCAAGAGCAGATTGTACTACTTTGGCCCCACCGCTCGTCCCAGCAAGGCAAAGCGCCCGGTGACGCTGACCATGCCCGCAGCACATCGGGCGTGTGTCCGACGCCGCCTGGACTCCATCCTCACGCCCCCCAGGTTGCGGGAGGCCAAGGAGGGGCACCGATGCACCCGTCCCCTCCCCTACGTTCCCGGCCCCCGGTCCCTCCGGGCGCCGGCGAGGGTCGGGCGGAGCGCCGCAGGGGAGGGGGTGGAGACTCGGTCGCGGGGGGAGAGGACGGCTCGCAGTGGGGAGGGGGCGTCCGGGAGCGCAGGCTCCGCCCCCCACTCCCGCCGGAAGGGAAGGGGAGGCGGTGGCCGGCGCGCCGCGAGCTAGACGCGGCGGCGAGCGCGCTGGGGGCGGCCGGCCCGGGGCCGGGTGGCACCCGGCGGGTCGGAGCGGGCTCGCCGCCAACGCGGTCACGTGCGCGGCCCGTCCTCTTGCGCCTGCCTCCCCCGCGCGCCGCGCTCTCCATTCATAAATTCTCCGCCTGCTCCGCGGCCACCGGGCACCGGAGCCCGCCGGAGACGTCGCGCGGCCGCCCGCCCGCCCCCCACGGGCCGCGCGCCCCGGCGCTGAGGTAGGCGCGGCGGGCCCGGGGAGACGCCGCGGCGGGCGGGGGCAGGCCGGGGCCGCGCGGCCCGGGATCGCCGCCGGCTCCGGGCCCGACCTGGCTCCGGACCACCGGCCCTTCCCGCGAGGCGGCGAGGCCGGAGGGAGGGCGTGGGGGCGGGGGCGGCCTGCAGGGCTCTGCATCCCCGGTTGCGGCCTGGAAAGGGACCCCCCCCCCGCCCACGCCCTTCCCCGGCCTCAGTTTCCCTGCGAGATCCAGCGAGGGTGATGGCGGCTCCGGCGCGGGGATGTGCTCGGAGTCGGGCTCCCTGCCTCTCCTCCAGGGCTCGCCGTGCGCGTCCGCAGGCCGGCCGGGGGCGCGGGGATGGGCGCGGGCTCGGGGAGACCCGGCCGGACCTCAGGGGCGGGCCCGTGGGGAGCGTCCGCCCTCGCTCGCGTCCCCGCCTACCCCCCGCGAGTCCACCTCTCTTCCCCTTCGGCCTCCTGCCATCTTTTCGGGTCTCCGGTCCCGGTCCCTCGCTCCTGCCCCCTCCCCCTGCAGCAGGAACTCGTTTCCCGACCTACTTAGGCGCCCCCTCCCCCCGAGGACGCCGGGGGGCCCGAGCCGCTCTCGGACCGCGGCGCTGGGGACACCTGGCGTTGGCCAGTGCCCGCCCCCCTTCTCCGGGCCGCTTCATCCCGCTGTCGCGTGGGGTTAAACCCGAAAGCGTCGGGGGCGCCAGAGCCGCGACGCAGGCTCCCCGTTTCCTCGGCGGAAGGGCCGAGCGCGCTGCCCGGGAGGGCTGCTGGGCATTCGGCCCCGACCCCGCGCCCTGAGACCCCGGAGTGCCGTCCCGGGTCCTTCCCACCGGGAGGGGCTGGCGTTGGGGAGGCCGTCAGGTGCCGTGTCCAAGCAGTCCCTTCGCCGAGGGCTGCACTCCCCTCCCGGCCTCAGTTTACCCCCAGCGCCAGACGGTCGTGGCCGAGGCGCCGGGCCCGCAGCGGGCTCGGGCGGAGAGGCCGCTGCAGCAGCCATCTTGCCGCCCAGGACCGGCTCGGGCCGCCCGGCAGGAGGCCTCCCTCCCCCGCGCCCCCTCCTCCCTAGTGCTCCCTGGCAACCCCCCCCCCCCCCGGCCTGCTGGCTCGGTCGCCATGGGAACCAGATTCTTCAGGGCTGGGAACACACGCGCCTCCTTTGGCCTTTGCGCTCCCCCAGCACCGGGCGCAGGGACAGCTCTCTCCGGAGTCGGGGCTGGGTGGTCACTGAGCTCACGCCCTCCGGCCCCTCCACGCCCCGGTCCCGCTGCCGTGGACTCGGCGTCCTGCGCTGAGGCAGCCCCCCCCCCCCGCCCCCGAGCGTGCAGCCAGGGCTCCTGGGGTCTCACGGCAGTGAGCTGATGTCCTCAGTTTCCCCTTCCTCCGGAGCGCTTCCCCTTTTCTGGGCAGGCTTCCTGGCCAGCTCGCCCGGCCGGCCCCACCGGCTGGGGAGGTGGCGGAGGGGTACACCTCCCCCGGTTTGAACTGGGGGAAACGGAGGTCCCCGCGTTGATCTAAGCGGGGTGGGGGCGGCCCCGGGGCACCTCTCCGTGAGTCACCGCCCCCTGCGGGCTCTTCCTCCCACTCCCTCTCCCGGGGAGCCGGCAGGGGGAGGAGACAGAGGAGCTGGTCTGAGCAGGCCCTGCCCCCCCGGCCCTCCTCCCAGCTCCAGGATGCAGCCCACGCCCACCATGGCCACCGCCGCCGCCAGTGCGGCCGCCACGCCTGCCCTGACCTCGAGGTGGGACAACAGCACCGGCGGCCCCACCGTGAGTGCGGGGCCGGGGCGGGCGGCGGGCGGCGGCGGGCGGGCGTGCCCAGCGGCCCTGACTCCCGCCGGCCCACAGGCCGAGCCCGACCGCATCCTCAACAACTACGTGCTGCTGGTGGTGGTCCTGTCGCTCTTCGTGGGCGGCTCGCTCGTGGCGCTGTCCGGAGTGCTGCTCCTGTGCCGCCGCTGCTGGGAGGCCCGCCGGCGCTTCAACAGGTGCGACGCGCACCCTGGGGCCTCCGGGAGCGCGCGGCGGGAGGGACGGGCGTGGGCGTGGGCCGGCCGTGGACCTGCGTGGGGACTTAGCGCTTCTAAGTGCTGGGTGAGCACGGGCCATCTGGGTGCCTGTGGGTTCCAGACGCTGCCCGGGGGCAGTACTGTCTGGGTCCTGCGTCCCACCTGGCTGCCCCGTGGTCTCTCCCCAGAGCCATGGAGGAAGCAGAGAAGACCACCACCACCTACCTAGACAGCGGCGCACACCCAGCGCAAGGTGCGACGCCCCGCCAGGCGCTGACCCCTGCCCACCTGCCCGCCCCCTCGGGCCGCCTGACCGGCTGTGTCTGTCTGTCTCCCCCACCAGACTGGGCGCAGCTCGATTCCGACTCATCTCTGTTTCCTTAGAGCCCGCGCGTAGGTGCTCACAGGCGCGTGCTGAGCGAGTGAGTGTGTGAGCGGATGTGTGAGTGCCCACCTCGCCCCTGCCCTGTCCCAGCGCTCAGTCGGGCCCCATCCCTCGACCCAGCCCTCACCCACCCCAGCCGGCCGCCTGCCCAGCACCGGGCGAGGCCCGCCCCGGGCCCACCCTCTCGGCTCTCCTCGCAGACCCTGACTTCAGGGCGGAGGACCCCGAGGGCCAGGACGCCGAGACAGAGCGCTTCCTGTCCACCAGCTCCACCGGCCGCCGCGTGTCCTTCAACGAGGCAGCCCTGTTTGAGCAGAGCCGGAAGTCACAGGACAAGGGGCGCCGGTAAGGAGCCGGGGAGCCGGGCAGCATGAAGGGACCCTGTCCCTGGGGGGCGGGGAGCGGGAGCCTGACGCCCTGTGATTGGGCTCCTGGGGGGGGGGGGAGGACAGGTACTGGCCTCACTTCGCCCCCGGAACCGTCAGGGGCGGTAGCAGGGGTGGGCTTGGGCGTTTGGGCTGTCCAAGGCAGGGCTGAGCACGGGGGCCGGCTGGCGTGGTGACGGGCCGGCATGCCGGGCACAGGTACACCCTGACGGAGGGGGACTTTCACCACCTGAAGAATGCCCGCCTCACGCACCTGCACCTGCCGCCCCTCAAGATCATCACCATCCACGAGTGCGACGTGGGCGAAGCCAGCGCCACCCCCCCTCCACACGCTGCCGCCGCCCCGAAGGCCAGCCTGGCCATATTCCAGGTGAGCGGGTGGGCGGCCGCCATCCTGGGGCTCAGCAGGGGGACCCCACCCTCTGGGCTGGGCCCCGCACCTCAGGACAGGGAGGGGGCGCCTGACCGAGGCGCACAGCGGGCTGTGGGCGCAGCGCTCCCCCTCACACACCCGTGCTCTTTGACCTGTTGCTGCTTCCTCCCCCAGCCCCCGGGGAAGGCCCTCACCGGCCGCTCTGTGGGCCCCAGCTCCGCCCTGCCAGGTGACCCCTACAACTCAGCCGCGGGCCCTGCCGACTTCGAGATCAGCCCCTTGGCGTCCAGCGACTCTGGGGAAGGCGCCTGGGTGAGGGCCCCCGAGCGGCCCCTCCCCTCCCTGCCCCACTCCAGGACCGAGGTCAGCCTATGGCCTCCCTCCTGCCTAGTTCTCCTCGCTCCTGCTGGGTCCCCCCGCATGGGAGAGAGAGGGGCAAGCAGTGCATGGAGCAGGGTGCTCATCAAACCAGGGCTTTGCCCTCAGGAACCCCCCTGTTCGGGGCCGGGGACGACAGAGCTGGCCAGCGCCTGGCCAAACCGCCGAGCTTAGCCTAGGTGCTGCCCACCCGCAGACAGCTGTGCGTTCCTCCTCTGCACCCCGGGTGGGGGGGGGGGGTGCTGCGGCTGCCGCCAGAGTGCAGGGCGGTGGCCCGGGCTGGGGCAGCAAGGAGAAGCCCTCTGTCCCTGACCGCTTCTCTCCCTTCCAGTTGGATGCAGGCGCCCGGAGCACCAAGCCCGTGGGGCCTGTAGCCACGGGGGGGCCTGGGGAGGCGGGTCCAGGCTCCGGGGCAGGACCTGTTCTGCAGTTCTTCACCCGCCTGAGGCGCCATGCCAGCCTGGACGGGGCTAGCCCCTACTTCAAAGTCAAGAAATGGAAGCTGGACCCTAGCCAGCGGGCATCCAGTCTGGACACCAGAGGTGAGCGGCAGCCCTGGATAGAGACCAGGGCCCCCAGGGTACAGCCCCGGGCAGCCTTACAGAGGGAGGTTCCGCACAAGGAGGGGTCACTGCCCCTGAGGGGTCTTGGGCAGCTGCCCCGGGCTGGCCAGCAACACCCATCAGCCACTGCGCACGTCGGCCCAGGCTTACCGCTGGCTGGGCCACGTGCCATGCCCTAGGAGAGCAGGGGTGTGGTCAGCCCGCAGCAGAGACTGTGAGCTTTTCCTATGAGGTACGAGGCAGCGTTTTTGGATTTGTGGTTTGTCTGGTGTGGCAGTATGGAAGCAGCCACAGACTGCGTGTGCAAGTGCAGATATGTGCCAATAAAACTTTATTTACAACGATAGGTTGTGAACCCATTTGGCCTGTGGGCCATAGCATACACCCCCCCCCCCCGAACTAACCCAGCAGCCCTTTGACCCTGCAGGCCTCCAGCCACGTGGAGCCCTGGACACAGGGCTTGCTTATCCTCAGCCCACAGCGGGAGGCCGTGTTGGGGGTGGGGAGGTGGCCACCCTGACCGGTGGGTACCAACAGCCCCCTGCCCGAGGGAGCTGAGCCAGGATAGGACCGGCGGCCCCGGGGAGGTGGTGGGTCACAGGCCAGGAGGGCTAAGGAGAGAGGCCTGGTCTCAGCTAGCGCTGCAGGGGAAGGAGGAGCGAGTTCTGGCCGGGGCGTGCCCAGGTAGGGGAGAGGGCGAGGAGACGGAGCCCACGATCCCTGAGGGTGGAGTCAGGCGTGGGCGCACAAGTGCCCAGAGCCTGTTTGCTGGGTCCCTGTCCCCCCTCCCCCAGGCTTTCCCCCCAGAGCTGCTCCGGGGCCCTCCCTGGGGTGGGGGTGGAGCCGGCCCTTTCTCTCTCCCCTCAGCAGCCGCCAGCGTGTCCCTCGTCCTCCCACAGCGCCTGCCTCCCGGCGGCCGGTGCGGGCCTCTGCCCAGGCCCTGCTTGGTGGCCACCGCGGCACCTCCTGTCCCCGCCGACCCCCCCCCCCCCCCCCCCCCCCCCCCCCCCCCCCCGGCAGCTCTGCGCGGCCCAGGGCCCGGGGGCTGGGAGGGGCGCAGGCAGGCTGACGCGCCGTCCTCTGCACAGGCTCCCCCAAGCGGCACCACTTCCAGCGGCAGCGGGCGGCCAGCGAGAGCTCGGAGCAGGAGGGGGACGCCCCCCGCAGGGACTTCATCCAGTACATCGCCAGCACCGGCGACTCGGTGGCCTTCCCGCCCCCCCGCCCCCTTCTGGCCAGCCCCACCAGCCCATCCCCCGCTCTCGGCAGGTATTTTTCAGTAGATAGAAGTGCTAGGGGTGGAGCTGTGGGCCCCTGCCCCACCCAGTCCCCCCCTCAGCGGCCTGGGGAGGGCTCTCCCCACCCTGCAGACACATCACATTCCTCCAGCTCGGCCGTCCCTCCTGGAGGCTGCCTCCCTGGGGCGACCTCTCCAGCAAGGACCAGAAGAGGGAAAAGGGGAGACTGGGTAAGGGTAGAGGGTCGGGGGGGCCCCAGACGATGCCCACATGGTCCCCAAGACAGGATGCCTGCCCAGCCAGGGCCGCCAGGGGTGTGTGCCTGCTTGGATGTTACCGCTTCCTGGTAAAGTCTGTGGCCCCCAGGGGTCCACTGTGGCCTGATGCCCCTTCCTTCCTGCCTGTGTTCCTGAGGGCTGGACGGTCCCTCCTGAGAAACTGTGGCCCCATCTGCCAGCAGTACTCCCTCCCCTAGCCCCTCGGATGGAGGTAGGGGGGTGGTGAAGCAGCTTGAGCGGTCCCCCCTGGGAGTAGGGGCCGAGCTGGACTCCCACCTGGTCCCGTCCCCAGCCACTTCCTTCTCCCCCGAGGTGTTAGGAAGAAGGGAGCGCCACCCGAGAAATGTTAACTCTGTGGGCGAGGCGCCAGCCGCCGTGCCAGCAGGTGCTGGGGTCAGATACTGGCAAAAATGCCATGATTGAACAGGTCCCAGAAGGGCTGGGGGTTTATCCAGAAATCACATTCTACGG
The DNA here is from genome assembly GCF_003009895.1 of Hyaena hyaena. Classification (NCBI taxonomy): domain Eukaryota; kingdom Metazoa; phylum Chordata; class Mammalia; order Carnivora; family Hyaenidae; genus Hyaena; species Hyaena hyaena. The sequence goes on along the minus strand of NW_024080936.1, from coordinate 647,751 downwards.
CAGGGACTGCCAGCATTTTCTTAAAATCCGTTATCCGCAGAGCCTGGTGGAGCCTAGGGGGTCCCCTCGCGGGCCCACCCTTCTGGACCCAGAGGCAGGGTGTCTGGGGAGAACACGCAGGGGCGCGCACAGCCTTCCTGACCGCTGCGGCCTGGCTTGCAGGCTAGAGGCAGCGGAGGAGGCGGGCGCCGCGGGCGGAGCGAGCCCCGAGTCTCCCCCCGGGCGCAGCGGTGGCGCGGGGCCTGAGCAGCAGCAGCAGCAGCAGCAGCAGCAGCAGCAGCAGCAGGAATCGGACGGTGAGCGGGACTCGGGGCCGGAGCAGGCCCAGACCACCTACCGGGACATCTGGAGCCTGCGTGCCTCGCTCGAGCTGCATGCGGCTGCCGCTTCGGACCACAGCAGCAGCGGCAACGACCGAGACTCGGTGCGCAGCGGCGACAGCTCGGGCTCAGGCTCCGGGACCACCGTGCCCGCCTTCCCGCCGCCCTCGCCGCCCCCCACCCCCCGGTCCGCGGACGGCGAGGCGGGAGGCCCGCGGAAGCTGCTGCAGATGGACAGCGGCTACGCCAGCATCGAGGGCCGCGGCGCGGGCGAGGAGGGGCTCCTCAGCGCGTCCGAGAAGCGCTCTTCCTTCACCGCCGCCGGTCGCACGGCCACGGTGGGCGGCAGCTTCGAGGGGGCGCCGGCGCCCGCCGACGCCCCCGTGCGGCCCCGCAGCCCGCGCGCCTGGCCCCGCCGCGCCCCGCGCCGCGACTACAGCATCGACGAGAAGACAGACGCGCTCTTCCACGAGTTCCTGCGCCACGACCCGCACTTCGACGACACGCTGCCCTCGGCCGCGCGCCACCGCGCGCGCGCGCACCCGCACCCCCACGCGCGCAAGCAGTGGCAGCAGCGCGGCCGGCAGCACAGCGACCCCGGCGCGCGGGCCGCGCCCCCGGCCCCGCCCGCGGCCTCGCTCGGGCCCGACGCGCGCCCGACGCGCGCCCCTCTGCGCCGAGGCGACAGCGTCGACTGCCCCCCCGAGGGCCGCGCGGGCGACGAGCCGGCCGCGCCCGCCATCCCGGTCATCGAGGAGGAGCCCGGCGGCGGCGCCTGCCCCGGCTCGGGCCTGTGCGTCGGGCCCCCCGGGACGCTGCTGGACAAGCTGGCGGCGGGCCTGGATGAGAGGCTCTTCCCGCCGCGCCTCGCCCGGCCCGTCGCCGCGGCCCCCGCGCTGGCCGCCGCCGCGCCCACGTCTCCCGACCGCAGCCCGGCCTAGGCCCCGCCGCCGACACCCACCTCGTCAGCTTCCCGGGCGCCGCGCGGGGCCCCCGCCCGGGGCGCGACGCTCCGGGGCGAAGGCGCGCGCACGCCCTTCCGTCGGCCGCGAGTGCGCGTGCTCGCGTCCCCGGGACTCCCTGGAGCCGCCTCTGGCGCGCGCGCACGGTCCCCGCTGGGCCCGAGGCGCCAGGCCGGGGGGCCCTGGCTCGGCTGGAAGGGGCGCGGCGCGGGGAGGACGCTCCCTGCCTCCCACCCCAGGCCGCAGCGTCTGGAGCGCCGAGGACCAGGCCGGCGCGCGCGCGGGACCCGCTCCCGGAGGCGCCGGGCGATGCGGCGGCAGCCGTGCCGCGCATGCGCAGGGCGGCCCTGCCGGGGCCAACCGGGCCTCGAGGCGCGCCGCTCGCGCAGAGGCCGCCCCAGGGCGCATGTGCAGCTGCCCCCCCTCCCCCCCCCCCCCCCCCCCCCCCCCCCCCCCCCCCCCCCCCCCGGCTCCGGAGATCGGAGAGATCGGGGCCCGACGACGGCCACGTCTGCGCGCAGAGGCCGCGGCCGCAGAAGCCCCGACGCTGTTTACCTCACCGCGGCATGTGCTGGCGGCAGCCCGCGCCCCTCCGAGCAATAACACGGCCCAGCCTCCACCGCCTCCCGCCGACCGAGCCCCACGCCCCCCAAAGCATGTGGGTGGGCCGCCCGCCGCCCGCCCCGCAGGTGCGCCATCCAAAGAGCAGCAAGGAGTCTGTTTTGAGACACAAAACCCAACAGGCCAAGGTTTCAAGTTTCCCAAGCTTTATTTATTGCCAAAAGATGGGGCAGCCCTCGCCTGCGGCCGAGTCGCCCCGCCCCGCCCCTCGGAGCTTCGTGCCGTCTGTGTACCATCCAGTGATGGAGTTTCTCGTTGTGTTTGTTTTCTGGTTGATTATAAATATTTACTGCACACTCTTGCTTAGTCCGGGTGTTCTCTGGGGACCCAGGAGCACAGAGACCTTGGGGAGAGGGCCAGGGCCCTGCGATCAGGCCCGTCCCTCGCTGCCCCACTGTGGAGCGGTGGGCCCTGGGGCTGAGCAGAGGGCCCTGGTGAGCGCTGGGGAGACGGGTCACCACTGAGAGGACTGAAGTCCGGTGGCCAAAGACCGATCCCCTCGGAGGCCCCGGGTCCCAGCACCTGACTACCCGCCAGCCGGCAAGGCCTGCAGAGCCCAGCCTGCCCCCCAGGGCTGTGAAGCCCACAAAAGGGCCACCCAACCCCCTTCCCAAACACCCTTCACAATCAGAGCTCAAATCCACCTGCTTTATTTTTTTCTTAGAAAAAGAAAAAGGAACCAACCAAACAACAACAGCAAGGCAGGCGCCCGGGCCCCGGGCGTGCTGGCTGACAGGCCTGCTCTCCACATCGGCTCCTGCTGTGGCCGCGCTTTGTCTGAACACGTCACTAGTGTGGGAAGCGCTAACGTGGAGCGGAGTAAAAAGTCAGGGGCGGGGCGAGGACCAGTAGTCTGAACGTAAAGTGCATGGCAAGGGCTTCCCACGGGGCCCGCGTGCTGGCTCTCCCCCTCCTCCCGACACCCGGGGAGGGGGCTCGGCGCAGGGCTGCAAAGTCAACGAGAGGTCGTGTCCACTGGCCACGAGGGGAAGGCCAGACCCCAGTCCCTGCTGTCCCCCAGCCATGACCGCAGTCGGCAAGGAGGGTGTGGTGGTGGCCTTTCTGGGCAGCAGACACGGGCCAGCAGTCGGCGGGAAGACTGAGGACCTGGGCTGTGACACCTGGCTGGGGCTCCATGAGACAGGCTGCAGACGGGAACAGATGGGTCACTCCTGGGCCAGCAAACACACTCTGTATCCCAGGAGACAGGGCCCTCCCTGGGGCCCGCTGATAGAGTGGGAAACTGAGGCCTGATCGCATGGAGCTGCCAGGCGTCCAGAGAGACCAGGGAAGGTTGCACTGATGTGAGGGGCCACCCTGTAGTTCACTCACTGCCCGGTGGGGTTAACCACCACCCTCCCCAGAGGAAGCCGGCCTCCCTAAGGAAGCAGTTCCCGACCTGCCTGGCTGGTTCTGATGCTGGCAGATAAGCACTGCAGGAGCGTTTGGGGAGGTGGCACCCCGGAAAAGGACACCCTGAGCAGACGATGGGACCTTCGGCACCCCCGGGGCCTGACTGCCCTCTACGTACACCATCGTGGACTGGGGCAGATGGAGTCAGGAAGAGAAAGTGGAGACCGAGCAGCCACCAGGATGACAGCCTGGTCCAAACCCAAGATGCGCCCCCCCGCCCCGTGCCTCCTACACCTCTGGGCCGAGTCCAGCATCAATCACCCAGGGCTGGCAGGACGGGCTGCCGCTGTGAGGGGCCCGCCTCCTGCTCACGGGAGCTGCTGCCCAACCCCCAGCCGGGGCTCTGGAGCAAGTGACCTCCTCTACCTCTGAGCCAGATCCTGGTGGCAGTGAACGCAGACAGAACAGCGAAGGGCAGAACTGGCCCCAGTCAGCAAATGGCTGCGCCCCGCCGCCTACGGGTCCCCGCAATGGCGTACCTGCAGGCGGCCACCCTCACTGCTGCTTGCAGGCCGACAGCCGGCGGATCTTGCTGCTGGCCGAGCAGGCCTTGCGGGTGGGGTTGGAGGCGGCGCTGGCCCGGCGCTCTGCCTTCGATCTGGTGCCCAGCTGTGCCGACTCCGTGCCATTCACGCACACGATTTTGGGCGGGCCCCGGCTCTGCCCGTTCTGACTAGCCTCCTCCTCTGGGACCTGTCCTAGGAGGGAGAGGGCAAGTGTGGGCTGATGGGGGTCCAAGACCAACACCCCCAGGGACCCCCCAGTCCCCAGGCTACATCCCCACCTGTCCGGGCCTAGGTCCTTTCGACCCAGCCGGGATCCTCCACCACCTGCCCTGCCTGCAGGGCCTCCATCCAACTAAAGGGAGCACTGGACCCGGGCTGGCCAGCCGGGGTGGGGGGGATCCAGCTCATGCTCACCTGCCTGCTCAGGTGTGAGCCGGGTGTGTGCACTCAGGTGGGCTTGAGTGCTCACCCTCCACCCCAGCACGTGATGAAGGGACCAAGGTCCTGGGGCACAGAGCCCTGGGCACAGGCTGTTTGCCTGTGAGGAGGCCACACCTGGCTGGGCTCAGGCCAGGTGTGCAACACACATCTCTCCCATGAATGCCAGCCCTGGCTCCCCATGCCGGGCCAGGGATGAAGAGATCAGAGCCGGGGGCCTATCAGTCCCTACTCTCCACCAGGCAGCACCAGCCCTCGCTGGCTTCCGGGGGCTATGGGCCCGGGGCGGCATGCCGGCCTGAACTCCTGCGCTCTGAGGTGGGGGAAGAGAAGGCAGGTAGGGGCTGGCCCACCTACCAGGGCCCATGTGCCTCATTCAGCGCATGAAAAATCAGCCTGCTGCCCACAGCTGGCCTCCAGCCCATCTCTTCCCCAACACAGAGCCCCCTCTAGGCCAAGAGGCCCGTTGCCAGACTCAGCAGCTTCTGGAACTTGCCATGACCAACTCCTATGCACACACAAAGCATCCTAGGTCAGAGCTCCTCACTGCTGACAGGCTCCTGCTAAGGAAAGCTCTCGGGGGTCAGGTGCCCTGATCTGATGGAGGAAGGACCATGGGTGGGGGGGCATCTCTGCACAGACGACCTGGAGCCCAGCTACCAGCACAGCAGCTGTGGCTGGGGAGGCGCACAGGGTCTGGCCTCCTTGCCCTCAAGGGACGAGGGCCTGGCCCGCAACCACCCATCTCCACTCCGGCCCAAGGTCCGGGACCCAGTTCTCAGGGTGAGCGGCATAGCCTCACAGCAGGGGACAGTCCAGGGAGACTGAGGCCAAGCAGCCAAGAGCCTTGGGCAGGAGCACCCCACTGGGACTGAAGTGGGGCGGGGTCGTGGCCCTAGCACAGCCCACTGCTGACCCACAGGCGGTCAGAGAAAATCCCACCAGTCCCGGAGCAGGACTGCGGTGCTTCTGACACAGACGACACCCCTGGCCGGACACCTGGCTCCAACCCTGGAGACCCGCCTTTGGATGTGCCCTCCCCTCCCTGTCAGGGGCAGCCCCTGGCCTCCCACACGGGCCACAGGGTACAGGGGGGCCAATATACGCTGTCGGTGGTCTGGCAAGGTTCTGCGGGTCGGGCAGGGTCCCCACTTGGGGTGCATGGGACAGAAGACTGGCTGCTGGCGAGGGTCCCTCACGAGTACCTGACACGATGCCCCCGGCGCGTCTGAGAGGTAGAGGGCCTCATCCCCTCCCCGCAGGACACAGATGCCCGGAAGGCCGGGGCTCCTGCAGCCAGGAGGTCACACACACGTCACCTCCTGGGATTAGGTCTCAGGACCCGGCAGGGGAATGACTGAGCCAAAGCCCACAGAAACTCGGGGTCCAGGAGGCACCGACTCGGAGACGACCCTGCAGCCAACAGCGACGGGCTGTCACAGACCCCCAAGCACACCCCCATGTGAGCGGGACACACGAACCCGCCACGCTCTGGCAGCAGCACAGCTTTGGGGTTTCCCCGGGGCCCCTACCCACCACACAGGTGCCTCCACACAACAGTTCTTTCTACACTACAAGCCTCACCCCTGGCAAATGAGCCAGGACAAAGGGTTGAGACAAGCATCACCCCCGTATACACAGCAGGCAAACCTTCACGACAGGCGCCCTCGAGGCCGGCCCCAGGACAGAACAGAGCTTTGTGCTGCGAGGGAGTGGGGTGGGGGCGCTGGGGCAGCAGCGCAGGCTCTCGGTGAGGGCGGCAGGGGGGCCCAGGCCTGGCCTCTACGGCACTGGGGGGGCCGTGCTACACTACGCCCCGAGCTGCTCTGTGCCCCCGGCCTCAGCTTCCTCTCCAGAAAGGTCTGAGCACTGGCTCCTCTGCGTGCCTCTCTCCTCTCTAAGCCCTGCCTCAGATGCTTCCTCGCCACCTGGGGAAGCAAGGCGACATTCATCAGGGTGGGTGGCCGGGCACCAGGAGGGCCACTGGACCCTCTGGGGCCGTCGGAGGGGCTTCCTCCCATCTGACCGCCCAGCAGGACATGGTGTGCACTCCCCAGAACACAGGCGGGTCCCCTCCGGGGACATGAGCCCTGCTACCGCGGGCAGGGGGACCCTGGGCCAGGCCGCCAGGCGGCCACACTCACCGGGCACCGTGAAATCCTGAGCGTAGATGATGTCGTCCTCGATATCGAACAGGTCCTCATCCCCATTGTCGTCCGCGCAGCCGTGCAGGTCCTCCAAGTAGGGCACCACGGTCATGCCCCGCCAGCGGTCCTTGCAGTCCGAGCTCGGTGGGATGGGCACAGGCTCCTCTGACGGCGGGTGCTTCTTCCGGAACCAGCTGTGGGAGTCATGGGTCAGGACGGCACGGGGGCTTGCCCTCCACACGGGGCACCTCCCGACCTCGGGCCCAGCCCTAAAAGCCAGCGGGGGAGTGTGGCCAGATAGCCCCAGACCCCCCACTCACCTCCACCACGCGCACCCCCAGACCCCCACTCACTCCCACCACGCGCACCCCCAGGTCCCCCCACCACCGCAGCTGGCCCCACACGGGACACTCACCTGTGCTGTCTGATCTGCTGTATGGAGAACCTCCTGGCTGGTTCGTACTCCAGCATCCCTGACAGGAGACCAGCAGAGCGTGGGGAATCAGCGCTGGGCATGCGGCCCCAGGCCCGCCCGGCATCAGCCTGTGCCCAGAGGACACCCTCAGGAGAAGGTGGTGCGGGCACGTGTGCGGGAGCCCGCGCTGAGTGCTCTAGGCACTCCACCCGGCCAGCCCCCCACAGGCCTGGCCCCCGACACGGGGCCAACGCGCAGTCCAGAACAGTGTGAACGCGAGGTGTGCACGGCCCTGGACCCCGGGAGGCCGCTGGGTAGAAAGCAGACACCGGGGCAGCCAGGGAGCAGAGGAGTCCCTTCACAGCGACCCAGAAACTGTCCACGTACTCGGGGAAGTCAAACACACAGGCCTGCGCTCTGCTGGTGCCCAGCCGACCAACGGCCGGTGACGCTGTGGTCAGCATTGCTAGCCAGGACCATACGGTCCCCGAGATGGCAGCCAGAGGGAACCAGTAGCCAGGAGGCCGATGAGAGCTGTGAGCCATGGATGTTAGGGATGTTCGCATAAGGGCCTGGCACTGGGGGGGCAAGTCCCACCCCAGAGCCTGCAGCTTCCAGTTCCACCTTCCACGGGGTGGGGGTGGGGGGGGTACGCAGCTCTGAGAGCTTGGGGAGGGCGGCTTTGTTCTCCAAACCATGTGGTGATTTGGAAAGCTGAAGGTGGATCCCAGGCCTCAGGGCCCGGGTGGTAGACACAGGAAGGCAACCACCCAGTCCTGGCTATGGGAAGAGCCTCCAGACTGAGTACCCCAGTGCAAAGGCCCTGAGGCAGGCCTGGCTGCAATGCAGAGGAATCAGCTGACCATGAGCCTGGGGCCACCTCACCCTTAGGGCAAACGCCTTGGAGGAGACAAGCGACAGGGCCGGAAGCCCCTGGCCATCTAACTAAACAGCCTGACAGGGCTATTTGGAGCACTGATAAAAGAAACATAACAGGCCAAGCAAAGAAAGCTTTGTTTAGAGAAAACATGAATCGGCCGGTGTCTGTCCAAGAGAAAGTGCCACCCCACCCTCTTCCATCTCAGCCGTGTCTACAATGATCTTCGGTGGAAGACAGCCTGGGGGGGGGGAGTAGGGGGAGAGGGCTGTGTTCTGGGCACACTGGATGACGGGGAGGGTGGATGTCACAACCCTCCCCCAGAGTGCCCCAGGGCTTCCAAGGAGCACTGGGGCGGGGGCTGGGGATGGGGGGGGGCAGCCAGGTCTGAGCAGCAGGCGGGCTGGGCCGCAGCACTTGCAGGAACGGGGCTGGGCTGCACGCTCAGCCGCCTTCAAAGGTCGTGGGATGGCTGCCTGCACAGGGCCCCGCAGAAAGTGGGGGGCAGCACAGGCTGCCCGGCACTGGGAATGCAGCCGCTGGAGCCCAGCATGCCCCGCCTCAGGCCACCTGAACGTGAACATAAGCACTAGCCTGCCTCGGTTACCAGGGACTCTGGCTCCGGAGCACATCCAGAGTGACGGGAACCTACCACTTCAGCTGAAGTCACGGGAGCTCTAGATCCTACTGAATGTTCAACCTGAGCCAAGCGTAAAGCCAGTGACGCGCCAGAGCATGAGGACACCAGGCAGAAACGGTCCCCAAGGCGCTATCTGGGTGACAAGCCTTAGGCACCACTCATACCTGCGGATGGTGCTCTGGGGGTGCCAGCCCATCACGCGCCGGGCCCAAACACAGGCTTCCTGGGACCTCGGGATGCCTGCTGTGGCTGCCCCAGCCCCTCAGGATGGGCCGCGCCCTGGCCAGGCCCGCTGCCGCGGGGGCACAGCGCCCCCTGCTGCCCAGCCTGGGACACGCAGCAGGAAGAGACCGGCAACAGGGCTGGGGGCCCAGAAGAGGGTGGCACCAAGGCCCAAGCAGGTCGTGGGGCCCAAGGAAGTCGGCTGTGCCCTCCTGGCCTCGGCCTCACAGGTCAACCTGGCAGCCACTCTCTACTAGCGGCCCATCCCTTGGGGGTGGTGGAAGACAAGCTGGGCACGTGGGGCGTGGGGCTGCAGAGACACGACCCAGCTCTCCAGAGGCCAGTGGTCTGTAGAAGCCCCCCAAGACCCCCGCCACCCGCTGGCAGCCCCTTCCCGACGCCTCCAGCCCCCCAGGTGCCGTCCCGAGGGCCTCACCTCTCAGCAAGTCCGAGAGCGGGGGGCCGCAGTCACCCGGGATGGTGTAGTCTCCCTTCCCGATGTTCTCAAACAACTTGTAGATGTTGTCCCCCTCGAATGGGTACAGGCCTGTCGTGATGTTATAGCTTCGCCCCCGAGGGGAAGGAGAGAGGCCCGGTCAGCGGGGGCTTCTCCTGCAGCCCCGGCCCGGGACCAGCCTGGCACAGGAGCCTGACAAACCCCCCTCAGCTGCGGGGCCCACAATGAGTGCAGGAATGCTCTGGATCAGGTGCCGGTGGTGGCTGCAGCCACGCTGAGAACACTGAAAACCGCCACACCGTGCACCCTGAGAGAGTGCATCTTACAGCGTACGAATTCTCTCTCAATAAGACCCAGGGGCGCCTGGGTGGCTCAGCTGGCTAAGCATCCCGCTGCTGATTTCGGCCCAGGTCGTGATCTCACAGTTCGGGGGATGGAGCCCTCCGTCAGGCTTTGCACTGACAGCGTGAGGCCTGTTTGGGACTCGCTGTTTATCTTTCTCTCTGCCCCTCTGCTCTCACTCTCTCAAATATAGATAAATGAATACTTAAGAAATAAAAATGAAACAAAACACACATGCCAGCCGGCAGCGGCCCTGCCAAGAGACAGGAGAGAAGGTTTTGGAAAGTTGGGGCCTGTCCTATGAGGCAGGCACAAGGCTGTGAGCGCCTGGGCTCCCACAGAACAGCGGAGCCCACCAGACGCTGCTGACGCAGAAGCACACAGGGAGGTGCCCTGAGGGACGGAGGAGTACAGCGGGGGGACACAGCAGCCGCCTCACTTCCCACCTGCCGTGTCTGAGGCTTCTCCACGATGACAGCAGAGTCAGGACAGAAACACTTGCTCCGAGACAACAGCTATGGCTGGGGTGCGAGCCGGTGCAGACACACCAGCACGGGCCCTCACAGCTGAGAGGAAGGCCGGTCCGTGTGCGCCCCCACACGGCTGACCTGAGGGTCCCACAAGGCGGGGGAGCAGTCCCCTCTGCTCCAACCCACAGGGGGCTCCTCATCTTGGCTCCAGTTTCTCAGGCTCTCTGGCCACCCAGCACAGCCCGGGACGGTGTGTGGGGGGGACACACTAAGAGGAGCAGTTCTAGAAGCCTGGAGCCCAAACAGGTCTGAGTCCTTGGTGGGCAAAGGAGGGGCCCCTGGCGGGGGGCGAAGCAAAGGGACTGAGGCCCATGGGCACTTACAGAGTGACCCCAGCCGACCAGATGTCCACCTTAAAGCCAGAGAAAGTGTCCAGGCCGTTGGCGATCTCGGGGGGCTGGAACGCTGGGGAGCCCTGGCTCGTCCGGCACGTGTCGTCCTCGGCAAAGGGGTGCAGGGCCTGGAGCAATGCCAGGCAGACCTCAGGGAGCAGCCCTGGCGGGTGCACCCCCACCCACACCACGAGGAGGCGCGCCTACCTCAGCCACGCCCAGGTCAGAGATCTTGAGGATGCCGCCGGTGGTGAGCAGCAGGTTGCCCGGCTTGATGTCCTTGTGCACAATGCCCTGGCTGTGCAGGTACTCCAGGCCGTCCACCAGCTGGCAGAAGTACCTGAGGGACACGACCTCCATGACCTGCCCACCCCACCGAGAGCTGTGATCCTGCCCCTCGGGTCCCCCTTGGCTGCAGGACTCGAGACAGCAGGCTACAGTTTGGGCATCACTGGGGCTGCACCAACAGAGCGATGACATGGCAGGTGGCCTAGCAGGGAACCAGAGGGACACTGGCCAATCTGAGCCCTTCCTGGTCCCTCCTGGGAAAGGCAAAGGAGGGCTCCCCGGCCGCCAGCTGCCGCCCCACCTCAGGCAGCCCTTCTGTATGCTCCCCATCAGCCCAAGGGCCGTGCTGCGTCCCCACAATCACTCTGCCTGGACATGACTGCATAGCCTCCCTGGAGGAGCCCTTGGGGCCAAGGACCCAGGCTCACTCTGCCAGCTCCCCTTCCCCTCATGCCGCAGGCATCAGCAGGGGACTGAGCAGTGCGACCCCCCACCCCCCAGGAGGGCCAGCTGACCTGGGGCAGGGCGGGTCATTGTCAGGGGCTTTTCAAGGACCAGGAGGTCCCAAAGTCTGAGGCGGGGAGCATGTCAGGGCAGGCAGATACACGGAGAAGCCGCTGCCCATAGCCAGGGGGCTGCAAACCAGGCCCCTGAAGCTGAGCTTTAAAACACACAGAAGCATCCGTTTCACTGACGACCAGAAAACCTCGTCTGAACACGGGCCTAGGCCCTCCAAACCCTGGGGCCGGTGTGGCTGCGCCCACGGGAGGGATGGGGAAGCACGGGCCAGCAGCAAGCACTCACCCGTGGGCCTGGCACACGGGGAGCCGCCTCTCAGGCACGCTGTCCAGCATCTCCTGCATGCCGCACACGCAGTACTCCATCACCATATACGTGCGGGGCTAAGGAATCTGGGCGCCGGCAGAGACCCCCCAGCCCAGGTGAGCACCCCCGGGGACGGACAGGCAGATGCTCATGGGGAGCATGTGGGGTAGAAGACCCCAACGGCATCTGCTGACTGTGTTACAAAGGCACGCAGGCGTGCCCCCCAGACCACAGGGAAGCCCAGAGACACCACGCAGCCTGTGGGCCGTCACTGCCCCTCCGCTGACCTTCTCGGGGTCAACGTGGGTGAGCTGTCTGGGCTCAGTCCCCTGGGCCCACAAGAAGCTCTCGACACCCTGAGGGGCTCCTGCCTCACCCCTGGCCCTGCAGGAGGTGAGGAGACAAAGGCTGCAGGGCAGGAGGAGGGGCAGGTGGGGCGAAGGGGAGGGAAGCCTGGGGGTAGCCAGGCCAGGTTGGAGGCGGCTGTGTCTCAGGCCAGCAGGAGAGGTCAAGGCCTCCGGCCACGTCTCCACCAGAGATGGCCCTGAGAGCACCATGCTGGAGACGCTGGAAAGCCTGTCACTCTGTGCCCAGCAAGTCAGTGACAGGCGCCTATGTGGAAAGACATCAGCCCTCGGCTACCCTGGGGCCCCCACAAGCTGCCCCTAGAGTTGGAGCCTGTGGGGGCCACACCACCCTGAAGACACAGGCCCATCCCCAGAGAGAAAAGGGCAGAGCCACGGACACTCCCAGTGGAGCGCTCCTGCACAATGACACTCCCCACCCCACCTTCGACCCCAAACAGAGCAGCCAGGAAGGGGAAGGTGCAGCCTGAATGCCAGAGGCAAGGAGAGCACCCTCCATGAGGCCCCTGAACTTAGGAGTGAGGCCTATGACCCCCAAAACGCAGGGTCACCTAAATCCAGCACTCCCACCCTGGGGCACAGGACACAGAGAAGGCCCAGCATCCACACAAGCAAAGGTCCAAAGACACTTTGGGAACCTGGCAGGTGGCACTGGCCAGACAAGGCCGCCCAGGGCTGGTGCTGCCGCAGCAGCTCCTGGGTGTGCCAGCCCACCTTCTGGAGTCACCAAGGACCAGGTTCTGGATCCGGGTCTGAAGACACCGCCCCAAATCCTACTAATCTACCCCCCACCCCCCCCACCACCCTGCCCACGGCCCTGACCCAGCGCTCGCAGAGCAGCCCGGCTGCCAGAAGGATATATTTTCTGCTTCTCTTCGTTGTACAACACGTCCACCAGCTGGATGACGTTTCTGTGCCGTAATCTCCTGAGAAGCTGGATTTCCCTGCGGGTACAAAGCAGAGGCGTCAGCAGACCGGCCAGCTAGGACGGTAGGTGCCGCGCCAGCTCAGAACACCACCTGCTCAGAACACCACCGGGGAGAGAGAGCTTGCCCTCAGGGCGTCCTGCGGAGCGCACCCACCCTGTGCAGGACCGGGGGCTCGGTTAACACAGCAGGGCCAGGCTATGCCCGTTCTCCCTGCATCCCTTCTGTGCCTCTCCGTGGGGACGAAGCCCCGGGAGGGTGCCACGGCTGGACCGTGACCACGGGCACCCCCTGCTCTCCCTGGCGCCCCGCAGCCCCACAGAAGGACAGAGCGCCCAAGAGACCTCCGCTGCTCCCGTCCGGGCGGGGCCCATCCAGAGCGCACGCCATGGCCCACCCGGCCCCATGCACGCCCCCCAGCCCGTGCCCAGCGCTGGCGCTCTGCTGATGGCCTTCGGCCACCTCGTCTCCCCAGGGTCTGAACAGGGCCGGGGGGCGGGGGGGCTCATAGCCGGCAGCTGTGGGGCGAACGGCCAGCAGCCCCTCAGGAAGCTGCAGGTCGACAGCTGAACCGACTGTACCCGTGAGAGCCGAAAACACGTCCACACAGAAGCCTGGAAACCTCCAAGCTGGAACAACCCCAGTGTCCACCGAAGGTCGAGCAGACACGGACAATGTGTCCCCCACGCACACGCACCTCACGCAAGTGCATCCACCGTGCACGCGCACAAATTAACATGTCCACTGCGCACGTACACAGACAACCGTGTCCACCGCGCATGCGCACGCCCACGGACGACCGTGTCCACCGCGCACACGCACATCCCTCGGCCACAGGCAGGAGGCGGACGGACCCTGAACACATGACGCTCAGGGAGGGAACCAGACGCGAGAGGCCACGCGGGGTGCGAGTCCACGTGCGTGACGCGTCCAGAACAGGCTCCTCCACGGGCGGGAGGGGGCTCGTGGGGGCGGGGGGGGGGTGATGACTGATTGGGATGGGGTTGCTTTAGGGCGTGACAAACTAGGTAAGGGTGTGGCGGCGGTTGCACATCCCCACGAATACATTAAATGCCACCAAACTGTAGAGTGGTGAGTAGTACTTCGGTGAAGGTTTGCGGGAAGTCCTCAGCAGAAGCTCCAGCATGGCCGAGAGAGCCCATCCTCCCCACAGACTCAGGCCCGGCCGCCTCCTCCAGGGGGCCTCCTCCGGCAACCAGCCCTCCATGTCCCTGACACCCCCCTCCCCAGTGCAGGCCCTCTGCGGTGCAATGCCTGGAACCACCCAGGGCCCTGGAAACAGTGTGTGCGCACAGCCCCGCACCCCAGACCAGAGACCCCAGACCCAGAGGCCATCAACGCACAGAACAAAGCACAGGTCTGCCGTCACTTCTCCCACAAACTCACCAACCAAAGCCCGTTCCCACTCCCCAGCCCCCTAGCAGAGGGTTCCAGGCACAGTGAAATTTCTACCCTTGTTTTCCCCATCGGCACTGCTGACATTCTGGGCAGGTCACTCTTGGTGGGGAAGTCCTGGACACTAGTTCCGTAGCATCCCCACACCCCCAACCCCTGACAGCCACAGACGTCCCCAAACATGGCCCACTGTCCTCTGGAGGCCAGGTGGTGTCGGTGAGGGATGAACGATGGTCCCCTGCTGTAAAGGATCAAGGTCCGTGATGGGTGGGAACAGACCCTCAGGCCACCCCCAGTCCCGCTCTGAGCCCCTCCAGACAAGCACAGGACGTCCTGGAACTCAGGCCCCATCTTCCTCCCATGCCCCTTCCCCCCCCCCAACCATGCCACTGCCCTGCCTGCCCCAGCCCTGCTCCCTGTGGGACTCTCCACCTACTGGCCCATCACCCTCCATTTGTACCCAACAGGCACAGGGTGGCCGCAAACACCCATTTATGGGGGGTGGCTGACCATCAGCCCCACCCCACCCCCAGCAGCCTCTGGAGTCATGGCCAGGTGCTGCCTGGATGCCTATCAAGGGGTCGACAGCCCAGGTGGATTCAGCAAAGGTGTAGGAGTGAGACAGCCCCAGAAGAGAAGGGCGCATGTGCAGGCCGGGAGCTAAGCTAGCAAGCCCTGCACGCCCAGTGGGGACCGACGGGGTCAGCCACAGAGACAGACTCCGACTCCTCCAAGCTCCAGCTTCCTGAGACCGCGCCCAGGACCGGGAACAGGCAGCACAGCCCACGGCACCGGAACGCCATTGTGCCCCATGTCGGGACAGCTCCGGTCAACGGACTGCAGCCTGGGGAGTCCAGTGCCTCCTCGACCCGTCTGTGCCACCCTCCCGGCCCTGGCAACTTGCTCAGGCCCCTCTTCACCCAAAGAGATCACTTCAGGTACCTGCAACACAACTAAAATGCACGTGTTAACGGGGGGCCTGGCTGGATCAGTCGGTGGAGCGTGTGACCCTGGATCTCAGGGTTGTGAGTTCGAGCCCCACATCGGGTGTGGAGCCTACTTAAAAATCTAGAAATAAAATAAAGATAAAATGCACGCATGGAGACCAGGGGGGCTCTCTTTCCTCCAGCTGAATGGGGGCACCTGTGGGGCCGAGGGGGAGCAGGACCACAGGGTCTGGCGAGCTCCATGCAGACGCCGGTGGGCGGAGCCTGGGACCACAGTGCTGACCCCACGCTGCCAGTCACAGGGCCCCGAGAAAGCCCACCGGGGTCCTCAGCACGAGGAAGGCAAGCCCACAGCCCTGCGTCCTCCTCCATGCCTCCCCCTCTACCCCCCACATTCATCCTTTGCGAGACGATAACAGCACAAACCCGAATCCAAACTACAGGACAGCACCCTTGCCTCTGCAGTGAAACAGCTCAACAGTCCTCCGAAATACGAAAAGTTTGTTCTTTTTTTTTTTTTTTTTTTTTTTTTTTTTTTTTTTTTTTTTTTTTTTTTTTTTTTTTTTTTTTTATTTATTTATTTATTTCTAGGAGAGAGAGAGAGACAGCGTGAGCAGGGGAGGGTCAGAGAGAGAGGGAGTCACAGACTGAAACAGGCTCCAGGCTCTGAGCTGGCAGTCAGCACAGAGCCCGACACGGGGCTTGAACCCACGAACCGTGAGATCATGACCCAAGCGAAAGTCGGACGCTTAACCGACTAAGCCACCCAGGCGCCCCGAAAAGTTTGTTCTTAAAAAAGAAAAAAAAAAAAAAGTCCACGCTCTGACGTAACCAGGAGGCCCCACCGTGGGTGTGATGGGCGGTCCACTTGTTTATTTGATTCACTGTGA
The DNA here is from genome assembly GCF_003009895.1 of Hyaena hyaena. Classification (NCBI taxonomy): domain Eukaryota; kingdom Metazoa; phylum Chordata; class Mammalia; order Carnivora; family Hyaenidae; genus Hyaena; species Hyaena hyaena. The sequence continues at coordinate 631,872 of NW_024080936.1, read as the reverse complement.
TCAGAGCACCATGAGCGAGCACTCGAGTTGCCTTATCTCTACCAGGAAAGGACGGACACAATGTCAGACCCCAGCAGGGGGGGGCAGCTGCCCGCACACCGCAGGCCAGAGCTTCGGGCGAGTGCAGGAGGGCACATCGAGCCCTCTGCTCAGGAATCACCTCTGTACTTTCAGTGTCCCCTACGGGTTACATTTTGGGTCCAAACACAAGGAAAAACAATGTGTAATGAGAAAGGAAAGGCGAGGCGCTCAGCCCAGAGCAGGAAGTGGAGGCAGAGGAAGTGGTGCCTTCCGGCCCGCCACCCCCCAACAAGCTCAGTGCCTGTGGTCACAACCTCCACCCCTGGCTGCTGCCTGGGACCTGCCCAGGGTTGCTCCCCAACCAAAGTGGACGCTTAGCCGACCTGTTGATTAACTAGAGGAAAAGCTGAATGACGGTCATAAAGTCATCCAAGCTTACAGAGAAGTTGCTGCCTTCACGGTCAGGTCGGCCCAAAACAAAACAAACAGCGACAGACACCGGCCTGCTGCCCTGAGAAGCACCGGCTCCACGAGGCCCAGAGCGAGGCCGCGCCAGCCGAAGAGCGACCTGCATGTCACTCCCTTTCAGACAAGGAAGGGGCCACCGGGCTCCCGAGAGGCAGACGAGAGGCCATGGCAGAGCTGGCAGAGGGACACCGAGCAAAATCCTGTCACCTCAGCCCCTCTGCTGATGCTTCTGAACGGTGTCCCAGAAGGGAGACTAAAACAAGGGAGGTTGCGCAGAGAACAGTGCACACGCGTCCACAACAGCACGACTCACAGGAGGCATCAAGTGGGTACGTCCTGAAGACCCCACTGGCAGGTAAACACGACGTGGTGGATCCGTGCAAGCGCACGCCCACAGATGACAGTGTCCACCACGCACGTCCCTCAGGTGCATCCACCGCACACACGCACGCCCCTCAGCAGTGAGGCGCCCACCCCCGCCGCCCCGCGGACGGACCCCGAACACACGACGCTCAGGGAGGGAACCAGACACGAGAAGCCACGCGGGGTGTGAGTCCACGTGTGTGAAACGTGCAGAACAGGCCCATCCGCGGACAGGAAGGGGCTCACAGGAGGGGCGGGGGAAGGGGTGGAGGTGACGGCTGATGGGGATGGGGTTGCTTTTGGAGAGATGGAACCTTCCCCAGTTGTGCAGCGTTGAGAGTTCATAATCCGTGTAAGTACTAAATGCCACCGAATCACGTTATCACCATAAATGCGGTATGTGAGTTCCGTATCGATAAAGTCTTTAAAAGAATAAACTGCAGTTCAGTCACATGGCAGATCTGGAATAAGGGGCGCCTCCGCCAGCGTCCCGTGTGCTCCGAGGCCTAGCTCCCTACCTACAGCCCCGAGCTCACACACTTCGCAATGAGCCCGAGCCAGGGAAGGAGTGGACATCCAGGAGGGTGCCAGGATGGTCACCGAGAGCTGCAGCGGACGACCACGCCCTCCTGCTGCCACCTCTGGCACCCAGCCAGCCCGGGCTCCCGATACCGGGTGGGGCACCCTGTGAAGGCCGCCTGGGACAAGAACAGGACCCGACAAAGTCCAGGTCTCTGATCCTAACACACTACAATCCCAACCGTTCACCACCCAGATCCAACTATCTGCCGATCACCACGAGGCAGCCCCAGCCTGGAGCCCGGCACCCGCGTACGGAGCCACTGCCGCACCAGGTGCCGAAACTCGCAGATGGAGCATATGGCTGGACCAGACCGACTGGGGAGGCTGGGGGACCCGCAGTATGGACACAGCTTATCAGAAGCACACACGCACCTTTGACCCCAAAACTCCACATGTGGTGACGTGCCCTTCAAGCACCCTTGCGCTTATCAAGGCATGTGGCAAAAGGTAATTCATCAACAGAGCCACCAGCACAAGGCGGGTGGGACCCGGTGTGGAGCCCGGCCGCCCCAACAAGACCACATGGAGACCCGGCAGCCGGGAGGGGTCCAAGGACCACGGCTTGCGGGGCAACAATGACCGCCCCAGACTTTTTTTTTTTAATTTCTGAGAGAGAGAGAGAGACAGCATGAGCGGGGGAGGGTCAGAGAGAGAGAGGGAGACACAGAATCTGAAGCAGCTCCAGGCTGTGAGCTGTCAGCACAGAGCCCGACGTGGGGCTCGAACCCATGAACCGTGTGATCATGACTTGAGCCGAAGTCGGACGCTTAACCGACTGAGCCCCCAGGCGCCCCAGTGACTGCCCCGGACCTTACATGCCAACTTCACCTGCCAGTAAGCAGCAAGCGACTTTTACGTTCCTAAAGAACTGGTGGAAAAAAAGCCCACAAAGAACATTGTATGATGCACCCAACTCTGAAAAAGGAGTTGCAGCGTCGGTCGTGACCGTGGGCACAGCCGTTCAGTGGTGCACCTGCTGCCCGCGGCTGCCTGCCCACTGCTCCAGCACGGATGCTTGCGGCCCGGGAGACAGCCATGCCAAAACGGGACGGATGTGCAGTCTTGTCTACACCTGCACAAAACCCCACTAGCAGGACACACGCCAGCGGATCGCCTCGCCTGTCCCTGGAGAGGGAGGGAGGGAGACCCCACCAAATACCCTCTTCCCAGCTTTTATGGGCTCAATCTAGGTGATTCTACTGCCTTTTAGAAAAACAATACCACTTTTTTCCCTAAAAACAATGGAGGTGTATAAAAAGTGCTTGGACAGGTTTAAAAACCACAAAAAAAGACTTGAAGGAAATGCAGCAAAATGAGATCACAAGTGACTCTTTTTTTTTCTTGATGCTTTCTGAAACTTTCTCACTCTGTAACAAGAACACGCTGGATTTTACAAGCGAGAAGGGAGAGGGGCAGTGCAGACCGAGGCGGTCTTCCTGGGAGGGAGCCACACGACAGGAGGGAAATCCCGGGCTGTCCCCCCCCCACCTTCATCACAGACGTCATTCTTTAAGAAAAAAAGCTTCTGATCCAAGTTGGGACTCCAGAGGCTTGTCTGGACAGTTCCGGGCACTTCACTTGGAGGAAAGCTATTGGGGTTTATTAAGCCTCTCAAAGACAAAGGAGCCTTTTTTCCTCCGCAGCCGGCTGGCAGCAAGGCCGGCCAAGGAGCACAGACCTCCCCCTGCAAGGACACCCCTTTCCTTCCCCTGAGAGCCAGGCCCCGAGCTGCTGAAATGGACACTGGCTGGCACAGGGCCCTGCAACTGGGACACCTTACACTAAGGGCCAAGCCAGCTGGGGACCCCCAACCACTCCACCTCCCTGGCCTTGGTTTCCCCTCAGGTTCTTCTGACGGACACCTCGGGACCAGGCCCCTTGCAGCCCCAACACCACGTACCCACGTGTCTCCACAAGCGCCTGGGGCCCTGGCTGACCGTCAAGAGCACGGAGACTGGGAGGCCGGGGCTCAGCACCCCCCAGTCAAGTTCTGGTTCGTGTCTCCCACAAGTACAAGGGAGCTCTCAGAGGCGGTAAAACGCCCTCTAACTTGACCTTGGGTGTGTGCGTTTGTCAGGACTCACACTGCATCTGGCCTCTACACCTATCCTGTGCCTCAGCAGGGCAGGCACTCGCCCACAGTCCCAGCAGGGGGCCAGAGTCCTGGGGCCTCAAAACTCTGCTCCCACCGGGGGCCCCAGGACACTCGGCAGGGTGGGCATGGGGGACTCTTGCCGCAGATCAGCTGGTGCCGGAACCCAGCGCAGGCCCCTGAGTGAGACCATGGGAACCTCAGGGCGCTGCTCCCAGGAGCCTGGGGCCACAGCAGCACGGGGCCCAGTGGCCAGCCGCAGAGCTCCTCCGCGGGCCCGTGCCACCTCCAACCAGGAGCTCAGCCACGCGCCCTGAGACGTGCCAGGGGGCGAGAGGGGAGGCAGCAGGACGAAGATGGACCCTGGACATCGGGAGAGGGGCTGTGCCAGGGGCAGGGTCCAAGAAGCAGGAGAGAGCACGCCCCACAGGAGAGAGCAGCCTGAGGCCGTACAATCCCGGGTGCTTCTATCCTGACGAGAAAACGTGACCTAGAAGGCGGCAGTTGAGTGGGATTTCTGACTCTGGGTTGAGGGGTCGCTTGGACCTCACGAGGGTGCCGGTCAGCCCCCCGCCTCAGTCTCCCCCAGCCCGCAGGTGGCCCTCATCCAACACTATGTCACAGGTAAGAGACGGGCGCAGAGAACTGATCGACGGGCCCTAGAGCACCCGGCCATCCCAGGCCGGGGCATGAAGACGGGAACGAGGCCTCATGCAAGCGCGGCCCGCCCTGCCCCCGGACCACGCCGCCAACCGACCAGCAGGGGCACCGACACAGGAGCCCGTCCAGTCTGCATTCTCCGGCCCATCCACAATTTCAGCATCCCCGGACCTGGGCCGGCCAGAGCGAATGAACCCAGCTCAGCTCCTGGGTGAGAGCAGGCGGGGCCGGGAAAGGGGAGGTGAATCGGGTAGGGGAGCAGCGCTTTATAGCACGGGCCTGGGGGGAGGGCCGACACCCTGACGTCCAAGGTCCTCGGTCAGTCCTGCCACCTGGCCCACTAGATAACCCCCTTCTTGGAAACTGGAGGCTGGGAGGAGCAGTGCCCAGGCAGGGTGGAGTCCCAGTGGGTGGCAGCGGAAAGGACGGGCACGCCCTCCTGATCCAGCAAGAGGGATGGAGACACGGCCCCCACCATCTGCGGGGACCCTCCTGCGTGCAGACTGGAGACCTCTGCAAGGCCCAGGTGCTGACGGGCGCCCAGGAAAGTCTGGGTAAAAAGTTTGCCAGGACACGAGCTGATTGATTCCTCTCCCAGGGAGTCACCTGGGCCTGCAGTCACGGATGTGTCCAGGGTCACATCCCAACTGAGCAAGAAAGGGCTAAGTTACCCCCTGCTGACCGATAAGCCAGTGCAAACAATTATTTTTGGCCACCGCAGGGCTCCCCTCCAACAGGATAAACAAGTCGCGCTTCGCCTGGCCCTAGTAACAGCTGCACGCTGCGCAGAAAACCTGCTGGTGGCGGCCAGAGCCGTTCAGGAACACAGATTCTCAGGGCCAAATAAACATTGGCTGGTTCCACTGGGCACCTAAATTCTTTGGACAGCTGGGAAGGGGGGGGGGCCGCGCCCCCCTCCAAAAAAGGCTTTGCCACCGCATCCGAAGAAACGGGACACCCAGCTGCAACAAGACGGCCTGACTTCGTGAGAGCAATGAGGCAGGTTTCCAGCGACACTCTCCCTGGCAAGAAGGACACGAGAGCCTGCTGGCCACCTCGGCGTTTGAAGGAAACGGGGAAGGGAAGGAAAAGGGGGGGAAGGAAAGAAGAAAGGGAAGGACGGAAGATGACCAACCTTGCTGGCTGGCCGCTCGCTGACCCAGGAAGCCCACACTTACTTCTTGACGTTGGCCTCCCCATTGGGGATCCTTCGCAACTTCTTCTTCTTGAGGATTTTGACGGCTCTCCTGCATAGCGTCTCTGAGTCCAGCACCTCCTTCACCTTGCCGTAGGACCCCTCCCCCAGCAGGTCCCCCATCAAGTACTTGCCGATGAGCTTGGCCCGCTTGCGACGTGGCTGGTAGATGACCTCCGTGGAGTCGATGCGGTGGATGAACGTGTCCATCCCCACGGACATCAGCTCCCCCTCCGTAAACATGCCCAGCTGCTGCGGGTCGGCCACATCCATCCTGCGCTCTGGCGGGCGTCCCTTATCTTCCTTATCTACTCCCCCCGATGAGCGGTTCTTCCTTTTGTCCCTCGAAAGTTCCCTTCTCCAAGGAAAAAAAAAAAAACAAAAACCCCCAAAAAACCAAAATACAACAAAAACGCAAAGAAAAAAAAAAGGAAACCCTTTCTTCGAAAAGAAACGATTGTACTAGTCGTGAGTTCAAGAGGCGCGCCTGGCCCAGAACCCCGGCACCCGCGGGTGCGGAGGGTCGCAAGTCTGGGTGCCTGCCCGCCTCGCAGCTCCGGGTCGGGCCGGCGCGTCCACAGGGGCCCTCAGGAGGCCGGTGGGGCTTCCAAGTGCTAGGTCATCCTCCAGGGACTTTAGACCCTCGGACAAACACCGTTGCGGCCAAACCAAGTCTTCTTCGGGACGGGCATTACCAGGGGGCCGTGGCGCGCGCCCAGAGAGGGCCCCGCGGCGGCCGGCCGGCCCCAGGGCCCCAGGCTGGGCAGCCGAGCTTCGCTGGGGGCCGGGCGCGCTGTTGGGGGCGGCTCCCCGCAGGGCCCGTCGTCCCAGGGGCCCGAGGTTGCGGCAGGTGCCTGTCCGGAAGGCGCGGGGGGTACCGAGGTCCGCCCCCGCCAGCCCCCGGCGCGCGTCGGGGGGCCTGGGGGCTGCCCGGGGCCCTCCCGCCGCGGCGAGCAACTTCCGTTGGAGCCGGCCGCCGCCGGGGCGCCCCCACACCGGCCTGGGACCCCGGAGCGGTCGTCCCCCGCCCCAAACGGCAGCCCGCGCTCGCTCTCCGCCGAGAACGCCGTCGGCCGCGGGGCGCGGGGCGCGGGGCCCCGCAGGGCTCCGGGCGGCTGAGGCGTCGCAGGCCGAAGGCCCGGGCCAGGGGTTCCCGAGGCCGCCGGGGCCCGGACGGCGCGTGCCCCCGCCGCAGCCGCCGCACGTGTGGAGCAGGCGGGGCGGCGCGGGGGCCCAGCCCATGCAAGGCGGCGCGGAGCCGGCCGGCGCCCGCAGCCGCTGCCGCCCGCGCCCCGCCTCAGTCGCGGACGCCCCGGGCCGCCTCCCCCTTCCGCGCCCGACACGCCGCCGCCATCTTGTTTACCTCCCGCCCCCGCCCTGCGCCGCCGCGCCGCGGCACGGCCGCCGTGGGGGCCCGCCCCTCCCGCCGCTTACGTGTCCGCCCGTTGGCTGGGCCAGCAGGCCCCGCCTCGCGGCCCGCCCCACCGGCGCTGCCGATTGGGCCGTTTGGACCCAGGCAGGCGCCCAAGCGGGGATTGGCTCGCTCTCGGCCCCGCCCCGGGGGTGAATACGGCTTGGCTCATTGGCCCGCGGAGGCGCCCGTCATGAGGTGGGGGGGGTTGGCGGGAAGCGGGCGCGGGGAGACGAACCCGCAGAGTCGACCTCTGAGGGGCTCGGGACTCGCTTCGGAGGTCTGGAGCGACAACGGCCACCTGGGAACAGCTGTGCGGCATGCAGAGCCCTCGAGGGGCCCCTCACCCACAGACCTCTCGGAGGCCGGGGCAAGGGTCACGCAGTAGCCCCAGGGAGGGGCGCCGGCGGGCTCCGTTGGTGGAACGTGCGAGCCCCGCTGGTTGGGGAGCGTTGATTCCGAGCCCGACGTTGGGTTGGCGCAGAGCTTACTTCAGACATCGCTACAGAAAAACGTGGCCCGGGGCCCCTGGGCGGCTCAGCCGGTCAAGCGTCCGACTTCGGTTCCAGTCGTGGCCTCACGGTTCGTGAGTTTGAGCCCCGCGTCGGACTCTGTGCAGAGCCCGGAGCCTGCTTTGGATTTCGCGTCTCCCTCTCCGCCTCTCCGCTGCTCGCGCGCTCGCTCGCCCTCCCTCCGCCCCCCCCCGAAATAAAGATTTTAAAGAATGTGTTTTTTTAAAGTGGCTCAAGGTGGCATATTCCAGGCCAGAGGCCCTTGCGGAGTCGCTGGACCCGAGAGGCGCCAACAGTGCTCGGGGTGCAGAGTGGACCGAGTGGGCGGACGAGGTTGAAAATCCCTCCCTTCTGTTTTCCGGCACCGGATTCGGCACCGGACTCGGCACCGGATTCGTCGTCTGCACATCTCGTGTGACGCTCCTGGCTCACGACGGCCGGGAAAGTGGAAACTCGGGGAGCAGTGTTATCAGGTCTGGGCTCCGGGCTGGGACCTGTGAATGCCCTGAGGCTGCGTGCAAACTTGATGTGCCCGAGTGCACGTGGCTGGTTGTGGCCCATGGGTGTCTTCACCTCCGGGACCCACGGAGGGGGACTGCCGTGACTCTGCAGGGAGGGGCCGCGCCCCACTTCAGCAGCAGGACCAGCAAACCCAAAATTCTGCTGAGAAGGGAATTCTTCTATATGCCAGAGCAGAAACCAATAAAATGAAATAGAAAAAGAGTAGGGAAAACAGATGAAGCCAAAAGATTGTTCTCTGAAAAGATTTTTCATTTTAATGACAAAACTCGTAACTATGCTCACCAAGAAAAAAAGATGACCAGTGTCAGGAATGAAAGAAGGGTTACCACTACCAACCCTGAAGATATTAAAAAGCGGGGCGCCTGGGGGGCTCAGTCGCTTAAGTGCCGACTTCCGCTCAGGTCCTGATCTCACGGTTCTTGAATTCAAGCCCCGCGTCGGGCTCTGTGCTGACAGCTGGGGCCTGGAGCTGCTTCGGATTCTGTGTCTCCCTCTCTGCCCCTCCCCTGATCGCTCTTTGTCTCTTTCTCTCTCTCAAAAATAAACATTTTAAAAATTAAAAAAAAAAAACAACAATGGACAATAATAAGTGTTGGCAAGGATGTGGAGAAACTGGAAATCTACAAATGGTGCGGTCACTTTGGAAAAAAGTCAGAAGGTTGGGTATGGCGTTTACATGCGGCTTCGGGCCCTGCCAGTGCCGGCTTACACACAGTGCACACACAGACTTGCACACTGTGTGCTCACAGCAGCAGGACTCAACGACGGCCAAGAGTGGGGGGGGGACAAATACCCAACCACAGACGAAGGTATAAACACAAGGCGCCCACACCCGCCGCCCGCGGACGGACCCCGAGCACACGACGCTCAGGGCGGGAACCAGACACGGGAGACCACGCGGGTGTGAGTCCACGTGCGTGACGCGTCCGGAACAGGCTCCTCCCCGGGCGGGAAGGGGCTGGGGGTTGGGGAGCAATGGGGAGGGACTGCTGATGGGGACGGGTTGCTTTCGAGGAGATGGAATGTTCTATCACCGGTGAACTGACTGAGGTGTACGGAGTGGAAGCCCCTGTCTGGGTCCACGGCGGCGCTGGGACTCCAGGTTATGGGGGTGGGGAGGCAGGTTATAGTGGGAGACCCCAGGTTAAATGTGGAGGCTCTAGGTTGAAGGTGGGGGCTAGGTTATGGAGGGCCTCGTATGACAGATAAAGGGCCCCAGGTTACAGGTGGGGACCCCAGGTTATCAATAGGCAGGCTCAGTGAAGGGCTCTGGCTTACAGACAGGGGCCCCAGCTTACACGGTGAGAGCTCCAGATTATAAACGGCAGCCCCAGGTGATAGCAGAGGGCCCCGGGTAACAGGCGGGGACCCCAGGCCATAGGTGAGGACCCACCAGCCCCTCTGGGGCTCGGGCTGCGCCTCTGCCTTCATCTCCTCCCACACTCTTTCCCTCACACCCTCGTTTCTCCTGCCCACCCCGTGACCCCCCTACACACAGACACTTGTGCCCAGGTGGCCCTCTTGCAGCGCCCCGCTGCCCCCTCACATCCCCCAGTTCTGCCTCCCTTTCCCCCCTCCCCCAAACCGAGGACCGAGGAAGCCAGCGGTCCTGGGCACACTCCTGGCCGGCGGCTCCATCCTGCATCTCCACCCACTCAACGGGTCTCCTCAATGTCAGGTTCTTGACCCTAGGCCCATCCCTCTCCATGGACCCAGCTCAGCCCCGTGTCCATAGAATAGGGGCCCCAGAAGCCAGAGGGGTCCTTCCAAATTGAGGTTATAGCCCCCATGGGACCGCAGCCAAGACTCCGGGTTAGGATGTGGCTGCGATCGGTGGGGGGCGTGTGGGCTCCTCTGCCGGCCGCCAGGGGGCAGGCACTCACTGCAGCCGAGGCTCCCCAGCTGCGTGCGCGTGAGCGTGTGCAAGAGTGCGTGTGTGCGTGCATATGTGTGTGCACGTGTGTCGATGTGTGTGAATGAAAGGTCAGGACCGCAGGGTTCGAAGCCCACACGTGATCCCTCGGGGGTGACACCTCTGGACCATCATTGTCACCCCTTGTTGGACCCTGTCACACACCTGGTCACAGACGGGACAGGGATGCCCAGAGTCACACCCCCACAGTGGACCATCCCCCTTCCCCCGGCACTGGTGTCATCTTCTCCCGGGGGCCTGGGCACTGCGGGGGGGGGGGGGAAGCGGCGTCCCCAGCCCCCACTCAAGCGATGCCCGCAGGGCCCCGGTCCTGACCACAAGTGTCCCCAGACATCGCCTGGTGTCGCCTGGGGGCAGAGCTGTCCCCAGTTGCAAATCTGCATTAGAGATAAAACACTGGAGTGTTTATGGATGAGAGGGTATGATGTCTAGGATCCTGCTGCAAACGACTCCCAGGCAGAATGCACACCTCACGTATTTGGGAGAAAGTGTCCTGTGGTGGCCCTTGGTGTTTCTAATTTTAAGTAACGTTTATTGGGTTGAGTGGTGGTCCCTGCAAGAGGGGTCCCCCCCATGACCCAGAGCCTGCGAATGTGACCTCACTTGGCAATAGGGTTTTTGCTGTTGTACTCAAGCTAGGGGTCTTGTGATGAGATCAGCCTGGATTACTTAGGTGGCCCTAGATCTATGACAAGTGTCCTCATCAGACACACACAGGGAACATTTGACAGAGAGCCCCAGTATCAATGGGGCAGCGATGGAGGGAGTCTCGGCCGCAAGCCCAGGGCCCCTGGAGCCCCCAGAGGCTGGCGGAAGCAGGAAGCAGGGTCCTGGGGCCTCAGGGAGCGAGGCCGCCCCACCCGGATCTCTGACTTCTGGCTCCAGAACGCAGAGAGGATGAATTTCTGTTTCAAGCCACCCAGTGAGCAGTCCTTTGTCACAGCCGTGCTACAGCTTACTGAGAATTAGGAAGTGGACAGTTCTATGAACTTGGACAAAAGCACGGAAGTGTGTGATCACCGCCCATAATCGAGGAATAAAACATTCTCTTCACCCCCAAGCCCTCGTCATATCCCTGGTGGGGGCCACCGCTCCCCTCTGCCCTCCTTCCCAGGAAAGGCTCAGGTGCACCCTGTATAACTCGGTCCTTTCCGGATGTCACACAGCGGAATCACGTGGTAAGGCGTCGAGCTTTCACTCCGCGTAATTCACTGGAGATTCATTCATGTTCTTGTGAGCGTTAGAGACGTGTTCTCCTTACGTTCCCGACCTTCCCTGGAATGAACGGTCCACGGCTTTTCCGCCCATTTGGGTGGTTTCGTTTCTGGCGACCGAATCGTGCTGCCATGAACACGCGGGTGCAGGGTTTTGTAGGGACAGAAATGGTCATTTCTCTTGGGACGGCCAGGTCACCTCTTGAGCAGCTGCCAGACCGTCTTCCAAAGGGGCTACACCCCCAGCGGCAATGTTGGAGAGTTCAGGGCGTCCGTTTGGGGGGTTCTGTTTTACCATTCCCATGGGTGACACGTCATTTTTTATTTTCAATTTTTTAAGTAATGAACTTAAAATTTTTTAATGTTTCTTTTCTGAGAAAGAGAAGGTCCAGGTCGCAGCTGAATTGTCACCTCCTCGGAAGCTCCTCCCCGAGCCTCCCGGCTGAGCACCCCCACACCAACACGCCGCCCGTCACCCCAGGAATTCAGCGTGCGGACGCTGTGGACGCAGCCTGCTGAAGACGCTGGCGGGAGGTCGCCCGGTCCTGGGGCTCCAGTGCATGCGGGTGGGGCTCCTTCTCCTCCGGGAGCTGCAGGCCGCCCCTCCCCCAGGTGACCTGAGCTGGGACCTCGATATTGGAGGTTGACAGACGCTGACCCAAAGTTCACTGCTGTGGCCTCTAGGCTGAGGTCCTTCCTCCCTGTCACCATCCTCCAGTCAACAAAGGGGACTGCTGGGCTCGTTGTCCCGGGACGTAAGAGCAGGGTTCAGCTTACCTGCCTTGCGAAGGACCAGAGGTCAAATCTTTGCAGCTTTATGGGCCCAACAGGCTCTGTCACAACTGCTCGACTCTGCCGGGGCCTCGTGAAAGTAGCCACGGACGATTCGCAAATGAACACGTGTAGCTGTGCCAATAAAACTTTATTAACAGTGATGTCATATCACTTCATGTGTCACAAAATAACTTTTCTTCCCAGTGTTTTCAACCACTTAACCACAAACACCTCTGGCCGCCTGGCTGCCCAGTGGCTAGAGCCCAGGACTCGATCTCAGGGCTGTGAGTTCAAGCTCCACTTTGGATGTGGGGCTCGCTTTAAAAAACGAAAAGGAGGGCGCCCTGGGGGGCTCAGACAGTTGAGCGTCCGACTTCGGCTCGGGTCACGATGATCTCACGGTCCGTGGGTTCGAGCCCCGCGTCGGGCTCTGTGCTGACAGCTGGGAGCCTGGAGCTGCTTCGGATTCTGTGTCTCCCTCTCTCTCTGACCCTCCCCTGCTCACGCTGTCTCTCTCTCTCTCAGAAATAAATAAACATTAAAAAACCAAAACGGAGACAAAACATAAAGGTTTTATTAGTGCCGCGCAGCCTGCATCAAACAGGCAACGGGCTGGGCTGTGCCTCCCAGGGTGCCATCCGGCCGCACCTTCAAGCCTTGAGCTGCGCCCCAGAGGCGCGGAGGAGCCGGATCTCCGGGCCGCCCCCCGCCCCCCGGAGGCCCGGATCGGGCCGTGCCTGCAGCTGCCGCAGCAGGGCTTCAGCAGGGGTGACTCTGCCGCCCGCGGGGGGCGGGGGGCGCACCTGGCGGTGTCTGGGGACCTCTGTGGCCGTCTCGCCAGGGGTCTCCCGGCATCCGGCGGGTGGGGACCCGGAAGCTGCTCAACACAAGGAACCATCCGGCCCCAAATGTCAGCAGGGCTGGTGGGGATAGCCCGGCGCTAGATTTATCCCTGGACCTTTCAGCACCACAAACAAAAAATTCCCATTTACAGAAAAAAGCTGGTTTCGGTTGCAGTTTCTGTCACTTGCAACCAAAAGGTTGTGACCGAAGCGGGATATGAGACTCGAGCAGGGGGTTTTGGGCCCGGGAGCGCAAATGGCGGCTGGCCGGGGCTGGGGTGGGCTTCACCCCCAAAACGGGTCGGGAGCCCCCAGCAGGGCCAAAGCAGGGCGGGAGGACGGGGCCGGGGGGGCCGGGGAGGGGGCGGGCCGGGGGCGGGGCTCCGGGGGCGGGGCG
>NW_024080936.1:583344-617667 GCF_003009895.1 Hyaena hyaena | reverse complement strand
CTGGAGGCGGAGGGGCGGGCCCGGGGGCGGGGCTGCGTGGGGACGGGGGGCCGGGGGAGGGGGGCGGGAGGACGGGGCCGGGGAGGGGGCGGGCCGGGGGCGGGGCTCCGGGGGTGGGGCGGGGGGCGGGTCCGGGGTCCGGGGGCGGGAGGAGGGGCGCGGCCGGTGCCCTGCTATTTCATCCACTTGTACCTGCAGGAAAGCTGCAGTGACGGCATGCGGAGCCCGTGGGCCGGCGCCCTCCCCTCGCTGTGCGTGTCTCACGTGGGGGACATTTGTCACCGATATGTTAGCAACTAATGTCCTCCGTGTGTTTAGGATTTCTTGGGGCGCCGGGGGGGGGGAGGTGGCTCAGTTGGTTAAGCATCTGACTTCAGCTCAGATCATGATCTCATGGTTCGTGGGTTCGAGCCCCACGTCGGGCTCCACAATGACAGTGCGGAGCCTGCTTGTGATTCTCTCTCTCTTTCTGTCTCTGTCTCTCCCTATTCTCTCTCAAAATAAATAAACATTAAAAAAAGAACTTTTTCCCGGGCGCCTGGGTGGCTCAGTCTGTAAGCATCCAACTTCGGCTCAGGTCATAATGTCACAGTTCGTGTGTTCGAGCCCCGCGTCGGGCTCTGTGCTGACAGCTCAGAGCCTGGAGCTGCTTCACATTCTGTGTCTCCCTCTCTCTCTGACCCTCCCCTGCTCACTCTCTCTCTCTCAGAAATAAATAAAACATTAAAATTTTTTTAAATAAAAAATAAAAAAAGAACTTCCCTATTATCTAGTACATATCCCATAGAAAGCTGCATGCCACAACTTCTTCATTACTCAGGATGTGTGTGACCCACTTTGTTGACCAGCCCAGGGTCCAGCACGGTGCTCCCGGGAAGGGCCAGATGGTGAGTATCCTTGGCTTTGTGGGTCAGGTGGTTTCTGTCACTACTACCCGACTTGGCCGTAGGGGACAAATGGGTGTGGCCACATGCCAGTAAAACTTTATTTACAGGGGCGCCTGGGGTCTCAGTTGGTTAAGTATGCGACTTTGGCTCAGGTCCTGATCTCACCAAGTCGGGCTCTGTGCTGACAGCTCAGAGCCTGGAGCTGCTTCGGATTCTGTGTCTCCCTCTCTCTCTGCCCCTCTGCTGCTCATGCTGTTTCTCTTTCTCAACAAATAAATAAACATTAAAAAAAAAAGAATTCCATAGTTTCTCCCTAATGGCCCTTTTTCTGCGCTAGGACCCCATCAGTATCCCCTGAGCCCCCTCTCGGGTGGGACAGTTTATCAGACTTCCCTTGAGTTTGAAGGCCGTACAGTGTTGAGGTTGGGTATTTTATAAAATGTCCCTTGATTGGGGTTTGTCCGGTGTTACTCTGTGGGTCAGGCCGGGGTAAGGGGTTTTGGGAGGAAGAGAACAGATGCGATGCGACCTTCCTGTCCGGTCACATCAGGGGCGCCTGCTGTCCACGCAGCTGATCAGCACGGCGCCTGGTCATCGGAGCCAGAGCCCTTCCCTGATCCACCAGTGTATTTGTGGCTTTAGGGCAGAAGCGCCACCCTGTGGTGCCATCCACCACCCCCTCGTTGCTAGTGTCGACTGTCTTCTTTTTAAGTTCTTTTTTTTTTTTTTCCTTTTTCCTGTTAAAAGTAGGCTCTGTGCCCAACACGGGGCTTGAACTCAGGATCCTGAGATCAAGAATCACATGCTCTACTGACTGAGCTGGCCGGGCGCCCCAGGACTGGGGACTCTGGCTTCCTCCTCAGCCTGGGGCACGGAGGGTGCTGGGGTGCTGAGTTCTCCAAATGCCTCCACGTCTCTTGTCCCGTGTCCCTCAGGAGCCTAGCCCCGTCGTGGACCTGGGAGCTGAATGTGAGTCAGCCAGGCCCGGGCGCCCTGGAGTTCCCCTTCAGGGCAGGGCAGACCCAAGGTGAAGGTTCAGGAAGTCCTAGCACAGGTGACTGCAGTGCTCAGGGCTGGGTGCTCAGCTGCAGGACAGCCCGGGAGGGCCAGTGCTGGGCGCCCCGTCGGGGGGATGTCAGGGGCGCGCTCCGTCCCCTGTGCCCCGGACATGATCTGCATGGTCACCCCCTCACTGTCCACCTTGTAGCCCAACCCACCTCTGTCCTGCAGTCACCTGCGCCCCTCCTGCGGCCCCATCACCTCCCGTGCCTGCCATGCCCGGGCTGCGTCCCCGCCAGGCCTCTACAACCTCCTTGGCGCCCCATGGCCCTGGGGACAGAGCCAAGCCGCATCCCCGCCTCACTTGGGGTTGGGGGTGAGTCCTGGGTGAGGGGCATCCTCAGGGTCCTTAGCCCTCAGCTCTTGCCCAGCTCAAGCCTGGCTCACTATGGACCCTGGACAGAAAGAAATGCAGAGTGTGGCTCCTTTGTTTGGCTTCGGGGCAGCGGCTCGGCCCCTCAGTCTTGCCACCAGAGGAGCCTGAGACCAGTCTTGCCACCAGAGGAGCCTGAGACGCGGCCCCTGTGGCACCCTGCCCCGCCCTCAGCACGCCATCGCTCCATCACCTTCAGTGGCTCCCTACTGCTCAGGACAAAGGCTGCCCTAGCTCTCCAGGCACCCCCGCCCTTGTAAGCCCACTTGGCCCCTCCCAGTCTCACGCCCTTGCCCTGGACCCCTGCACACGCTCTCTGGATGCTTTCCCTCCTTGGGGCCTTTGCACATGCTGTCCCCTCTCCCTGACAGTCCCTCCCCTCTTCCTCCTCCTTCCTGCCCTTTCCACAACCTGGCGACCTCCGGGGCCGGCCCTCGCCCAGCCTGAGGGGTGCTCCGGCGGGACCACACATTCAACCTCCGCAGCCTTGGAAGGAGGGAAGTCCCGTCTGGGGCGGATCTCAGACCCACCGGACAGGCTTGCCGTCCCCCGCCGCTGCCCCGGCTCGGAGGCAGCCCTGGGCGGCCCGGCCGAGACCCTCCGCCGGCCCAGGCAGGGCAGGAGGCGGCCAGAGCCGCCAGAGGACAGGTGCGGCAAGTGGCCGCTGGGCCTGTCGCAGGGGGTAGCTGGACGGGCAGGGCCAGCCGGGGACAGGGCGTGAGGGGAGAGGGCAGGACAGACGCGGCTGGTGTGACCTGGGCAGGCCAGTCGCGCCCGCCTCAGTTTCCCCTTCTACACCGCGGGGAAGGCTTGAGAGGGAGAGAAAAGAGGGGTGCGGGAGGAGCGATGCGAAAAGGGGGAGGGGCTGAGAGGCAAGCGGCCAGGCAGGAGCAGAGCCGCAGGGGCTGGGGGGGGACGGTCAGGGGAAGTGGGTGCAGAAAGGAGAAGTGTGGTGAGGGACCCAGCGCCAGGCGGGCAGGGAGGTGCTCCTGGTGCTGGGGAACGCTGGGGCTTTCCAGAATGTGGAGAAACAGGAAGTGCCCCGGCCCCGCCCCCACCCCCTGGGCACGGCCAGGCCGGCCCACCTGCCCCACCTCGTCTGCGCAGGTCCAGGGCGGGGGTCTCCGCTCCCTGGGTGAGCCCTCCACCTGCCTCATTCTCCCAGTCTGCACGCCAGGCAGAGCCCTGGAGTCCTTCCTGGGAGGGAAACTGAGGGGCAGTCCAAGAATCTCCCCAGGGACCCGCAGGGAAGCCCCCGGGGGACCCGACGTGTGGTCCATCTCACTTGTCTGCCATTCGAAACCACTGAAACCACAGGAGTCGATGCGCGCTGTGAGCACGCCTGCGCTCGAGCAGGCCGGGGCCCAGGGCTGTGCCCACCGGGCCGGTGAGAACACTGAGGTTCAGAAGGGGCCCTTGGGATGCCATTTCTGCTGTGCCCTCCCCACACTGGGACCAATCTCACGAATAAAACATGACTCCCAGCTATGTGTGAATTTTAAGTACACAAAGGCGACTTTGCATAAGTACGTCCCAGACATTGCCTGGGACGCGCGTCAACACAAGAAATTATTCTTAACGCACCTGGGATTCAAATTTAACTGAGTGTCTTGCGTTTTATGCGGTGGCCTAATTCCTCAAGCCTGGTCGAAATGTCTGGGGGGATATTTAGGGGGTCCCTGCATGGCACTGGGACCGAGGGGGAGCTTCAAGGAGGCTCTTTGACCGAAAGCAGGAAAGCTGTCCAGGGCCCCCATCCCAGCCTTTTATCACCATTATTAAAAAAAAAAAAAAAAAAAAAAAAAAAAATAGGGGCTCCTGTGTGGCTCAGTCGGTTAAGTGGCTCAGGTCATGATCTCAGGGTTCGTGGGTTCGAGCTCCGTGTCGGGCTCTGTGCTGACAGCTCAGAGCCTGGAGCCTGTTTCAGATTCTGTGTCTCCCTCTCTTTCTGACCCTCCCCTGCTCATGCTGTCTCTCTCTCTCTCAAAAATTAAACATTAAAATTAAAAAAAAAAATAATCCCTCCTCTCCTGACCTCCAGCCTCAGGCTTCATCTCCATGTTATCTCACAGAATGCTTGCTTAGGTGACCCTGGACTTCTGTGAGAAAAGATCCAGAAACTCATCTGGAAACGTTCATAATACCTGAATAGGAGGCACTGTTCATCTTGCTGTCTTAATAACCTAGGAGGTCGCTGCTGTTATTATACCCACCTCCAATTCATAGGTGGGAAAACGAGGCACAGAGAGATTAAGTAACTTTCCGAGCGTCACACAGCATACCCATGAAGCCGCTCCCTAGGCCAGGCCTCGAGCTGCGGGGCCATGTCCCTTCTGCTCTCCCAGGCCGCCTCTTGCAATTCCCTGGAAATCCCCAAATCTGACTAATTCCCTAGACATCCCCAGACTTGGCAGATTACTCCATGCTGAGATGGTTGGACCCACCCCGGCCTGGGCAAACTGCCCCCGTTTCAGGCAAAATTACCCATAGAGACTTTGTGGTTCCCCGAGGTGGACGTGGCAGAGGTCAAGTCCATGCCTCCCTCCGGCTTGCTCCGTGACCTTGTGCCAGCTACTGGACAGTTCTGTGCTGCCGTTTACTCACCAGCAACACACAGGTAATAGCGGCCCTGACCTCGGAAAGTCACGGTGGGAACAAGGCGGCTTCTTGGGCATGTGGCTCGGGGCTTTGCCCGGGCTCCGCGTTCAGGGGGACCCGCGATCCGTTTAATGTTTTGCTGTCGCCATACTGAAATCCTTACTGTTTGAACAAGAGGCTCTCCGTCTTTATTTCTCACTAGGCTACACAGATTATGTGGCTGGTCTGGTGTGGGAGGAAACGGGAAAACGCAACCGGAAGCCATCTATCCCCTCATGTCAGCTTATTCGTGCTTGTGAATTTTAACTGTCTATTGCTCAATATGACTTATTTTCGTTAGCTATGAAAAACAGCTTCAGTCAAGGCTACAACCCAAATTGCCCCAAAACTACACATACCAAAGCAAAGCTCACTCTGAATAAATCATTTCTCCTCTCTAGACCTCAGTTTCCCCATCTGTTCCTTTGTGCTTGTGGGCTTGGCTACAGGCAGTCTCTGGCCTGGATTTTTGTAGGTCAAACAGGGTTTAAACATACTCATCTCCTTTACAGACCCTTACAAGTCTGTGCACAGCTTTCATTCGCCTGGACTGCCCTTCCTACTCTTGTCTATCTGGCAAACTCCTACTTGAACTTCAAAACCCCAGCTTCAATACCCCCTCCTCCATAATGTGTTAGGCAGAGACTTCACCTCGTCCTGGGCCCCAGGCCCGAGCTTGCAGACGGGAGTGTCTGGTCCTGCCTCCATCTCCCCTAGATTGGGAGCTCCTGAGGGCAGGCCTAGGAACTGAGTCCTCTGGGCCCTAGCCTTGCCCAGCTCAAGGCCAGGCAGAGAACAGAATCCCTAAGAGTCTACTGAGTAAGTAAACAAGTACATGGGGAGGTAACCTCTAATTTCAGGGGGCTGGAATGGGCACAGGAGGCCTCTGGCTGGTGGTGAGGTGGGGCTTTCATTACTGACAACCCAGCTAGGAAAGGGGTGGTGCCTCCCAGACTGGATCTGCCTGAACTGGCCTGGCCCACCCCACGGTGGTTCCAGTGGGTTCGAGTCACAGGAAATCTACTGTCTGTGCCAAAGCCGAGTCCCACCCTCTTCCTGGCAGTGCAGCAAATCCGGCCTCGTTTGCATCAGGCCCCTGGAAGCCCTAACGGGGAGGGAGCCAGCCTGGGAGCAGCCCAGACCCCAGCGGCTCTCCTGGGGTGGCTCTTGGGACTCGCCAGACCCCACCACGTGCTGGGCTCCACGCTGGGGGTACACTAGGTCCCAGGACTCCTATTGGGGAGGAGGCAGATTAATGAGCAGACAACTATTGGTGGGGAGGCAGTTAAGGGAGAGCGCGTGACTGGGTGGGGGCGGGGCAGCTTTAGATGGTTTTTAGGGAGTATCTGAGAAGGGGGCTTTAGAGCTAAGATCCGGGTTCTCCGAGAACCCCAGTAACTTAAAAGTCAGGCGTGAGAGTGCAGGGATGGAGGGACGGGAGGTGGGATCTCCATGTCTGCAGAGGAGGAAACGGGTTCGGAGGTAAGCCATGAGCCAGGGTCCCAGGAGAAACAGGAGAGGGTGGGATTCGAACCCGTGGCCCACTGAGCCGTAACCCTCCGGGGGCCCCCGGGCCCCGCCCACAACCACGCCCGTGCCACCGCCCACCAGAGGCCCCGCCCCGCGGCATGACCGGAAGTGAGCGGGGCCCCCAAGATGGCGCCCGAAACCCGGAAGTGAGCACGGCTGAGGCGAAGCTCGGAGAGACGGAGGCGCCGCGGGCTCCGCGCCCGGCCGGACCCAGGTCGGAGGTGAGGCGCGTTCGGCCCGACCCTCTCTCCGACTCCGCT
This sequence comes from Hyaena hyaena, assembly GCF_003009895.1. NCBI lineage: Eukaryota > Metazoa > Chordata > Mammalia > Carnivora > Hyaenidae > Hyaena > Hyaena hyaena. The sequence continues at coordinate 610,921 of NW_024080936.1, read as the reverse complement.
GTCCCCGCCCGGCCCGAGCCACGCTCCCCGGCCCGCTCGGGCCCGGCCTCTCCCCCACCACCCCCCGCCCCGCGGCCGCCCGCGCCCCGGGGGTTCCGGGGTTCCGGGGTTCCGGCGCCGCGGGCGGAGGGAGCGCGGCGCCCTGTCCCCGCCTTCCTCGGCGACCCCCCCGACCCCGCCCTCCGTCGCGAGCCTTGACCCCGCCCTCCTAGGCGACCCCCCGACCCCGCCCTCCGCCGTAAGCCCCGTGCGCGCTCAGCTGTGAGCCCTGAAATCGCCCTGCTCCGCCACCCCCGACCCTGTGCTGCCCTGTGCCCCCCGCCCGACCCGCCTCCGCGTGAATCCTGACCCCCTCCACCCCCCGCGGAGACTCACCAACCTTTACTTCCCTCCCTCTTCGATAACCCCCGTCCACTCATTAGTGATTCCTTGACCCCTCCCTTACGGTGACCCCCATCCCGCGCTCTTTAGTGATCCCCGAGCTTAGTTCTTCGGTGACCTTTGACCCCGCACTTCTCGGCGACCCTCCAGCACTGTGTGACCATCCCCTTCAAAACCGTTCCTCCGTGATTCCCTGACCTGCCCCTTCTTGTGACCCCTGGCCTCCGGGACCCCAGCCCCTTCCTCTCTGAGCGCCTCCTAACCTCTCCTATCTTGGTGACCCCTGACCCTGGGCTCCTTGGCACTTCCTGCCCTTTCCTGCTTTCCTAGCTGCTCTGCGCAGACACACCTGTTGCCCACCGCCTTGGGATGGGGGCCTTCCCGGTAGCGGCTGAGTGCGCCCCGCATGTTGGGTGGGGGTGTTGCCTTGTGCTGGCATGGGGGCCCGGCCTCCGAGGTCGGGGGGGGGGGAAGGGGGGATGCGCGCTGGGTCCCGCTGGTGCAGTGCTGCTCCCTGCTCCCCGGCCCCAGCCCCCGGGTCTCTGGGGCCTCGGGTCTCTGGAGCCGGAGGCCGGCGCGCCTGGAGCCAGGGAGCAGGGGTGTGGACAGCCACGCGGGAGCTCTCGGGAGGCCGCGGCGTGTCTCCCTGAAGAACGTGGTTGACGGTCTGAAAGGGAAGAAAATCCGAGTCTGTAAAATGTGTGTCTGGGGCACCCCCCCCAGCTTCTGCTTCCCAGAATGGACATCAGTCCCGCCTGCCCTGAAGGTCCTTCCTGCCTGGTCGCGATAGCTTGGCGCCATGTGTTTGCACCCTGCGCAGGAGGGTGCCTGACCTGGGAGCCGGCCAAGATGAAGATTCATCTGGCAGTTCGGGGGGTAGTGAGCGTTTCACGGCAGGGCCGGGGCCTGCTTACCTGCTGGCCGCGCGGTGGATGGTCGGATCTTCCCTGGAGACGCTCAGGAAAGGCTGAGGGAAGATGGGCTGGGGCCCCGGAGGCTGCGGACCCTGCAGGGAGGAAGATGGCCACCTGTCAAAGGCACATACTTCAGAGACTGAGGCCAGTCTGGGGTGGGACGTGAGGCCTGGCCCTTCCTTCGGACAGGCCTGGACCTAACCCTGCGCCTCACTTTTCCCCACCTGCCTGGCTGCCGGGGGGCACCGTGCAGTCACGGACCCTTGTGAGCACAGCGGCTGGGTGCTCCTGTCCTTGAGGCTGGGACCCGGGGCCCACTGGCCAGCCTGCCTGTGTTCTTTTTTCCCAAGCACCCTGGATTTTTCCCAGGGGAGGCCCCGGAGGTGGGTGGTGCCACTCAGAGCTGGCCGCCTGGGACGCGGTCCCCCAAGGGCACGCATCTGCAGCCTTTGTGGAGAAGGCTGACCGTGAAGCGTGGGCCGCTGCGTGGGCGGGTCAGGGAAGGCAGGACGGGTGAGTGGCCCCAGGGTCCCTCGTGGTCAGGAAGAGGCCCCAGGGTCCCTCGTGGTCGGGAAGAGGCCGGCAGGTACGCAGAAAGCCTGCAAGGAGCCCGGCAAACTGCAGCACCGCGCCGGGGACAGGCCGCTATGGGGACCGGGGGGAGGCATTCTGTGATTTCAGAGGGCGTTGTTGGTTAGCTCTGAGTGTCTTAGGAGACACCTGTTCACACCTGCCTGGTGTGTGTGTGTGGACGTGTGTTCCTAGAAGACGGGTTGGGGGGAACCAGATTTCCAGGAGAGCCCGTGGGACTGAGAGCGCCAGGGGTGGGTCCCCCGAAGACTGAGTGGTGGTGGGGGGCAAGCCGCAGGTGTGCAGGCAGACAGCCCAGAGCCGGTGCTCTCCAGCCGCGTGACCTCGGCCGGTCACTGCCCTGACCTGGGGCCACATCGAGGCTGGATCCCCCTGCAGGGCCCGACCCCCCACTGGGGAGAGACCAGCCTAGGCTGGCCGGCTCCGTTCTAGCAAAGTCCCTGAGGCCCCTCAGCAGGGGCCAGGCCGGAAACGCTGACTGAGCGAGCTCGGCCGGGAATAAAGAGGCAACTGTGTCCAGTCCCCAGAGGCCACCTCCCTCCCAGGATGGCCTCCTCTGGATAACAGGCCTTTACGGCCGCTGGTGGGGGTAGGGATCTGCCTGTTTCCCGTGCTGCTGGGGCAGCGTCACCTCAAGTACCAGCACCGTGAGGCTGCCGTGCAGAGCGGGGAGGCGCCTTCTAAATCACCGGCACAGTGCAGGGTGTGCTCGTGTGTGTGTGCATGTGTGTGCGCGCAGCGTGAGCACCGGCACAGTGCATGGTGTGCTCGTGTGTGCGTGCATGTGTGTGTGTGTGTGCAGCGTGCGCGCCGGCACAGTGCAGGGTGTGCACGTGTATGTGTGTGTGCAGCGTGCGCACCAGCACAGTGCAGGGTGTGCTTGTGTGTGCAAGTGTGTGCGTGCGCAGCATGGGCACCAGCGTGGTCCAGGGTCTACATGCATGTGTGTGTGTGTGTGTGCGCGCGCGCGTGCCAGCACAGTGCAGGGTGTGCTTGTGTGTGTGCACGTGGTATGTGTGCAGCATGTGCGCCAGCACAGTGCAGGGTGTGCTTGTGTGCGCATGCGTGTGCATACGCAGCGTGGGCACCAGCGCGGCTCAGGGTGTGCATGTGTAGCATGCACACCTACCTGTGAGGGTGTACATGGGAGTGTGTGCAGCTTGTGTCCTGTGACCTGCGTGTGCCTCTCCTGTGTGCACTGTTGCATACACACGCCCACGTGAGTGTGCGCTCAGTGCTGTGTGCGTTTGCCTCGTGTGCGCGTATGTTTTGTATGTGCACGAGACAGCGTGTGTCACGTGTCTGGGACTTGTTGCCGGCAGGCCTGGAGTGTCCCCGTCAGGGGCAGGGAGGGCGAGGTGCAGCAGGCCTCGCCGGGCAGTGGAGTGCGCTGTCACCCACACCACCCCCGACCGGGCCTTCCTCTTGCTCGCCTCGCATCTGCCCTGCTCTGCCTGTGCCCACGTGCAGGCCCAAGACCTGGTATCCGTGACGTGCCTCACGAGCGTGGCCCCTCCCCTGGGGGGACCCGCCCAGGTCTCTTGGAGCTGCCCTTTCCCCCACCCCTGCTGTGCGGACTTCATCTTGCCGTTGGTGACAGCTGGCCCGTGGTCCCGGCTTCCCTCCCTGCCGGGCGGATGACTCAGGCAGGGGCTGAGACCCTGATTTCTGATGCTTGGGCTCCGTCACCTGATGCTCTGGCTTATCAGGCCCCCAGGGGAGGCAGAGATAAGGCTTGTCATTTGTTCATGTACCGCCCAATGGACAGACCAAGCCACAATGCTCAGGGAGGGAACCAGACACAGAGGCCACACGGGGTGTGAGTCCACGTGCGTGACACGTCCAGGACAGGTTCCTCCACGGACGGGAAGGGGGCTTCTGGTTGTAGGGCCTGGGGAGGCGCTGGGGAGTGACCAATAATGGGGACAGGGTTTCCTTTGGGCTGGTGGAATGTTCTAGCACTGGATAGAGGTGATGGCTGCACAACTCTGCGCATGTATAAAAACCACTGAATTGTACATCCTAAACACGTAAAGTACGTGGTCTGTGAATTGTGCCTCCACAGGACAAAAAAGCAAGGCCCATCCTTGTCCTCAAACGCCCACGTGCTGTGGCTTGGGGGTGAGCGGGTGTCGGGGGCCAGGCCCCATGCATGGCTGCCAGCTCTCAAGCGGGCCCCTTCTGGCGCCCCGAGGAGGACAGCGGAAGTGCGGTGGAGGACGGGACCATCCCTGAGCCCCAGGGTGTCCGGGTCCTGCGGGTGGACGTGGTGTGTGTCATGGAAGAAGTCCTGGGGGCGTTTGGACTTCTGGTGTTGGGGGCCTGGGCGCATAGGAGATAGGGGAGTGGGCTCCTGGGCTGTGCCACCCTGGCTCTCCTGCACACACCCCTGAGCGCCTGGGGATGTCCCCACCAGGAGGCCAGGTGACAGCAAGGAGCACAGTGACCCCAGGGCGCTGGTCCCATCTACAGTCACCTGTGTACTGGAGCTCCCCCCGGGCCATCCGCAGGGGGTGCCCTCCGGCCGCGTGGTCCTTGGCATGGTGGGCCGGGACCTGGCCCAGGGAAGCCCACGAGGCGCCCGTCCTGTCGGGGAAGGGAGTTTGTGTGGCCCGTGCTGTGTGGCGGCGAATTTTGGCTTTCATCCCTCCCAGGGGACTCGTAGTCTGTGCACCTCAGGTGTCCCCCTACCGCCCCCCGTGGAGCCAGGCTCCTGCCGGCCCCTCCCTGGTCTTCCCTCCCCAGAGCCCCGGGGCGCCACCGTTGAGAGAGCGAAGGGCCTCCCCAGCAGCCGGCACTGTGGGCGCTCGGTTCCCAAGGCTCCTGGGCCTTCCAGAACGTGCTCCCAGGGCTGGACGCTGGGTCCTTTCTGGTCTGGCGGCACTGAGGGTAAACACCCAGACTCCCCATCACGATTGGCCTCTGTCTCCTTTGTTCCAAGGCCTGGTGCGTTGCCAGAGCGAAGAGTCACATTGGGGGTGCAGGTAACCGCATTTCCTTGGAGTCACCACCCAGAGGGTCAGAGGCCACCGACCCAGGATACTGGGATGGCAGGAGGAAAGGGCGGATCGACCGCAGGTCTGCAGAGGACAGTAAGCTTTTATGGCAGTGACTCACCAGGTGGGCGGAAATCCCTGCCCTCGGGGTGGCCGGGGTGCAGGGAGTGGCCCCTTCCTCTGCACGTGAGGTGCAGTGAGGGAAGCTGCCCCCACCGCCACCCCAGCAGCCGCACGTGTGAGTGGCAGGTGTGGACGCGGGAAGGGGACCGGTTGGCCTGCCCAGACGCTGGTCTCCTGCTGGGGCGCGTGGGCATCCGATTCTGCCCGGCTGCGTCCGGCTGCACGGGGCTGGGGCTCGGCGGCGGGTCTGACACGCCCTCCGTGGCCACTTGCCCTGAACGCTGTGAAGTGGGGGTGTAGCTCCCCCTCCCCCACTCCCCGCCTGGTCCTAGGGCAGTTCTGAGCTGCGTCCTCGTGGCCCAAGCCGCCGGAGTCTCTCCGGGCATTAGTCAGGCACGCTTGAGCTGCCCGGGGGGGCGTCTCCGGCGGGCGGGGTCATCAGGTCCTGGCCCTGCAGGTGCTCGGCCACCTGAGGGTGGGGGCTCAGTGAATGAGCCCCCAGGTCGATGTCAGGGACTGTCAGGAATGGCCTGGAGGAGGGTTCTAGGTTGTCCCGGGGGATGGGGCGGGTCTGCTGTGGGAGGCTGCAGGAAGTCACCCCGCACAGGGAGGGTGTGGCATGAAGGCTGCTTGCCGGCTCTGAGGAATCAGGGGCTGCCACCCTCAAATCTAGGGCTGCCGCGTCTCTTGCAGAACCAGCCCATCTGGAAGCCCTGGGCCACATTCCTGCATCGGGAGGCCACCCGCCCACCTGGCCCCGCCGAGGCCTCAGGGAGGCTTCCCTAAGAGGGGGTTGCTAGGGGCTTCTGGTCCCCAGAAACTGTTATTGTGGGGGACGCTGGCCAGCCTGGCTGCCCGCTCATCCACCATGAGCTATGCGGTACCTGACTTGGGTGGCTGGCTCAGCGACGGTCCCAGAGACCAGATCCCTCGGGGCCCCTGAGGCAGGGTGACCCCGGATTCCTCAGGGACCCAGCATTCTGACAAGATCCTCAAAGCAGAGAACTTTTAGGGGCGCCTGGCTGGCTGAGTCGGGGAAGCGTCTGACTGTTGGTTTCAGCTCAGGTCGTGATCTCACAGTGTGTGGGTTTGAGCGTTGGGCTCTGCGCTGACTGTGGAGCCTGCTTTGGATTCTGTCTCTCCCTCTCTCTGCCCCTCCTCCTCCATAAAAGCAGAGAACTTTCTCTGCTGGAGGCTTAAGGGGAGTGAAAGACTCGAAGCAGGAAGGAGGACTCTGTGTGTGCTGCTGGTGACAGGGACGCAGGCCTCTGTCCTGCGACAGCCGCGCCTGGCTGCAAGCACATTCTCTGCAGGGGACCCCGCACGAGCCTGGGCCTCGTGACGCCCAGAGCGAGCGTGGCAAGCCTGCTCTGGCCCCTGACCTGGGGGGTGCGGGAGGCCCCAGGGGCACCACTGCCAGCCTGCCCGGCGTGGGAGAAGCAGAAATGGAGCCAGGCATGGGGTTCCTGATGCTGCGATTTGGGGGCCTCTGGCCTCTTCCCAGAGGTGGGCCTGGCTCGGTGCCGGCGTTTGCTAGGGATGGGGTGCGCGAGGCTGTGTGGCGCAGCTGCTGTCCCCGGGACCAGCCCGAAGCCGGGAGCAGTCCCCTCTGCTTCCAGAACGCCATCTGCTCTTTGGGTTTGGGCACAGGCCCCTCACGGTGGTCTTGGCGCCAGGCTGGACTGGAGGAGCCTGAGGAGGCTGCCGAGGGGTCAGGCGCACCCCTGGGACCAGCGTGACGCAGCGTGGGCAGCAGTGACCCCTGTCCTGCTCAGGGTTCTCTGGGGGCTGGGTAGAGACCTGGCATGCTAGCTGGCCTGAAACAAGCCGGACACAAAGTAGGGGTGACAGCAGCCAGGACAGACAGACCACCCTCTGCACGGACAGATAGCGCAGGGCACATCGCTGTCAAAGGACCAGGAAGTCGGGCCGGTGGGCTTTGGCTCAGGGGAAGATGTGGGTGTCAGAGAAGACCACAAGCTTAGCGTATGTGATGCCTTTTAAAAACCGCGAGTAAGCGCAGACCTGAATAGGCACTTCCCAGAAGCCGTGTGGAAGGCGCTCAGCGCCTGTAGGAGGTGTGGGTGATCGTGGGGACAGAGGTTTAAAGGTCTACCGCGGAGGAGCTGGCCGGTGCAGCAGCCGGGACGCCATCCCCGCCCGTCGGCAGGTAGATCGCTGCCACCATGTGCCCCTGAGACCCAGACTCAGATGTCCTCAGCCATGACTCAGGAGACTCCGTCCCGGTCCCCAGGCTCCTCTGGGCCCTTGGATGGGTGTGTGGGGCTGTGTGCCCCCAAAACTGTGCCTGGGGGCTGGCAGAGTGCCCTGACTGGCCTCCTGAGAGCTGCTGCCAACCCGGCGTCCGTCACAGGCTGCTTTATAAAGCGCCCGCCGCGCCGTGGGGCTGGCCTTCTGCCCTGCCCTCCTGGCTCTCCCCTGCCTGGGCCAGCGAGGAGAGCGATGACACCTGCCGCGTGCTCCGTGGGCCCTGCGTCTGTGGCGCGCGCCTGTCCCCGCACCCATCCTGGGTGGCGTGCGGGGCGCTGAGTGCTGCTGCGGCTCCTGGGAGTCAGGTTGGGGTGCGTGGTGTCGCTCCCGCCGCAGCCACCTCCGTTCGCTGTCCCCTTCCCGGTCTCGCATCCAGCCCCGTGCTGGCCACGCAGGCCAGCGCCGTGTCCAGGCTCGCGTCCAGCCCAGCGTGGCCGCTGCCTGTGCTAGGGAGGGTGTGCGGGGGTGCTGGGCCCCAGGCGAGGGCGTGTGGGGGCCCCTTCAGTTGAGACGCTGCCTGCGGAATGGGGTCTGGGGGGGCCTTTGGGGGCCTGCTGAGAACAGAGCTGGAAACTCAACCCAGCTGTGCTCTCACATGGGGATTCCAGGTCAGCCGGCCTGGTCCTCGTCCCAGAGGGAGGGGCTCCCCCTTCCTGCCCTGCCGACACCCCTGCCCGTCCACGGCATCTCAGGCTGCTGCGTTCCGGACGCCTCCTGGGAGCTCTAGAAATCCGAGGTCCCGTGCTCACTGCCAGCCCGGCCCGGAGCTCCTGGTCAGCAGCGCTCCCAGGGATCACGAGGATTTGGGCTGAGGCTTGGGGTGGCCCCAGCTGGGCTTGGCTTCCCCCTCCGGTCGGAATGTCCCGGGGCGGACAACTGACCCCACACCGGGCTGCTTAAACCACAGAGCTTTATTCTCTTTCAGTCCTAGAGCCCAGAAGTCTGAGGTCAAGGTGTGGCAGGGCCCGGGCTGTGGTCGGTCACTCTACTGCCTGTCCCCAGGGTCACACGGCCGTCTCTGTGTCTGTGATTGGATTTCCCTCTTACAAAGGCACCAGTCTGCGCTAGGGCCCGCTCTACCCCGGTATGTTCGCATGAGCAGAGGCTGTTTCCAGGTGAGGCCCGGTTCCCAGTTCCCAGTGGATGTGAACTTAGGGAATGGCCATGGCACACACTTCTGCCACCCCATTGCTGGCCCCCTGCCCAGCTCCGGCCTGCTTTGTGGCCTTGCCTGCTGCTCTGGCCTCAGTCAGCAGATGAGGGAGCCAGGAGCCCCCACACCGTCTTTCCTCAGGACCCCAGCCCCTCCCTCCCCTTCCTTTTTGTTCTTGGGTCCAGCGCACCCACGAAGGCTGCTATTTGGGGGGTGCGTTCCCTCAGAGGGCCTGGGAGAGCTGAGCTATGCCCGGAACCCTGCTAGGATCTCTGCTCTGGGCCGGGGCCCCCAGCACAGGCCGTGGGGGTCTCACCTCTGCCTGGAGCCCTGCCTGGGCTGCCTGCCCCTCCTGCTGACGCCAGCACAGCCCATCTTGGCTGGGACCCTCCGTCTGGGAGGAGAGGAGTTCTCAGGGTGCCCCTGCCCAGTCCCTTCCTGGGCGCTCCTCCCCCTCCCCGGGGACTGCCCCGGGCTGGCTCTGACCCGAGGCTCCCCACTTGTGGCTCAGTGTGGAGTCCAGAGGCAGGCTGTCCCCGGACAGTCCTGGCTGGCCAAGCTGGGGTTCAGGCCTCACCAGGGCTCTGGATTTGACTGGGGCCTCTGTCCCGAGAGCCGAGCCTCACAGAGCCCTGGCCAGCCTCCGCTGGGCCCCCGTCCCCCCAGCCTGCCTCCCCAGCCCCGACCCATCCTGGGATCCCGGATCTTCACTCAGAGCCAGGTGGAAGGGCGGCCAGAGAGGCTGTCGTCTTGTGCCGTGTGGGTGGCCAGCCAATGCCTGCTGCCCAGCGGTGCAGTTCCCAGGGGAGGACAGCCTCGTCTGGCCTGGCGGGGCGCAGACAAGGTCGGGCGGCCTGTGGGGTCAGGACAGCCCGCTCAGCGTGTCTGGGGGGCTGACCCGACAGGGCGGAGGGGGTCAGCAGAGAGGCCAGGTGCTCGCAGGTGCCTGCCAGCTGGGGCGTGTCCCGGGGGGCTGGGGCATGTGGGGGGGGGCAGGCTCTTCCAGGCCTTGGCCTCCGTCCATGCTCCACTGCCCAGTTGTCCTGTCCGGGCCACTGATTCCTTGATCTTTCTTTTTTACAATGACTCATTTGAAAACCTGATCTCAAAAGGAAATTGTCTGAACACTAACCACGATTGTGAACGCAGGCCTCTGTGAGCACCCACGCTCCACCTGTCACGGGATGTTCTAAAAATACACGCTGGCCCCACCGCATGGGTGCTGAGCTCTGACCCCGCGGGCCCGCCTCTGTTACCTCCCTTCGTGCCCGAGACCCCACCTGGTGCCCACTGGGGCTGGCCCTGGGGCAGCTGGAACGTCCCAGGGGGGCAGCGGGCTCGGGGCCTGGGGTCTAGGGCAGGGTTCAAAGGGCAGGCGGTGGGGGAGGTCAGCAGAGGCCAGAAGTGAGGGGCCAGGACAGCTGGAGTCCTGAGGGAACAGGAGGGCTGTGTTTGGGGGCTGCCCCAGGCCTTGGGGGGGGGGGATGGGGCAACAGGAAGCCTGAGGCTGTGGAGGTGCGGGGGTGGGGGTGGTGAGGAGGGGTAACACTGGCCCCGGGTCTTGGAGGAAGGGGGGCACTGTGGTGTGGCCTCTGGGGTCACGGGGTGGCGGTGGGCACCGTGTGAAATTCATACAGCGTAAAATTGGGTCTTTCAATGTGTACAATTCAGTGTTTCCCACTGTATGATGATGTCGGAACATTCCAGGACCCAGCCACCACCCTCCCCAGCACGGCCCTCCACTCCCCGCCCCCACGAGCCGCTTCCCGTCCGTGTTCTGGACGCGTCACGCACGTGGACTCACACCCGCGTGGCCTCCCGTGTCTCGTTCCCTCCCTGAGCGTCGTGTGCTCGTGGTCCGTACGCGGGGCGGCGGGTGTGGGCGCCTCCCTCCTGCTCGCGGCCGAGGGACGTGCGCGTGCGCGGTGGACACGGGCCTCTGTGGACGTGCGCGTGCGCGGTGGACGCCCCTGAGGGACGTGCGCGGCGGATGCGCCTGAGTGACAGGCGCGTTAGCCCTGGACACGTGTTTATCCATTCACCCGTTTGTGAGCATTGGGTTACTTACATTCTCGGGCCGTTGTGACTCGTGCTGCTGTGAACGTGTGCGTATCGGTTTTAAGTGGATAAGTATTTTCGGGGCTCCTGGGGCTCCTGGGAAGGTGCTCGCGGTGCCACCGTGCTCCTTGGCCTGTGGCTCTGGGTGGTGCTTTCTAGAGGAGTCGCCCGGGGCTGCATCGCTGCAGAGGCTGGAAGAACCTGTTTGTGGGAAGGGGTTCAGCTTCACTCTGGGACATGGGAATGACGGTCTCCGGTGGGGGACACATCTCAAGCACCTGCTGCAGAAAAGGGGCGGGCGGTCAAACCCGAGGGACGAGGCCAAGCCGGCCGACGCCTGTGGTCAGCTCTGTGTGCTTCCTCTGTTGAATAAAGGTCATTCCTGCCTGCCTTCTGTCCCAGGTGCTGGGGGCAGAGCCCGCTTGAGGGGGATTTCCCCCAAACCCAGGAGATTCCTGGGGCTTCAGTGAAACCAGTGGCCCCTCAAGTGGCCACTGGATTGCCGGGCCTTTGGGCTCCGCTGAGTGCCCGACAGCCTTGCTCGTGTACCTCCAAACAACTCAGTTTTCCTGCTGAGCAGAATCGGGGCTCAGAGGTGCTAAGGCGCCCCTGAGTTGTCAGATAATAATCCAGTTGTTAGAAGGCTGAGCTGGGTTTGACCACATCTGCCTGACCCCAAGATCTTTAAAAGGAATGGCTAAGACGCAGAATCACCCAGTAGCTGTGTGTGTTTATGGAGGGAGACCTCAGGACTTCCCACTCCCGGCTTCCAAGTCTGTCCCCCCAGGTCCCCGGCCTGGAGCCTGGAGGGCACAGGCAGGAGCAGGCCAAGGCCACCGAGGCAGGGGGAGGTGCCGTCCTCCCAGCAGGTGTGAGCCCGTAGCTTGGCCAGGGAACTGGAGGCCTGGGGCCAAGGTGGGCAGCACCTAGGCTCAGCTGGCTGGAGGTCGGCCCCACGGCCCCTTCCCTGGCCAGGAGCTCTGGCTAAAGGCAACCCCTCCCCACCCCCTGAGGGATTGCATAAGCCACCGTGTGCGGACAGTGATTACTGGAAGTCCCGAGGATTTCTTCATCCAGGGCTTGGCTGGGAGTGGCAGCTGTCTCCCCTTCCTGCCTCCCTGGGTGATTAATGTTCTCAGCCGCTGCCTGCCTGAGGAGCACGGGGGCCGGCCTAGGGGTCGGGCTCAGGGCTCAGCCAGAAGCAGTGGTGGGTGGGGGCCCTGGGGAGCCTAGGTCACAGTCCATGGGGCAGGTGGAAATTGTGTGGGAAGTGCTGTGTGTCTGTTGCCGGCTCCCGTGGCACGTTCCTGGCCCGGTCTGCCTGCCTTCGAGGACAGCAACGTTCTCAGTGGGGATGCTGTGTGTCCTTCCCACTTCCTGGCTCAGCTTGGCCCCTACTCCCCCGGAGGCCTTCCTGCAAGCCCACTCTGGCTGCAGGGGACAGGACCGGCCTCCAGCCTGGAGGTGTTTGCTGACTGGACTTGGCTTCACAGCCTCCGCCATGCCAGGTCACAGAGCCAGCCCCAAGGGATCCGCTGAGTCTTTGCGGTTCACCCCGGGGCCCATACAGCAGGAGCAGCCGGGAGGGAATGCGGTCTGGGGGGCTCAGCCTCACTGGAGATCGTCCCTGGAGCTTGTCTCCTTTCTGTCCCAGGTGCCTCTGTTTGTGGCAGAAGCCCCACTTGGTGGCACTTGACACCTGGGTGGGATCTGTGGTCAGAGCTCCAGGCTCATCGTCCCCAGGAGGGGGTGCCGGCAGCGGCCAGGGGCTCCCAGTGTGCTGGAGCGCGGGGCCAAGCGCGGGCCCGCCCTGGCAGCTGAGGGGCTGTGCCAGCCTGCTCGGGCTGGAGCTGAGGTCCGGGCCCCTCCCTGCCCCAGCACAGCCGCTGGGCAGAGCCCGGGAACCGACAGGGGCACCTGACATCGCTGCAACATTGGGGGAGCCTCAGCTCACACCCTCCCATACCAGGGGCCTGCTGCGCTGACCCCCCCGCCCCCACCGGTGCAAGCCTCGCAGGGACTCAGAGGGCGACCTCAGGATGTGCTGTGTCTCTCCCCAGGTCATGATGCCGCCACCGAGGAGCAAGAAGCCCAGATAGACACCCTGCAGCCTGGGTCGTGCAGCCTCCCGATGCTGGCAGCGGGGCCCGCCATGGACGGCGAGTTTCCTCCACACGAGCCCCCGCCGGCGGGCGGCATCCTATACAGCCCGCCACCACTGCAGAGCCCGCTGTGCGGGTCCAGTGTCCAGGTGAGCCCCACTGTCCCGTGGCCGGCCTCGGGGCAGGAGGCCGCCAGGGCCTTGAGCAGACATGTGCCAGCCCCTGACCTGGCAGGGAGGGCCCCTCGGCGTGCCCACCTGCCACCAGGTCTGTTTGCCAGGGCCGTGACAGGCCCTCGGGGAGACGCTCAGGCCTGGGCTGCCTGCTGCCTTCACTGCAGGACAGGGGCTGGGGCCTCTGCGACGTTGATTTTTTTTATCAAGCTTTTCTCTTTTCAATTTAATAGGCTTTGTATCTTAAACAGCTAGGTTTATAGGAAAATTGGACAGAAAGTTCCAACAAGCCACACTTTCCCTGTTAACATTTTTCAGTAATGGTCCTGCTAAGTTATCACAGCTGATGGCCAGCACTGACCGTTACCAACCACGGTCTGCAGCGGACACCAGGTCACTCCCGGTGCTGGGCACCCCGTGGGTTCGGACGAATGTCACTGACACTCGCCCACCACCACGGTGTCCTCTGAGATTCCTGAGCTCTGCCCATTCCCCTCCCCCACCCGACAGCCGTGCCTCCACCGTCCTGCCTTTTCCAGATCATCCTGGACTTGGGAACACAGTGTCGCCTCCTCAGCCTGGCTTCCGCCCCTGAGTGCTGTGCGTCAGAGGCTCCCCTGTGTCTCTGGGTGGCCTGACTGCTCGTTTTCAGTGCCGAGTCACGTTCCCCAGCCTGGGCCGGGCCACTGCGTGTTAATGGATCAGTCACCTGGTGGAGGGCATCTCAGCTACTCTTGGGTCCTGACCGCTGATAAAGAATCACAAGTGACAAAGCCCCCACGGTTTCTGTCAGCTACAAAGAGCCCTGCGGAGAGGAGGGTTCAGAACTGAGCAGCATGTCAGGCCTGGAGCCCCCGCCCGCCGTTTCCTGGGGCGAAACCAGGGTCCCTTCTACTGAAGAAAAGCAGTGTTTCTCAGAGGGACACTTGGAAGGAGAAGGTGCCAGCACACAGCAAGGGTGCACGTGGCTGGGGCTGCCGCGGGGCCTCCTTCAGGAAAGCGTCGGCCGCTTCCTTCCCCTCCGTCCTGCTGGCTTAGGGCTGGGAGGAAGGCCAGGTGGCCAGAGAGCAAGGGTCAAGCTTGGATTTCAGAGGAGCCAGGAAGTGGGCCACGGGGTCAGGCGGGGCTCAGGGCCAAATGTCAGAAGGACCAGGAGGGGCCCCGGAAAGCAGTTAGGTGAGCGGACCCAGAGTTCAGTCTCCGTCCACAGGTGCCCACGCCGCACGCTCATGTAATGCGCGCGGAACAGAAGGTGTGTAGGTGCGCCATCATGGTCTGGGGAGGGCAGAAGTGAGTTACCGCCGAAGACGCCACTTCCAGGCCTCGGCTGACGTCCGGCGCCTCCGGGCAGGGTCCTGACGTCGCTGTGTGCCTCCGGTGTCTCCCCTGCCCGTCGGAGCTGCGTCCACACGCCCCCTGACCCTCCGCGCCTCCCACCCCCGCCTCCCTCTGAACTTCTGCCTACGTCATCCCGGCACGTCAGCATGTGCCGTCTGGCCCGTGGCTGTCAGTGCGTGGGCTCCCCGTCACCCCGGGTTGTAGTCTCCGAGCGCTCCTTTGCCGTTCTTAACGCCGCTGCACGGTTCCTCCTCGTCAGCATCCCGTAATTTGCTTAATTATTTCCCTGTTGTTGGGCCTTTGGGGTAATTCCAGTTTTCTGCTGCTATAAATAGCACCGCGTGTCCAACCTTCATGGATTAGGCGGCAGGTGTCCTCCTGAATCAGAATTCCTGGGTCGGGAGGAGCACTGAGTAGGGTCACAGATTCTGGGGCTGGGTCTGCACCCCCTTTACGGTGGCCCGTGATGACGGCCAGGATGCTGATGCTCCGTGGACGCGGGACCAGACATGCTCAGAAGCTGGAGTGGAGGGGGCACGCCTGGGCTGCCATGGGGACCCAGTGCGAGGTGCCTCTCCAAGCCCGACTCTGGCCCTCTCCTCCCCAGGCTGTACACTGAGCCTGTCCCTGGCGGGCCACCAGCCATGAGGCCCATCCACCCCCCGCCCCCAGGCCAAGCTCGTGCTGACACTGGAGGTGTGCACGGGCAGTGTGGTCAGGACTGTGTGCCTCTCCACTTCATCCGTCTCGGCTGGGCTGAACCATGGTCAGGAGGAGGAGACCTAACCCAGCACTGTCCGTGTCACGTAAGGTGGCCTGATTTAGCAAATGAAAATGTAGACGTTTCATGAAACGTAAGCTTCGCGTAAACACAAATGGTATTTTAGTGTGTATGTTTTATACAATAATTACACTAAAAGTTGTTTGCATTTATCAGAAATGCCAATTTCTCTGGACACCCTGTGTCTTGTTTGGCAGCCTTGTTTTATCTGCTGCCCTAGCAGAAGTGCTGTGTTCCTGTATCAGCTTACAGGTGGCCCGCGCAGCCTTGGATTAATGTCCCAGGGCCCGGCTCTCCCCAGGAGACGCCAGCCTCTCCGTCTCCACCTGGAAACCCCCGGGCAGACTCCAATTGGCTGGAGGGGTCAGGCATCCATCTCTGGACCAATCATGTCCCAGGGGCCTGCCCTCTAAAGGCAAAGATACCTCTGGCCATAAGTGGAAAATCCCAAGGAAACCTCTGATTGGCTGGCTGAGGTCAGGGGCTCATCTCTCCACCAGTCATGTCCCAGGGGCCTGCCCTCTAAAGGTGTAGCCACCCTTCAGGCCTCAAGTGGGAAAGACCAAGGAAGGCTCTGATTGGCTGGCTGTGTGGGGCCCCTGAGCTGGGGGAGGAGGGGCCAGGTAGACAAAAGAAGGAGTGACCTTCCACCTCTGGCTTCCCGGCTGAGGCCCCAAGGTCCTAGAAGCCCTGGGGTTCTGGCCACAGCAGAGAAGGTTGAGCAAGTGAAGGACCCCCACAGCCTGGAAACCCCCGGAAGCCTTGAGGCTGGCTCTGCCCACTGTGTGCCCAGAGTGGCTCACGATGCCGTGTATGCACCTGGTACAGTTTATACCAGTTCCTTTAAGGGGCTGAACGTGGTCTGAGATCGGGACTCTGCAGTGGAAGCGTTCTAGGAGTGCCTTGGAGGGGGAGCCTTCCGGCGGTTTCCACGGGGATTCTTCCTAAGTGTCCCTGCCACCAGGCTTCGTGCTGGAGCTTCCATTGTCTCAGCCTGCGCGGCCCCTTCGCTGAGTGTGTGTCTCTCCTTCTTACCTTCTGGCTCTGGGGCTGGACATCTGGACACCGACCGGCCCACAGGGGCGGGGTGGGGCGGGGAACACACAGTGATGGGAAGTCAGGGCCAGCTCCTCCCTCCCAGACGCAGGCGCCACAGAAGGGCTCCTGGTCTGCCGGGCCGTCTGGGCTGGTTCCGGGCCAGCCCTCGCTATGGGTCCCGCGAGCTAGCCAGGGCACCGGGGAGCGGGGCCCCCGTGCACCAGTGGAAAGGCCGCTCCGCGTCCGTCTCTGGACACGCCGTGGGACACAGCCAGGACACGGGTGCAGCGACTGCAGCCAGCAGGCCTCTGCCCGGTGCTGGTCCCACACGGGCCACGCTGTGGGCTGGAGGGGCCCTGCTCGGTAGGCGTGCGTGTCAGGGTGGGTGTACACGGCCCTCCACCCCCACCCAGTGCGGGGCCCCTCAGGCCCCCTCTGACCTCAGGCTCATCTTCCCAGCCTCCCATCAGTGCTTCTCAGGGCAGCCTCCCCAGTGTCCCTGCCTGGGCCCCACTCTAGGCCCAAACAGGCTTGACGGTTTCCAGAAGCTTCCTTGGCCAGAGGGAATTCTCAGAAGGCTGGGCTCTCGGCCCCCCGGGAGGGGCTGGGGTGGGGGCTGGTCCTTGGTGCTGGAGGGAGCCCTCTAAAGTCCTCCTTGCCACACGGGCCCCCTCGGGGCTGGGAATCTCCGGCCAGTTGGTCTGGAGGCGGGTCATGCACACCACATGCCTGCGGAGAGTGCATGGCAGCAGCTTACCAGGCCCTGGCCTGGGCCCTTCCTTCACGGGTGTGGATGCGTTCTTCTCTGTGGGCTCTCCCGTGCAGATGGGCAAACTGAGGCCCCGAGCTGATAAGTAACTCCCGGCCGACCCCAGTGGGACACCCTGGCAGGGGCGGCGGAGCCCTCACCCCTCCTCCCTGAGGAGCCCTGCCCCAGCTGACACGCTCGCTCTCTTCCAGAACCCCATGCTGCACTGCCCGTGGTGGAGCGCCTTCTCGGCTGCGCCGTACCCAGCCTTCTCCGGTGAAAGCCAGTAAGTCCCTCCAGCTCCGGGGCCCGAGCACCCCCCCATGTCCCCCTCCAGGGCCTCCGTGGCTCTGCAGCCACTAGTCGAACAAAAGTAGAGCCTGTGGCAAGTGAGGGGCTGAATTCGGGGTCTGGCTGCGGGGGCTGTGGGCTGGGCCCCGGCCACGTGGAGACAGCTGACACTGACTGGCGGTGACCTGTCTTAGAGCCCGCCCAGAGAAAGGGCAGAGGCAGTAGGGATGAGGGGGCCAGAGAGGGCTCTGTGGGTACCCTCTGGGCAGGGGTGACACTGGGCAGCAGGGGAGAACCTGGGGGGCATAGGAGCTGGGAGGGCACCTTCCTGCAGAGGGCACTGGCGAGCTGGGCTTTGAAGAGTATGTAGGAGCTCGCCAGGGGAGCGGGCCCAGAACCAGGCCAACGAACAGCCCGTGCAAAGGGCGCAGAGCCCGAGCCTTGAGGCTTCTCCGGGGCACTGTGTCCCGGGACAGGGGCACGGGGGCCTCTTCTCTGAGGTGAGTGCCTCAGATGCGGAGCCTTCCCTCAGGCTCCTGATGGCTCACCTCCCCCCTGCCTGCAGCCAGTTCGTGAGCTCCACCTCCTGCATCGTCAGCCAGCCCTGCGGGGACGCCGGCTACGGGCCCTCCGCCGCCACCCCCAGCTTCCTGCCAAAGACAGGCGACTTTCCTCAGGTAGGACTGGAGCCCGAGTCACCCTCCGATCCCCACGTGGTCCAGGAGGCCCCCCGGCGTGCCCTGGCGGCCTCGGCCGGGCTCTGGGCCGCGTGGTCCAGGGCTTGTGCTTGGGAATTGCTGGGGCTCCCTCTGCTGCAGGCCTGGCCTCAGACCTCCCCCTTCCCCCCCCCCCCCAGCCACAGCCACGCCCGTGTGCGTCTGTCAGGGTGGCCTCCAGGCAGCCAGAGAGCTGGGCTGGGCCACACCTGTCGCCATGCTGCTCGCGGCCCTCTGGGCAGCGTGCTTGGGAGCGCGTGACCCGCTCTTCCCAAACCTCAGCACCTTCCTCTTCTGTGCAGAGGCCCCACGCCTGCTCCGTCTGGGTGCTGTAGTGTCTCGGCAGGGGTCCGCCGCGTTCCCCGCGCCCCCGGCCAGAGTCCCGTCCCGTCGTGCGCAACCCCATCGTGGGCATTCGTGTCCCAAAACAGCCATTTGAGGAGCATGACCCACCCAAACTGCGGGGGGAGATTCGTGTGATCTCGTTTTTGGGGAATCGGGAGGACCGTCCCCGGCAAGCGTGGCTAGGGGCCCGCATCTCCTCACGGCCGCCTGGAAAGCAGGCGCCGCAAGGGGAGGCTTTGTGGGCTCAGGGGGACGCTCTGGGCAGGGGGAGGGGAGGGGCCCAGGCACCATCTGAAGCTGGGGCTGCCAGCAGCCGGGCAGCGTGGCCTCCCTGGTAAACGGGGAATCCACGGCGCCAGCGGGTTCGCTGCGGCACACAGTTTGGGAACTCTCTGGCTTGGAGGGACCCAGGGGCTCGGCTCCCCTGAACCTTGGTTTTCCCTGTGCAGCGGGGACCTGTGAGGCCTGCCAGGCGGGGGTGGCTCAGACCCGCCGGCTCGAACCCCCTGGACCCAGACAAACCCAGTTCAGGGGCCCGGGACCTGCACCAGTCCCCCAAATCCAGGTCCACCAAGAGCCTCAGAACGAGACCTTGTTTGGAAGCAGGGTCTTTGCGGTTGTCCTTTAGTTAAAGATGGAAATGAGGTGATCCCGGGTCAGGAAGGCCCTGAGCCGGAGATGAAGGAGGCGAGACACAGACACGGAGGACGCTGGTGACCGCTGAGGCAGAGGGAGCCACGCGGCCACGAGCAGGGATGCCGGGAGCAGGGAGACACAGGAGGGGCCTTCCCTGGGGCCTCCCGGGGACCGTGGCCGTGACACCCCCACTTGGCCTGTCTGGCCCGCAGGGGCCCGGAGCACGCCTGTCTGTTAAGTGCTCCCTCTCCGTCTGCGACACTTTGTGTCCACCGGGAGACGATCTGGCCAGGCCTGGAGGAGATGGGAGCACAGGGGCCCCCCCGGCCCTTGGGGCGCAGGCCTCGGCCAGCCCCCAGACCTCCCAGGGTGAGGGGTCAGAGGGAGGGGTTTGGGAGGTCCCTGTGGACGAGGACCCGCCGGTCACCGACGCACAAGGGACGCCGTGGCCCCTCTGGTGGGCGGCTGCTGTCGCCCAGCCCGGGGAGCAGCTGCTCTCCACGAGGGCTGTGGCTGGCGGGCCGCGGCCCGGCCCTCCCTGCCTGCCTGCGGCCCCGCCCGCCCGGTTCCGAGCCCTGGCCCCGCCCCCGCCCCACGAGCCCTGGCCCCGCCCCCAGGCCCCACTGCCCCGAGCCTGTCTCGCGCGTTCCGCCCGCGCAGCTTCTCTTGGCTCTGCCCAGAGCCGAAGCGGGTCCTTCTGGCACGACCCCTTGGGGCCACCGCACCCGTTTCTCACCACGTGTGTGCGCGGGGGCGCTCAGCCGCGTCCATCCCACAGATACTTCCTGAGCACCTGCTGAATGTGGCGGGAGCCCACCCTGCCGGGGGGCACCTTGAACCCAGAGCTTTCCTCTAAAGTTGCAGAATCTCCTTCAAACAAAATCTCACCCTGTGCTGAGTGTGGGATTGGACAGACGGGAGACCAGAGTTCGGGTGGGGTGAAGGGTCCTGAGGCTGTTACCTCCATCACCTGCTTGGTGACCCCTGGGGCTGTGGGCCAGGCCAGCAAGGGGGCCAGACCAAGCTTGGGTTCCAGGCCCTTCACAGCTGAGCCTCAGCCAGTGGACCCACCGCAGACACCCTCCGCTCCTGACCGCGCAAATGACATCACCACAGTGACGGGCAAGGGGACAGCCTCAAAGACATCCCCGTCCTGACCGTGGGACCGGGGGCCTGTCCCATCATGTTGCAGAGGGGACCTTGTCAAGGCTCCCAAGGCAGGGGTGACCCTGGGTGCCTGGGGGGCCCAGCGTCCTCACAGGGTCCTCACAAGAGGGGGGCAGAGAGGTGGACCCCGTGCTGCTGGCCGTGAGGATGGAGGAGGGGCTGTGGGACCTGGACGTGCCCCCTGTGGAAGCCAGAAAGTGGGGCGACGGCTCCCTGGGGCCTCAGGGGGGACAGAGCTCTCCACTTGGGACTTCCAGAACCGTGAGGTAATGAACGTGTGTTGCTATAAGCCGTGGGCTTCTTGGTGGTTTTTTTTTGTTTTGTTTTGTTTTTTTGTTTTTTTTTAATTTATTATTTCTAGGAGAGAGAGAGACAGCGTGAGCAGGGGAGGGTCAGAGAGAGAGGGAGTCACAGACTGAAACAGGCTCCAGGCTCCGAGCTGGCAGTCAGCACAGAGCCCGATGCGGGGCTCGAACCCACGAACGTGAGATCATGACCTAAGCGAAAGTCGGACGCTTAACCGACTAAGCCACCCAGGCGCCCCATCTTGGTGGTTTATTACAGTGCCGATGCACCACGTGATGCACCACGTGTGGCCCATGGCACACTCTAGAAATGTCCTCACTGTTGTAAAATCAGAAGGAATTGGAATAGAAAATCCAGACTGGGTGGGGCCAGGAGTGAATATAAACCTATAGGCCTTAATGTGCCGCCTCCTAACTAAACCTGAGCTCTGAGTTTCCCAGCAGCCAAAGCAAAAAGAGAAAGGAGATAAGCTGTGCGACTCTTGTTGCTTGCAGAGAGAAAGCTTCTCTCCCAATGTCCTTTTAGGGACCAGAGCAGCCCCTTGGGGTTGGCATCCCACCCCCATGTCCCCCGGGACTTGGCTCCCAGTCCTAAGGTCTGTCTGGGCTCTGGCTTTGCTCTCAGGGACCCTGTTCCCTCTGTTGCCGCTGGGGCGGAATCACTGAACGTTAGGGGTACCAGGTCCCTCCCTGGGTTCTGCACGCAAGCCAGACCCAGGACCATTGGTGGGGTCCTTGGTTTTTTTCGTTGTTTTTTAACTTTATTCTTAAGTATACCCTGTGTCAAACATGAGGCTTGAACTCGTGACCCTGAGGTCAAGAGTTGTGTGGTGCGGCCGCCAGGCGCAGCGGGTTCCTGTTTTATAGACACCCAGGTGGGGCCTACATCCTGGGGGACCCTGCTGTCAGGAACGCAGAGGGCCGAGGCCAGCCCCCACTCTCAGGCAGTTCTGCCCCACGGGGGGGGCCTGGCGTTCAGGGCCCCGGCACCCACGGAGTATCTATAAATTTAAGGTTTGATGCTCTTTTCTGTCTGTTCGTGAAGGTTTTCGTGACAAGATGACTTCCAAAGCACTTTAGGTCTGTAGCAAGGTAACGGCACCAACACTCTCGAGCACCGTCACGCGCTTGCCTGGACTCCTGGCCCGTGACTGTCGGACGTAGCCGGGGTCCATTATCACGGCACCAGTGACCGAGCCAGAGCGCCAGGGCCGCGGCCCCCAGGCCTCTGTAGGGAGCTGGCGAGTCGCTGCCGAGGGCTCCTGGCACCGGCTGGCCTGCGGCCCTCACGCTTGGGAGCGATTCTGTGCTGCCCTCGGGAGTCCCTCAGACGGGGCGCCGCGTCCTCTGCGGACACCATCTCCAGGCCTGCTGGCGTTGGGGCGCCCTGCCCCTGACGTGCTGACCCCCAGCCCTGGTGGTGGGGCGCCCCGCCCCTGACGTGCTGACCCCCAGCCCTGGTGGTGGGGCGCCCCGCCCCTGACGTGCTGACCTCCAGCCCTGGTGGTGGCGCGGCGCCGGCTCCGACCATGTCCTGCACCTTAGTGGCCGCCACCGTGGTGTCTGTCTGGCAGACATTGCTGTCCTTGCTCCACTGTGTGGAGCAGCTGGAGGTGTGTCCTAGGGAGAGCTGTCCCCTCCCTTACTCTCAGCCACAGTCAGGTGCTGCCGCGACTCACTGCTTCCGCGTCGGCCGTCGGGAGCGTCTGTCCCTCTGTGTCCTGTCCCGTAGCCGCTAGGGATGGCCTGGGCTCACTGCCTCAGCCTTCATGCCACCTGCTTCCCCAAGGAAGGGCCCCTTCTGACGTGCCTTAGTGAGGTGGACAGTCGGGCCCCGCGTGGCCCCCCCAGCCCAGGAGCACTGTGCGTTGGCTGTGAGTGCTGGGCTGTTCATTTGTTCTTTACTTTTAGGTGAGATGTAATTTGCACATCACACAATTCACACTTTTAGTAGGTTCTCAGGGTTGTGCAACTATCACCTCTATGTAATTCCAGAATGTTCCGTCACTCAAAAAGGAAACCCCCTTACTGTCCGTAGATGAACCTGTTCTGGATGCTTCACACATGTGGACTCACACCCCGCGTGGCCTCCCGAGTCTGGTTCCCTCCCTGAGCGTCGTGTGTTCAGGGTCCGCCCATGGGGCAGTGGGTGTGGGTGCCTGGCTCCTGCCCGCGGCCGAGGGACATGCGCGGGCGCGGCGGACACTGTCATCTGTGGGCGTGGACTTGTGTGTGTCCGTCCATCCCTCGTTGGGCATCTGGGTTCACACAACGTGGATTTTGGTGATTGTGAGTTGTGCTGCTGTGAACATCCGTGAACGGGCTTCCATGTGGACCTGAATCCGACTGGGGGATGGCGTGTGGGGAAAGGCTGAGGTCAGGGCCGCGGGTGAAGGACTCAGCTTCGCAGAGCCCCCCTCGCATGCCTGCGGCCCTCACTGCCCCGCCCCCCAGCCCTCCCCTGTGTTCTCCCCGCACTGGTACCTGGGGTCCTGGTTGTGGGCGTGATCACCCCACCCTCCCTCACTGACACCCCCAGGGCTCATCCTCACGGCTCCCCCGCACACGTGTTCCCTGGGAGTGGGAGCTGCCCTGACCCCTCCTCCCAAGGCCACCCGGACCCCTAACGCCTCAGGGGGAGGGCTCTTCTCTACGCACTGAGCCCCCTCACTGTGTTCTGGGGGCGGGCGTCCCCGGTGGGTCCCGCATCCACCCGACGAGGACACTTTCCGTCCGCCGGCCTGGGGCTTCTGGGAAGCCAGGATGAGGTCACAGCTCAGAAAAGTGCTTCGCAAATTCTCAGCAGCTCTCCGGTGAGGGGCGGCGGACGCTCTGCAGACGGGCTTCGGCAGGGACCAGAGCCCCCCGCCCCCCGCAGGTTCCCATAGTTCCCGGCACCGGCAGCCCGAGCAGCAGGAGGTTTCCTCCCAAAGGAAGCCCATTGGTTCCCGCGGAGCCACGCTAAGAACCCGCCCCGCCCCCACCCCAGCCCAGCCCGTGCGAGGGCCACGGCCAAGGAGCCCCCACTGGGTTCTGTGCTGAGGGCTGAGGACCAGCGGGGGCAGGGAGCGCGGACGCGGGGACCCCCCGGGAACCTGGGATGGGGAGTGAGGGAGGGGCTGTGAGGCCCGCAGAAAGCTGGGTCAGGGTCCTGCCGCAGGGAGCGGGGCTCCAGCCCCTCCTGACGGCAACCCCGCAAGGTGCTCAGCGTCCGTTTTCTGGCTAAGCCGCCGTCGCCACAACTGGGCTAAGGCGGGAGTCTCCGAGGGGGCTGTGTGGGCACCACAAGCCGGGCGACTGCGCAGCACGGAGAGATGCCAGTTCTGGGGCCACCAGTCCCAGGTCGGGGGGGCTTCCTGTCCCCCAGCTGCGGGGGGCTCCAGACGCCCCTTAGCTGCACCGGGTCGCTGCACCGCCCACCTCGTGGCACATGGCTGCCCCCCCCCCCCCCCCGCGCAGGTGTGTCCACACTGCCCTCTTATAAGGACACCGGTCATTGGGTTAGGGCCACCGACTCCGTAGGACCTCATCTTAACTATTGGGAAAGATCCTGAATCCAAATAAGGTCCCGTTCACAGGCACTGGGGGTCAAGAGTTGAACATGTCATTTTGGAGGACATAATTCACCCCTAAAGAGGAACATTCCAGCAATGAGGTGTGCCTGAGGGGAACGTGCAGTGCCCACCGCACCCTCTGCCCGGCGCGTGCTGTCCCCCCCCCTCGTCCCCCCATAACTCAGCACACGCGGGCACCTGGGCACGGGCTTCCTCTGGGGGCCTAGTGGGCGGGGGACAGGGACGGGAGAGCCCCAGAACAGACCAGGAGGATCTTGGGAATCCCAGGACGGTGGGGCCTTGCCCACCCCTCTGTGCCTGGCCTGGCCACAGTTCACAGGGTCAGCGTGGGACCAAAGCGGGTCCCAACAGACAGCCCCACGGCTCAGACGCAGCCAGACGGGGACGGAGCCGGTCCTGTCCCTGGTCATGGCCCTGCTCACTCTGGTGCCGGGGCCTCTGCCCAGATCCCCCCTCAGCCCCTCCACCCGTCCAGGCCCATAGCCCACCCACAGCTTGCGGCCGCCAGGGGGGCGGGGCAGCCAGGTGCCCTCAAGGTGCTGACTTCCTCCACCCGGGCTTCTCTGTCTCCGCAAGGCCACCCTTGCCCATCAGTCTGGTGCTGAGATTTAGGGGACAGATAGTCAAAGGTCAGAAACTGCTGGAGACTTGATGGACTTTATGCTACATCTAATAATGAGAGCTTGGTGCAGGCACTGCGTTCTTTTATTTCAGTTCCCAGTGATTGTTTTATTTTGTATTTATTTTTTTTTAAATATTTTTTATTTATTTCTAGGAGAGAGTGAGAGAGCGTGAGCAGGGGAGGGTCAGAGAGAGAGGGAGTCACAGACTCTGAAACAGGCTCCAGGCTCTGAGCTGGCAGCACAGAGCCCGACCGGGGCTCGAACCCACGAACCAAGAGATCATGACCTAAGCGAAAGTCGGACGCTTAACCGACTAAGCCACCCAGGCACCCCTCCCAGTGATTGTTTTAAAACGGAGTCAGAATCAGGGTACCTGGGCGGCTCAGTCAGTTAAGGTCTGACTCCTGCTCAGGTCACGATCTCATGTTCATGGGTTCGAGCCCCGCATCGGGCTCTGCTGTCTGCATGGAGCCTGCTTGGGGTCCTCTGTCCCTTTCTCTGCCCCACGCAGGTCTCTCTCTCAAAAATAAACATTTAAAACTGAGTCAGAGCTCGCCTGGCTGGCTCAGTTGGTTAAGCGACCGACTCGGTTTTGGCTCAGGTCATGATCTCATGATTTGTGAGTTCAAGCCCGGCATGAGGCTCTGTGCTGGTATGGGGAGCCCGCTTGGGATTCTGTTCTCCCTCTCTCTGTGTCCTTCCTGTGCTCACACTGTCGTGTGGCTCTCAAAATAAATAAACTTTAAAAAATAAAAGAGAATTTACATGCCTTAAAATCCATGCTTTTGGGGCCTGGCAGCTCCACTGGTACAGCACGTGACTCTTGCTCTCAGTATGTGAGTTCCGGCCCCATATTGTGTGTAGAGCCTACATTAAAAAAAAAAAAAGTGAATAAAACTTGTCATAAAAAATAATAAAATTCACTCTTTTAAGGTAAATTTATAGTTCTACAAACCACTACCTCGAATTCCAGAACATTCCTTCTCTAAAAGCACCCCGGTCCCCATCAGCCATCACCTTCCCTCCTCCGACTCCCACGAGCCCCCTTCCCATCCGTGGATGAGCCTGTTCTGGACGTTTCACGCATGTGGACCCACATCCCGTGTCTGGTTCCCGCCCTGAGCGTCGTGTGCTCGTGGTCCGTCCGCGGGGCGGCGGGTGTGGGCGCCGCGCTCCTGCTCGCGGCCGAGGGACGTGCGCGTGCGCCGTGGACACACCTGAGAGGCGTGCGCGTGCGCGGTGGACACGGTCGTCTGTGCGCGTGCGCGTACGCGGTGGACACACCTGAGAGGCGTGGGCGTGCGCGTGCGCGGTGGACGCACCTGAGAGGCGTGCGCGTGCGCGGGGGACACGGTCGTCTGTGGACGTGCGCGTGCGCATTGGACGCACCTGAGGGACGTGCGCGGTGGACACGGTCATCTGTGGACGTGCGCGTGCGCGGTGGACACACCTGAGAGGCGTGCGCGTGCGCGGTGGACCCACCTGAGGGACGTGTGCGGCAGACACGGCCATCTGTGCGCATGCGCCTGGGGGTTGCGTGGACGTGCGTGTCCGTTTCTCCCGGGTGTGTGCCAGGGCCGTGTGGTGGGGTCCCAGTGTCGTGCGGTGACCCCGGGTTTGGTCTGACAAGGAACTGCCCGCAGGCCTGCCGTCCAGAGAGGCCGCCGCTCCTCGTGCCCCCCGGGCGGCGGGGCTTCTGGTTCCTCCACCTCGCGAGGGACGCGTAACCATTGTCGCCTGAGCCTGGCGTCCTGGCGGCCGTGAGGCGGTGTCTCACGGGTCGGGTTTGCCTTTGCCCGACGGCGTCGAGGGTCCTTGTGCGGGCCTGTCGCGTCTGCGCGCTGCACACGCAGCGGCCCCAGCCAGGCCGTGCCCTCCCCGCCCGCTGCTGGGGTTTGGGTGTCGGCGCCGTGGGCTGCGGGCAGGGCGGGGGCAGCCGCGTCTGCAGCGCGGGCCCCGCGGCGTCCCCTTCCCCTGACAGGCCCGAGGCCGGGGGTCTCCGCCCAGCCAGAGCCCCTCGTGCGTCCACGGCCCCCGCGCGTGCTCTTCTCGGGCAGGTGACCGCGCCGCCGCGCGGAGCACCCTCCTGAGTGGGTTTTTTCCTTTTTTAGTTTTTTCAAGTTTGTTTATTTTTGAGAGAGAGCGAGCGTGAGCAGGGGAGGGGCAGAGAGGGAGACAGTTCCGAGCGGGCCCCAGGCTCGGAGCCGTCAGCACAGAGCCCGACGCCGGCTTGAACTCGTGAACTGCGAGGTCAGGACCTGAGCCGAAGTTTGGACGCTTAGCCAACTGAGCCCCGCAGGCGTCTCCAAAGTGGATTTTCTAAAAGCAGCAGTTGTTTCTCAGGGGACCGGACACCTGACCCCACAGGGTGCCCCATGGCCTCACACCCCCTGCCTGCCGGCCCTGCCCCCCCCCCCCCCCCAGTGCGGGGCTGAGGGGTACAGGGCAGAGCAGGCCGGGAGAGGAAAGAATGGGGGTTTCAGGTTTCATACCCCTTGGCAAGGTTCCAGGTTCCAGGAGGAGCGGGTGGGGGCCGTTCCCAGGGGAGACACTGCAGGTGGGGCGGTGGCATGAGCAAAGGCCCGGGGGTGAGCCCGGAGGCAGTGCGGGGACAGCCGGTGAAGGCCCCTGTCCAAGCACGGGAGCTGCGTGGAGGGGGCGGACGAAGGCTCCGACTGGGCCTTAGTACGGCCGGACCGGCCACCCTGCGGTCTGGGGAAACCGAGGCGGGCCGGGAGGGGCCTGCCCGGGTGCCCCTCGGCGTTCCCCGGCCCCAGGCGCCCCGGCCCGGCAGGGTGCGAGCCTGCGGGCGGGGGCCCGGCTCCGCCGAGAGGTCTGTGGCTAGATTCCGCCCAGTACAGGAATTCTCGCTCTGCCAGTAATCACCCTGACTTCCCAGGCGGCCATCATTTCCTGAAAGTCAGCCGCCTTAGGGGAAGTCGGCGCTGGCGGTGACTAAACCAACATGCAAATGCAGCCGGGCTGAGAGCGGCCGGCGGCCGCGGTCCGGAGGGAGCCGCCCGCCGCCGCCGCCGTCCCGGGACCCGCCGCGGCCGCGCCATGTCCCAGCTGCGGCTCTGGCTGCGCCTCGCGGCTCTCAACAAGGTAACCCTCCGCGCCCCCGCGGGGCTCCGGGCGGGGAAGGCGGCCGCCCGCGCCCTCGGAGCGGGGCCGGGGCGCGCAGGTGCGCGGCCAGCACCTCCCGGCGGTGCGCGGCCGCCCGCCCTCCCCCCCCCCCCCCCCCCCCCCCCC
>NW_024080936.1:530885-583267 GCF_003009895.1 Hyaena hyaena | reverse complement strand
CCCCCCCCCCCCCCCCCCCCCCCCCCCCCCCCCCGGGGCTCAGCGCCTGCCCTTGACAGTGTCTGGGGCGCCCCGGGCAGGAGCTGGCGGAATGCCGCACACATGGGCTCCGATTGGCCAGGTAGGAGCTCCCCGTCCCTCAGTCCCTCCTCCGGCTCCCCCGGGTCAGGGAAGGGCTCCAGCCCCAACTCAGGGCTGGCATGACCGAGCCTGCCTCTGCAGGTCGTTTCTGGGGTCAGATCGCATGCAGCCCCCCACCCCAGGAAAGGCCCAGAGCAGGTCTGGGGTGGGGGTCATCCTGTCCCCACCCGCAGGTCTGTGGCCAGAGTTGGGGGGCACTGTTGGACAGCTCCACCAGGTCCCACCAGGTCTCCGCCTGGTGCAGGGAACCCCAAAATGCTGAGAGGCCGAACCACAGCAGCTAACCCCCAAAATTGTCAGGGGGACCAGCTTGCTCCCACCCCACTGGGTCAGGTGGGAGCCTGGGGTCTGAGGGCAGGCGCTTTGCGGGGTGTCCGTGGAGGATAAGTTTGGGTTTGGGTCATCTTGGAGGTCTGCTGGGTGGCTGCTGGGCATCATGGCCTGACATGGGGACCCCCTTGGCCCTCCGCTCAACTGGGCGGGGTCAGCTCCTGCCCCACCCTCATCCCCGCCTCCCACTCCACGTAGGGGGTGGAGCTGGGAGGGACCCTGGGTGCCCGGCTTGAGGCCTTGCCTCCCTTTGACCCAAGGATCTAGGGGAGAGCTGCTGAGGGCAGCATCGCCACGCTTTTGTCTTTTCTGAGAGAGCGGGAGGACGAGCAGGGGGTGGGGCAGAGGGAGGGAGAGTTTGGGGAGCGGCCTCGGCACCAAGCCCTGAGCCGGTCACTCGCTCCGTGGGGCTCCCAGGAACCCATGACCCTGGGATCATGACCTGAGCCAAAATCAGGAGTCGTTGGCTCAGTCGCTCAAGCCACCCAGACGCCCCTCATCCCCACTTTTTAAGTACCCCCTTTATCCCCCCTTTATCGTGGAGCGGCGTGGCGTGCACAGTCGTAGAGGACAGTACGGTCCCCACGGACCCCAGGCCCCTGCTTACGCCTCAGCGCAGCTCGTCTGAGTGGGGCAGGCAGGCGCCCGTGCACCCTCCTTAACCGAAGATCCCTCGGCCCCCCGCGTCCTCTGTCCCAGGGTCCCATCGCCGCCCCGTGTGAATTCCGATCTCACTCTCCTTAGGCCCCGTTGGGCTGAGACGCTTTCTCCCCCTTTCCGCGGGCGGCTGCCCTGGGCGGTCGGGAGGAGCACGGGGCGGGGGTCCTGCCGGATGCCCGCCCCCCGGGTTCGTCCCACGATGGCTCTGAGGGGAGTGTCTTCCTCAGGCCGTCCGCTGTCCGCGAGGTTCCTCACCACTGACGTTGGCCTTGGCCTCCCGGCCGGGTGTGCTGCTCGTGGGGAGGGACCGCTGTGTGCAGCCCACGCAGGGGTAGGTCCCCCTGAGCAGCCTCCTCACTGGGGCTCCTGCCCACCTGCCCACCCTACTGCCGGTGACTGTTTCCCCTTCAGGAAGCAGGGCCACTTCTCAGGGCCCCTTGGCGCTGCTGGGCTGATGACCTCAGGGGCTTTCGTCACTCTGACCCGGCTTTGGTGGTGCCCTCTGGGAAGGCCGCTCTCAGATGGGGTCTCAGAGAGATTTTAGCAAAGACACACAGCCACCTTCGCCTACACCCAGACACCACCCCAGGCAGCCTGCAGGGGTGCGTGCTCCGTGTGTTCCACAGGGAGCCGGCCACCAGCTGCTGTGGCCCAGCCTTCCCTGGCGTCACATTCCAGACTCGGGCTGGGTCCCCTCTGACCCCAGCTGCTCCGGGATGGGGCCGAGTCTGTAGGAGGTCCCGATGGGCAGAGAGCAGTTCTCACGGCCAGCCAGGCCAGACCCCGCACTGCCAGCTCAGCCCTCCCCTGCCCCACTGATGGCTGCTGTGGCCTGGTGAGCCATGGGGCTCCCACTGAGGGTGATGGGCATCCCAGGGGTCAGGCTGTGCCTTTTCCCACTGGGGGCTTGGTGTGTCCCACGTCTGTCCCAGAGCTGCGGACTTTTACAGACCTTCCTCTGGCCACTGCCTGCCCGAGCAGGTGCCAGCTGCTGTCTGCCTCCTCGCCCAGACTTGTCCAGGCTGCCGCCGGGGTGCACCTCCCATGGGTCTGGGCTTGGCACTGCCCGGGGGCAGGAGCCAGTGGCAGCCCCTCTGGCTTCCCATATGCCATCTGCCACGAGGGCGCCTCGAGTGGCGTCTGATCAAGGCACCTAGCCTCACACCAGCTGATGTGGGCACGGTGGTCCCGGCCGGACTCCGGGACCAGCCCCATCTGGGAGAGAGGCTCCTGCATCCGGTCACCCTCAGGGAGGCCTGGCCCCGTCCCTGCCCACCCCTTCCCGAGGAGTCCTCCTGTCCTTCCCGCACAATGGGCTGCATCGCCCTAGGACTGCGTGTGCTCTGGCTTCCGAGCACAGAGCCTTGGGGAGGCTGGACGTTATCACCAGGAATGGGGGTCTGATTCCAACAGAGATTCGTGGGAAGGGAGCCCCAGAAACACAGCCCTCACAGGCGGAGGGGGCAGGAGCACCGGCCGAGGCCAGGGGCCCGTTCTCAGGGACCGGGAGGCTGCAGGGACGCTGCCTCCACCCTGCAGAAGCCGGTTCAGCTGTGGCCTTGGGGCCCGAGCCAGCTGCATCCGGGTGGCTCCAGGCCCACACCTCTCCTTCGTCCCCAGAGCCCAAGATGGCTGCTGGCCCGCCCCGCCTGTCTGCCTCACCTTCGCCTGGTGCTCATGCACTGGCATCCCACCTGGCTGGCCCTGGCTCCCCAGTGGCCCCAACAGGCCAAGACACGTAAGCCATGCACAGGGCCTGGGGCCTCCATCGCTCCTACATATGGCCTTATCCAGCCCCACTGGCCTCTGCCCTGCTCACAAAATGCCCCCACGGACTGACCTGAGAGGTCAGTGTGACCTGGTCTTCTGTCGTGGAGGTCAGACGGAAGGGCCTCATCTGGGCAGGTCTATGGGGCTCCCTCCCCATGAGGAGTCTGCTGAGGACTGTACCCCCCCCCCCCCCCCGTCTGGACTTGCAGGGGCTCAGGGATGGGGAAGGAGGCCTGCCCCTCCCCAGCTTTAGGCACCCAGGGTCCCTGTGTGCAAAACTGGACCCCTACTGCCCCCTCCTGGTGGTTGGTGGTATGAACACCAGAACCCAGCCGGGTGGAGGGCTGGTCTCCGAGTGTCTGTCTGAACACACAGGTTCTCAGTGCCTGTGACCCTGGGGTGGGGGGGAAGGCAACGTGGGAACACCCCGCATTGGGGCTGATTTCTTTAAACTTAGGTTTCTAACTTGTGTGTAACGTGTCCAGCACACCAGTCCCTTGAAGGTGTGGGGCCCTCTGTGCCCTGACATCTGTGTACTGGTGTCACATGTACCCAGTGCCACCTAATTCCAGAACGTTCCATGTCCCCAAACATAACCCTGTCCCCATCAGCCATCATCCCACCTCCTTCCTCTCCCCCAACCCCCACGAGCCCCCTTCCTGTCCGTGGATGAGCCTGTTCTGGACGTTTCACACGTGTGGACTCACACCCCACGTGGCTTCTCGTGCCTGGTTCCCTCCCTGAGCGTCGTGTGTTCAGGGTCCTTCCGCGGGGCAGCGGGTGCGGGTGCCTCGCACCTGTTTGCAGCAGGTGTGTCCATTTCCTGGCTGCCCCCACCCCGGACACACAGGCTGCTTCTCATTCCGCTCACGTTCCAGGACTCCACGTACCTCGATGACCTCTCCAACGCCTCCATCTTCTCCTCGTCCGTGGACTCCCTCTCAGACATCGCGGACACACCTGACTTCCTGCCGGCGGACAGCCTCAGCCAGGTGCCCACCATCTGGGATGTGAGCACTGGCCCCTCTGCCCCGGACAAGGTCAGCTCTCCCGAGGGCCCCATCCACAGGCTGGGGGCAGATCCAGGTTATTCGCAGATAGCAGTGAGCGAGGTCACAGGTCAGGGGTACTCATGTTTCCTGCACGGCCCAGAAAATGCTTGGGCTGGGTGGGACCTTCTGTGAAAAGTCGTGCCTCGTGGCCAGGCACCAACCCTGCTGTCTCCCCCGGCTCACCGGCCACGCTGTGCTCTGGTGCGGATGCGGGGTTCGGCAGGAGATGAGCAATGAGCAGCTTCGAACACTGCTTCTTACTCTGGTGCTTCTGCCCCCTGGGGACCCTGGCAAGGTCTGGGGGCCCTGGAGGGGTGGCCCCCGGCCAGCTTTCTGCAAGGGGTCAAGTGCTG
This sequence comes from Hyaena hyaena, assembly GCF_003009895.1. Classification (NCBI taxonomy): domain Eukaryota; kingdom Metazoa; phylum Chordata; class Mammalia; order Carnivora; family Hyaenidae; genus Hyaena; species Hyaena hyaena. Next base: position 578,961 of record NW_024080936.1, on the reverse strand, counting down.
AATTGGCGTCTGTGAAGCTGCGGCCGCAGGGCGCTGATGGGGGTGGGGTGGGGAAGTTGAGGCCGGGCAGGAGTCACGGGAGGGGAGCAGGGTCTCCGCGTGCGCCAAGCCCAGACCCCAGCTCGTCCCCAGGACCCGGGCAGCAGGCGCACCGGTGAGGGAGACCAGGCCCAGTGCCGGCCTTGGGGAGCCCTCGCCCCCTCCAGGCCCCCCTAGGGTTCTCTGCTGGGAGAGAAGCGTCTAGCTTTCAGGAGCTGGAACGTTCGTTCAGGCTGACAGGGCAGCACTGGGAATGTGGACAGGGGCCACGCGCATCCGAGGAGGAGCAGCCCCTTCCGGCCAGCAGCGGGTGGAGCCCAGGGAGCCCTGCCCCGTGGGACGCGGTAGTGGACACGACGCCTGCCCCGCCACTTTGATGTTCCTCGGGCAGCGCCTGGGGCCCAGACGGCAGAATAACGGGGCCCAGTGTGGGACCCACAGAGGGACAAGAAGTGCCCAAGGCAGTCTGCCACGGCCCCTGCCCTTGACAGCCACAGTGGCGACCCAGGCACCCTCCCGTGTCTGGGCCGAAGGACTCCTGAGCAGCCCCCAGCCCCTGCAGGCTGGCATGAGGCGCGGCGGCTTGAAGTGGACAGCGGGAGGGCAGCGGAGCGCAGCGCCCACACCCTGCTGGTTGCCAGCCCACCGCCTGACTCAGCCTCCCGGAACCCGGGCCCGGCTGTTTGTTTTTATTCATTGGAAAGAAGGGGACTGGGCATTGAGGAAAGGTTTCTGGTCTCCTGGCATCTTGATTTTCATTATGTTTTCTTCTTTGAAGACAGCGTGGGTTGCAAAAATCAAGTGGGGTGTCATGCGACCGAATCCCTGGGGGACCTGTGTCATCCCGGAGACTGTAAAGGACACCTGAGCTCCACGTGTGCTTGGAACGGACACCTGGCGCTCATGGCCACCAGCCGTGGGGGGTGGGGGTCCCAGGGGAGGTAACCACGGGTGTAACCCACGGGTGTAACCGCGCCCTGAGGGTGGGCAGGTCACGGCCAGGTTTGATACGGCTGAAGTCCGATTGGGTCTCCTGTCCTGGCCCATCTGTGGACTCTGGATGCCACGTGAATTCTTTTTTTTTATTTTTGAGAGGGAGACAGCCTGAGTGGGGTGGGGGGAAGGGGCAGAGAGAGAGAACCCGAGCAGCTCTGAGCTGTCAGCCAGAGCCTGATGCGGCGCTGGCACTCACAGTGAGATCACGACCCGAGTGAAATCAGGAGTCAGATATTTAGCCGACTGAGCCAGCTAGGCTCCCTGGGCGCCACGTGAGTTCCAATCCCAGTGGGCTTCGTGCCCCCAGGGCTGATGGACCCGCCCCATCCAGGCACCAGCTTTGCCTGCCAGGTTATTGGTCCCCTTGGGCCGGACTCCGGTGGTCAGGCTCCCCAGGGTGTGACCGGGGCCTGGGGCATGTCCTCGCTCTGTTTATCTGTGTGATGGGAATTATAGCCTGTTGCTCAAACGAACACGCTGGCGGGCAGCAGGAAGGAGGCAGGCAGCTGGCCCTGCACTGGGGGCAGGAAGACAACGTGGGACCCACCCCCCCTGGAGGCCAGGCCAGGGGGGCCATGGAGGTGCTTCCTCCCCACGTCCTGTCTGCAGGCTCATGTCCGCTCTCCCCTCCAGCTGCTCCTGCCCGCTGGGCCGTGGACGGGTGTTGAGGACCCCGTGTCCTCGCTCTCCAGCACCCCCCTCCTGGTCAGCTACCAGGTAAGCCAGGCTTCCTCCCCAGCCCTGCCCACCTCCCACCCCTCGTAGGGACTAGAACACTCAAGAGGTATCTGTTTGGAAGCAAGATCTGCCCATTTTACAGATGGGGAAACAGGCTCTTGGGAGGCACCACACTGTGAACGGGTGGGCCACTCCCCACCCCTCCTGTTCACTGGACTGCCTGCCCCTTGGGGGAAGGCTGGCCGTGCTGGACAGGACAGGGCCATGCAGCCCTGACCACAGCTCTGACACTGACCTTCAGTCTCAGAGTCAGCCTGAGGAGGAGGAGGAGGCAGAGGAGGATGAGGGAGAGGAGCTGGGCCACACGGAGACCTACGCCGACTACGTGCCCTCCAAATGTGAGTGCCCTGCCCTGCACGAAACCCCAGCTGGTTGGGGTGGGGGTGCGGGCATCTCCGGGTTTCTGGAGGGGCTGGGGAGCTGCGGTCTGACCTTGGGGGCACTTCTGTAATCCCCGCGTGACACAGAGCCCGAGACAGCACAGAGGGTACCCTGAAAAGCCCACCTTTCTCCCCACACGGCTTTGTGCAAAGCACAGATGGGTCCCCTGCCCCCCGTCCACCCCTCTGTTTTCTGGGAGCCCCCCCATCTTAGACCCTCAAAGCCAACCCTGAGACTCTGACCACGCCCCCGACCTGTCCCTGGCCGTGCCTCTGCAGCCAAGATTGGGAAGCAGCACCCCGACCGCGTGGTGGAGACCAGCACTCTGTCCAGCGTCCCGCCGCCGGACATTACCTACACCCTCGCCTTGCCCACTTCCGACAGCGGGGCCCTGTCCGCCCTGCAGCTGGAGGCCATCACCTACGCCTGCCAGGTAACCTCGGGTCTTCCGCCGGCCCACAGCCCACCGGGGCCTCCTGCCAGGCCCTGACCGCCGGCCCTTGTCCCGCAGCAACACGAGGTCCTGCTCCCCAGCGGGCAGCGGGCCGGCTTCCTCATTGGCGACGGTGCGGGTGTCGGCAAGGGGCGCACGGTGGCCGGCATCATCCTGGAGAATTACCTGCGGGGCCGGAAGAAGTCCCTGTGGTGAGTGTGCTGTCCCCACCCCCCAGCCCTGGCCGCAAGCGCAGGTGGGCAGGGAAGAGAGGGGGCGCCATGGCACCCACCGGCCCGCACCCCTAGGTTCAGCGTCTCCAATGATCTCAAGTATGACGCAGAGCGCGACCTTCGGGACATCGACGCCTCAGGCATCGCGGTGCACGCTCTGAGCAAGGTGGGTGGGGTCGCCCCCTCCTTCTGGCTGGCGGGGTCCTGGAGTGAGCCTGGCTGCACCCCCACGTCTGCCCCTCGTCCCCAGATCAAATACGGAGACAACACTACCTCAGAGGGCGTCCTCTTCGCCACCTACTCCGCCCTGATCGGGGAGAGCCAGGCCGGCGGGCAGCACCGCACGCGCATCCGCCAGATCTTGGAGTGGTGCGGGGAGGCCTTCGACGGAGTCGTATCCTGGACTGGAGGGGGCGGGGCCTTGCGGGGGCGGGGCCGGGCGGGAGGGGGAGGGGCGGGAGGGGCGGGGCCGGGGGCGCGGCTTCGCAGTCCCGGGATGTCACCCCGTCCCTGATCCCGGAAGCCGGGCGCAGCCACGGGAAGGGATTCCCGGCAGGAGGCTCGCCCTCAGTGACCGCTCTTGTCCCCTTGCGGTCTGGCTCGGCGTCCCGGCCCCAGCGAGCTGCACCCCTGACCGCAGGCGCGGGGGCGCAGTGGGGCCCCCAGGGTGGGGAGGTGCCTGTGGCCACGGAATGAGGCAGAGGGCGCTTCCTTCCTCTGCCACCCTCCTCCCCCTCCTCCCCTCCCTCCTCCTCCCCCTCTTCAGTCTCTCCCTCTTCTGCTCCGCTTCCTATGCCCCTTCTTCCTTCTCTGCCTCTTCCCCCTCCTCCTGCCCCCCCTTCCTACCCATCAGTCCTCCTCTTCCCCTCCTCCCCCTCCCCCTCCTCCTTCCTTCTCTTCTGCTCCTCTTCCTAAAGTTTTTTTTTTTATGTTTTATTTATTTCTGAGAGAGAGACAGAGACAGGGCATGAGCAGGGGAGGATCGAGAGGGAGACACAGAATCTGAAGCAGCTCCAGGCTCTGAGCTGGCAGCACAGAGCCCGACGCGGGGCTCGAACCCACGAACCGTGAGATCTTGACCTGAGCCGAAGTCGGACGCTCAACCGACCGAGCCCCCAGGCGCCCCTTCTGCTCCTCTTCCTCCTTTTCTTCCTCTTTTTTCTTTTTCCTTCTTCTCTTCCTTCCTTGTCTCTTCTCTCTCCTCCTCTTTCTTCTTTCTCTCTTCTCCCTCCTCTTCCTTCCTTCCCTTTTTCCTTCTCCTTTTCCTTCTTTTCTCCCTTCTCCCTCCCCCTCTTCCTCCCTCCTTTTCTCGCTTTCCCCCCTTCTTCCTCCCCCTCTTTCCTCCCAATTCGTCTCGGGCTCCATGGAGGTGGGAGGCCAGGCCCAGGCAGCAGGAAAACAGCTGGGCCAGAAACCAGGCTGCTGGGATTGAGGGGCTTTGATGACTGGTTGGCCGCTTGGTCGGTTGACGGGTATCCACACCGGTATTGGCTCGGGTCCTTCCCGACTGTGGCAGGAAGTTCCAGCGTTGGAGGAGATTGTGCTGTTTTTCTTCTGTGAAATCTAGATAGCTTTGTCTTGTGCTTCTCCCAGACTCTGGGAAAGCAGCAGGGAGAGCAGGAGAGGCAGGAGAGGACGGGCTGGCGTGGCTCGTGTGTGCGCTGCTGTTGAATCACATCCATCAGGCGTCAACACTTCAGCGCCCCCATGTCCCCCCGACCCCTAGTGAGCTGCCGGGTGGGGGCCACAGTTTTTTCTGGATTTCTGCACTGGTGCCTGTGGAGGGTCCCCTGGGCTCCATCCAGCTCGGGAGCCTGCCCTATGGTGTGCACCGCGGGCTCCGTGCTCCTTGCGGTGCTTGGGGGCGGGGCCTGGCCCCCTGAAGGACTCGTCTTCCTGTGCACTGTCCCCCTGCCTGAGCCTGGGCGCGTTTGCACATCACTGCGTTTCATGATGCCCTGCCTCAGGGGCCACTCTCCCGGTCATAAACACCCCTGAGTGACTGGGCCTGGCCAGGGTGCTCCTTCACCCCTTCTCACTGTCCTCAGGCCCATTCCCAGAAATGGGGTGACCGGCCCAAAAGCCGCCCAGCACTCTCCAAAGGTCCTTCTCACTCCTGGTCCCAGTCACAGATGGGAAGAGAGACATTGGCCCCCTGTGTCCTTTCCACTCAGCTGGGCGAGCTCTGGGGTTTACCCGTGTCAGGTGCCAGCTGTCCTACAGAATCAGTCCCATGTGCGACCCTGGCACCGGGGTGGGGGAGGGGGAGGGGCAGTGACAGCCTCCAGCCCAGAGGCTGTGTGCTCGCCTCCACACTCCTGTTCCTCGGTCTCGCTCCTGCCAGAGCCTGTGGCGGGCTTTACGTGAGGTGTGTGCACGTGTGTATATGTGTGTGTGCGCGAAGTGTGCCTTGTGTTTAATTAAAACGCCTTCCTGATATGCATGTTTGCCTGTAACTGGCTTCTTCTTTCTTAAAGCACAAAGAACTTCCCCTGCTCTCCTGTTTGTCAAGTGATCTCAGGATCTGTGGGAAGTTATGCAGGGACCCCGCGCCCTTCCCCAGCGCCCCCAGGGGACCGGTCACAGCTGGGATGCCTGCCTGCTCCCAGTCCTCTTCCTCAGAGCCCCCCCATTTCTCCGTGCTCCCCGGCACGCACGTCTGTGCATCTGCCCTGTCTACACGGCACCTGTCCGTCTGCCGGCTCCAGGGGGCCGCAAGGCTGTTTCCCACTTGCCCTGGCGGTGACATTCCCAGGCTCCCACCCTGTGACTGCCGAGCTCCTCCATCAGAATGGGGTGCCCTGTGGCATCAGGCCAGCGCCCCTGGGGCTGCCTGCTTCCCAGAACAGTCCTTAACCCCTGCCTGCACCAGATCGTGTTTGATGAGTGTCACAAAGCCAAGAACGCCAGCTCCACAAAGATGGGCAAAGCCGTCCTGGACCTGCAGAGCAAGCTGCCCCTGGCCAGAGTGGTCTACGCCAGCGCCACAGGTGGGCGTGGGGGGGGGTTGTGTGCATTGCTGCGGGGGTGTATGTGCGGGGAGGGGTGTGGGGGGTGGAGCGCCACGAGGGGGCATGCGGGGGGTGGTTGCAGTGCTGCAGGGGGGCATGCGGGGGGGTGGAGCACCATGGGGGGGCACAGAAGGGGTGCAGTGCCGCAGGTGGGCATGCAGGAGAGGTGCAGTGCCACGGGGGGGCATGTGGGGGGGTGGAGCACCGTGGGGGGGCGTGCAGGGGGGTAGAGCGCCACAAGGGGCTGTGCAGGGGTGTGTAGTGCTGCAGCAGGCACATGGGGGGTGCAGGGGTGTAGCCACTCAGCCCCCCGTGCCTGGGCCTCCATTCGGGTCATTCCTGGGGCATCCGAGGGCCCTGACCTTGCTGGGTTGGGGGAGCTGACAACGGCTCCCCCACCCCAGGTGCCTCCGAGCCTCGGAACATGATCTACATGAGCCGCCTGGGCATCTGGGGTGACGGCACGCCCTTCCGAACATTTGAGGAGTTTCTGCATGCCATCGAGAAGAGGTGGGTTCCCTTCCCTGCCTGAGACGGGCTGGCGAGGGACCCACGGGGGGCGCTGCTTCTCACACCCTAGGGCCCAGTGTCAGGTGTGCCTGCCCTGCACCCTCGCCCCTCTGCAGGATGCTGCTGCTCGTCCAGCAACCAGAGGCGCCCTAAAGCTCATTTCTGTCTGCCTGGTACTTCCCATCGCTCGAGGAAAAGGAGCGCCACCCCCACCCCCACTGTCCCTGTCCCCGTCCCCGCCTCTTGGGCACAAGCAGATCAGAGCACAGGGCCTTTGCGCATGCTGCCTCCTCTGCTGTCTGCGTGCTTGGCCCTTCCTCATTCTCCAGGGTTCAGCTCCCGGTATCGGCCCCTCCCCAAGTTACTCTGTGGCTCAATGGGACCCAGCACGTGGTCAGATGGCCCTGTCCTTGTCCGCAGGGGCGTGGGCGCCATGGAGATCGTGGCCATGGACATGAAAGTCAGTGGCATGTACATCGCACGCCAGCTCAGCTTCTCTGGCGTCACCTTCCGCATCGAGGAGATCCCGCTGACCCCAGCCTTCGAGCGCATCTACAACCGCGCGGCCCTGCTGGTAAGCTGGTGGCCGGTGTCTCTGACCACGTGGACACGCGTGTGCACATCCCTTGGGAATTCTGCTCCCGTCTCCTTCAGCGTCTGTCCCCGCAGGTGTCATGGGGGGTTGGCCCGTCTGGTTGCTTAGAGACTCGCTACGGCTGCCAGTGTCCACGTGTCCATGCCTGTGGTGTGGCTGCACCCTCGTTACCACTCCTGTTGGGGGGGCAGCTCCTCTCTTCTCACTGGACACGCCTGAGCGTCGGCCCCGACGGTGTCCATGATTTGAACTTCGGCTCCAACCACGTTTGGGCCGCCTGTCCCGTCCCACAGCACCGCTGACACCTGGGCGGGGGGCGTCCCCCTGGGGCGTCCTGGGCCCTGGGGGGTGTGGAGCAGTGTCCCCGGCCCCACCCACTGGATGGCGTCCCCAGTCGTGACGGGCACAGCCATCCGCAGACACGGTCCCATGTGAGATGCCCTGGTTTGAAGTATCAAGAGCCAAGCGGCTACTGGCATAAGGCAGTCACGGCAGGTGTCCCCTCACTTCCTGTGCCGAGGGAGTCTGCCATTTTCACCATGGTCTCGCTGGGATCACACGTTTTGGATTTCTAACATTTCTTGTTTGGTACTGGCAGCGCCTCTGTGTTGCTCTGCCTACGACCCCCTCGCCCCCGGCGACAAAGTGGGGCCGTAGCAGGCTCAGCTGGGCGTGTCGTTGCAGTGGGCCGAGGCCTTGGGCGTGTTCCAGCAGGCGGCCGACTGGCTCGGCCTGGAGTCCCGCAAGTCACTGTGGGGCCAGTTCTGGTCGGCCCACCAGCGCTTCTTCAAGTACCTGTGCGTCGCCGCCAAAGTGCGCCGGCTGGTGGAGCTGGCCCGGGAGGAGCTGGCCCGGGACAAGGTGAGCGGGCAGGCGCCGTGGCCGGGCGCATTGCCTCGTCTACTCGAGAGCCAGGCAGTGGCCTGGGGCTTTGCGGTTACACCAGGACCCCCGCACCCTTGCATGGCTGCGAGGACAGGGTGTGGCCTGGAAGGTTCTGGGCCTGCCTGACCAGCTCCCCTGGAGCAGGTGACCGGCATGGCCTAGCCCCCGGCTCTCCGTGTCCAGGCAGGGCTGAGTAGTGAGAGGGTCCCGGAGGACTGAGGCTGTGTGGGGGCCTGGCAGCCAGCGGGACTCGGGGTTGGGAAGAGAGAGAAACCGAGGCCAACTCCGGGTTTCTGAACCAAGGGCTTCCCTGTGGGCCACACTGTGGGGCTGGCCGGTGGGGGTCCCCGAGCCCAGCTCACCCGGACCTCCCCCACCCCCCCAGTGTGTGGTCATCGGGCTGCAGTCCACGGGTGAGGCTCGGACCCGGGAGGTGCTGGACCAGAAAGATGGGCAGCTTGACTGCTTTGTCTCTGCCGCTGAGTGAGTGACGCTGGAAGCCCCCGGGGGGGGAGGGGACAGTCCCCTCTGCCCCCCGTTCTCCCTGCGTGACAGCCAGTGCTGTGAGAGCCCAAGTGTGTACCTGCTCAGACACCAGCCCCAGCCCTCAGAAACGATGGGCCGGGAAGATGAGCCATGCGTGACCCCAGGGCTCAGAGGGTGCCAGCAGAGGGACCCGGGGTTTCAGAACGAGGGCCCCAGGCCCATCCCCCTGCACGGCTGCGGCACTGTTTCAGGGACTGGGCAGATTTTAGGAGCGAGCCTGAGCCCTGAGGGCCGGAGGAGGGAGCCACGCCCAGGCCTCACAGTGAGACTGGGCCCCTGTGCCCACCCTCAGCCCGCACCCCCCACCCCTAGTCCTTATACCCTTCTTCATGTCCACCTCACAGTCCTCACACCTCCCCCCGCTCCTGCCTGCCTTCTCCAAGGCCCGGGCACCCTTCCCAGAGCTGCTCCAGGCGCGATCCCTCCTGTACCAAGAATAATTTTGCTTCTTGATTGCAGGGGCGTCTTTTTGTCACTAATTCAGAAGCACTTTCCTTCAACCAAAAGAAAGCGAGAGAGAGGCGCAGGCAGTAAGAGAAAACGTAAGCCCCCCCAGCCCCGACCTCTCACCTGCCCGGGTCTCCCTCCCGTCCTCGCTCTCTCCCTCGTCCGCGCTGTGGGCGCCCGTCTCAGCATCGGCCTCTCTCTGCTGCTCGTGGCAGAGCCAGAGGGGTCCCGTCTCTGAACAGGCCCGGCTTGCGGTGCCCACGCTGCGTGTCCAGGGGACACAGAGGCACCCGGCTCAGTTTCCCAGGAGAGAAACCGGGGGGGGGGGCCTCCAGGCTGCCCTCACTGCAGGGGAGACACAGGCACCCACAGGGCCGGCGACCTCTCCTCAGCTGCCAAGTTATTAAAAGACCAAACCCCCGCGCTGCGCAACGGCGTGGTGAGCTCATTCTCCAGCATGGCCACCTGTGGCTCCCAGTGTCACCCTCAGATGGGGGAGCCCAAGATTCTGGTCCCGGCCTTGCACGCCCTTGGTGGAAGCCAGCCTGGCGGCCTCACCGCGCTGGCTGCGTGGGCCGCGATGGGACTCAGGAAGGCATCCCTGGAGCGGGGTACCTCCTGGCACTGCCGGTACGGGCTGCTTTCCGGCAGATGCTGAGCATCAGCTCACTGTGGAAAGCGAGGTTCAGAGAGGCCAAGCAACTCTCCTGAGGTCCCACAGCCAGACCTGGGGCATCCTCAACTCTGGCGCTGTGTGTGAGGTGCCTAGCCCCCCGTCCCCTCGGGGCCTGGGCAGGTCCTTTGGCTGACCTAACCGAGGTTGCCCTGTGAGATCAGGCACCTGGCCGCCCTGGGCACCACCCGAGAGCAAACTGGAGTGTCAGGAAAGCAGACAGGGTCCTGCCGCTCCCCACCACGCCCCGGGCCGCCCCCTTCCTCTCCAGGGGAATCGCCCTGAGCCGGGCCCCCCAGGAGGGAGGAGCGGGCGCGCCTCCAGAGCCTGGTTCCTCCTGTGCAGGGCGGCCACGGGGCCGAGGGGCCAAGGCGCCCAGGCTGGTGTGCGAGGTGGCAGGCGTGGTCCGCATCAGTGACGACAGCAGCACCGAGTCCGACGCCGGCCTGGACAGTGACTTCCACTCCTCCCCTGAGTCCGTGCTGGACGACGACGTGGTCATCCTGGACGCTGTCGGGCTGCCGGCCGATGACCGCGGTGAGGCCCGGCACTTGCCACCTTCCGGGCGGGGGAGTCAGGCTCAGAGCCGTCAGGGCCACGCGGCTGGCCGGAGACACAGGGTCCACACCAGCAGTGTGGGGTGAGGGAGAACATTCCAGATCCCTCCGTCTCCTGTGCACGTGGCTGTGCCGCCCCCCCCCCCCCCCCCCCCCCCCCGCCCAGGGACCCCTTCACTGCCTGGCGTGGGGCTGTGGGCAGCCGGGCTGGTGGGCGCCCCTGACCCTTGGCCCCGCAGGGCCCCTGTGCCCCCCGCAGCGAGACCCACACGGCCCCGGCGCCCTGGAGCGCGTGGAGCGGCTAAGGCAGGACCTGCTGGCCAAGGTGCGGGCGCTCGGCCGGGAGCTGCCCGTGAACACCCTGGACGAGCTCATCAACCAGCTGGGGGGCCCTGAGCACGTGGCTGAGGTGAGCTCCCGGGGGGCCCCCAGTGTCCCCGCCCAGCACAGTGACGTGGGGGCTGGGAGGGCCCTGAGGCCCAGCATTCAGCATGCAGCCCAGGGGGCCAGGCCGGCTGGTGGGCGGCTGTCCTCCCTCAGCCACTGTCGCCTGGCCCCTCCACCGCCCTCTAGCCCGGCTTTGCACCCACCTTCCCCACGCCCCGTGTACACTTGGTCCCCAGGCCTGTCCCCGTGTCCCCTCCCCACCTACAGACCGTACCCTTTCCTGGGACGTCTGTGAGGTGACAGCCCAGGTCTGGTTTCGCCCCACAGGCAGCCGTGGCAGGAGCCAGGCCGAGCCCCGGCGCAGGGCCCACGGCGTCCCCGGCACAGACACTCGGGAGCCCGGGGCCCAGGCGCAGGGACGGGGAGACAGGCACGAGGGGCCGGCCCCTCCGCTCGCGGGCTGACTGCCCTTCCTCCCTCCCCTCCCCCACCCAGATGACAGGCAGGAAGGGCCGTGTGGTGTCCAGGCCCGACGGGACGGTGGCCTTCGAGTCTCGGGCCGAGCAAGGCCTCTCCATCGACCATGTGAACCTCAGGGAGAAGGAACGCTTCATGAGCGGGGAGAAGGTGTGGGCATGAGGGCAGGGCCCAGGGGCCCGGGGGCCGGGCTGTGTCAGCAGGGGCCCCCCGTGCGGGGGGAGCAGGTGAGGACCGGGCGTGACCAGGGCGGCTCAGGGCTCCCAGGGGGCTGGCCCCAGGACCCCAGACCATCGCAGGCCCCGCTGGGTGTGTGCACGTGTGCCTGAGCGGGGCCCCCACAGGCCCCCTGGCCATCCCAGCTTCAGTCACTGTCACACCGCTCTGTCTCTGGTCAGGGGCCTCTGAGGCCCTCCACTGAAACAGCGCGGGCCGCTCCGCGCCGGCCAGGGCAGGCCAGGCGTGGCCTGCGCTCCGGTTTGAGTCCACGTGGGCTCCCCCACAGACACCCCCCCTACTTTTTCTGCATGGGTCACCTTAAATGAGCCACAGTGACCCAGGTGGGGCGTGCAGGGCACAGAGGAGCAGGCAGGTTTCTGACTGTCCCGTCCACGCCCCCAGCTCGTGGCCGTCATCTCCGAGGCCTCCAGCTCCGGCATCTCCCTGCAAGCTGACCGCCGGGTCCGGAACCAGCGGCGCCGGGTCCACGTGACGCTGGAGCTGCCCTGGAGTGCTGACCGCGCCATCCAGCAGTTCGGTGAGGCCCGCCCCAGGCTGCCCTCACCCATGGCCCCAGGGCCGCCCTCACCTGTGGCCCCTGGCCGCCCTCACCTGTGGCCCCTGAGAGCCCTCCGCCCGCGGCCCCTGAGAGCCCTCCTCTGCCTTCAGGCCGGACCCACAGGTCCAACCAGGTCTCTGCCCCCGAGTACGTCTTCCTCATCTCAGAACTGGCTGGGGAGCGAAGGTTCGCCTCCATCGTTGCCAAGCGGCTGGAGAGCCTGGTGAGCGGGTGGGCGTGGTCCCCGGGGGGGGGGTGGCAGGTGCCGGGGGCGGTAGCGTGGGCTGCTTGTGACAGCCTTCCCCATCTTGGGCAGGGGGCTCTGACCCATGGGGACCGCCGTGCCACTGAGTCCCGTGACCTGAGCAAGTACAACTTTGAGAACAAGGTACCTGGGGAGGTCGGGGGGAGGTGGGGCAGGAGGGGCGTGTCCATGCCCCAGGCTCCCCTAATGCCCTTCCTCTCTGCACTCAGTATGGGGCCCGGGCTCTCAGCTGTGTCCTCACCACCATCCTGAGCCAGACTGAGAACAAGGTGCCGCTGCCCCAGGGCTACCCCGGAGGAGATGCCGCCTTTTTCCGGGGTGAGCTGGGGGCGAGTGAGGGTCCCCGGGGTGTGGGGGCAGCTTGGCCTAGAGCACTGGGAGCAGTCTGGGGCACTGGGATTGGCAGACCGGGTTTGTGTCCAGAGACCCCCTCCCACACACAGTTACCAGCGGCGCACTGGTGGCAGGGCTGGGGGCCCCCGGGCCGGCTGGGGGTCGGCATGGGGGCAGAAGACATTTGAGCTGTCCCTCCCCGCAGACATGAAGCAGGGGCTGCTGTCGGTTGGCATCGGTGGGCGTGAATCTCGGTCTGGCTGTCTGGATGTGGAGAAGGGTGAGTCCTGTGTACAGCCCCCTCTCCCGTGGGAAGGCCCCCACGTCTTCCAGGCAAAGCCCCCAGGATCCTGTTGGGGGTCCCGCCGCAGCCTGAGCCCCCTCCCCACCTGCCCCCCAGATTGCTCCATCACGAAGTTCCTGAACCGCATCCTGGGGCTCGAGGTGCACAAGCAGAACGCACTCTTCCAGTATTTCTCCGACACCTTCGACCACCTCATTGACGTGGACAAGAAGGAGGGCAAATACGACATGGGCATCCTGGGTGAGGGCCGCAGGCCACAGCCTCCCGGGGCAGGGAAGGGCCAGGCCCGGCCGCGGCGGCGATCACCTGCCCCGCGAGGGCCCCGGAGGAGGACTCGGGGCAGGGGGTGGGGACTGCGGCAGCCCAGGCTGCCCCCCACCAGGACCAGAGAGTTTTATTTGGATGTGAGGGGGGTCAGCATGCTTGGCACGTTTGCTCTCCTTACCCCGAGGGACCCTGACGGCGGACACCCCACACGCCAGGCCCTCACCAAGGATGCCAGGGACCAGGGGCCACGAGCCCTCCTGAGAGACCAGAGTCTGTATGTTCAGCTTTAGGGATGAGTCCTTATCTGAGGGTTCAGCTTGGCCACGGTAGTGAAAACACAAACTATTGGAAGATGAATGGCTACAGCTACCTGCCAATAAAACTTTATTTATGAAATCAGTGGCAGGTAGAGTTTGCTGACTCCTGCATAGCCAGCCTCATAGGAGCCTTGCAGAGCAGGGGCCCTGAGTGCATGTTGTCTGTACTCACACCTGGTGAGGGTGTCCTCGGGGTGGGGGGGGGCCGCTGCGGATCCCAGGCCACCACTGGAAGGGCCACTTGCCTTCTGGAGTGCTGGATGGGGTTCGGGTCCGGGCCGTCTCAGCCGGGCAAGCCTCCCCTGCACTCCCTAGTGGGCCTGTCTGGGGCGTCCCCGAGAGCTGGACGGACAGCTCCCTAAAGCCCCCAGGCGGTCGGATCTCACCCCTGCACGTGCTCTGCAGACCTGGCCCCCGGCATCGATGAGATCTATGAGGAGAGCCAGCAGGTTTTTCTCGCGCCCGGGCACCCACAGGACGGGCAGGTGGTCTTCTATAAGGTGAGTAGGCGCTGAGCCACCCAGTGCGCGCAGGCGCGGCCCCAGCGCTCCTCGCCCCACTCTGAGCCCACGCGCTCTTGCAGATCAGTGTGGACCGTGGCCTGAAGTGGGATGAGGCTTACGCCAAGTCCCTGGAGCTGACGGGCCCCCACGATGGCTTCTACCTCTCCTACAAGGTGGGTGTCTCTAGGCCCCCAACGCGTCCCCAGGGCCGGGGCCCCAGCAGAGTTGTGAGGGGACGGAAGGGGCAGGGAGGGGAAGGCAGCGTCCCCCACCTCCCCGCCTCCCGCACCCCTGCCCAGGTCCGGGGCAACAAGCCGAGCTGCCTCCTGGCGGAGCAGAGCCGCGGCAAGCACTTCACGGTGTACAAGCCCAACGTGGGCCGGCAGAGCCAGCTGGAGACCTTCGACAGCCTGTGCCGCAAGTTCCACTGGGTAGGAGCCGCTGCCGGGCTGGGCGTGCCCGTGCCCCCTGGCGCATGCGCCCCCCTCACTGCAGGTCCCCTAGCCGCAGCTCGGTACCCAGCTCACCCAGCCACCGGCGCAGCACAAGCCGGCCTGGGGCACTGTGGACCTTAGTTTCCTGCTTGTGTGCTGGGAATCGTGGATGGTGGCTCACGTGGCCGTGTGTGTCCCCAGGTGACAGCAGAGGAGGCCAGGGAGCACTGGGAGAACAGCTACGCCTTCTCGCTGACGCACTGCAGCCACACGGCATGGTGAGGGCTGGGCGTGGGCTGGGGGCGCCGCTCGCCGTGGCTTTGCTCGGCCTGGCCCTGCCCTCTCTGCAAAGCAGCTGCACAAGGAGGGACCCTGTGCGTGGCACAGGGCAAGAGGGGGCCTGTGGGCGCCTGGGGTGCGCGGGGACCGCGGAGGCGGCGGCACAGAGACCCTGGACGGGAGCAGAACTGGGTGTGGGGGAGGAGCGTGGAGCCCGTGGATGCGAGCCTCTCCTCCCCCCCGACCGCCCCCAGGAACCGGCACTGCCGGCTGGTGCAGGAGGGCAAGGACTGCGTCCAGGGCCTGCGGCTGCGGCACCACTACATGCTGTGCGGGGCCCTGCTGCGGGTGTGGGGCCGCATCGCCGCCGTCATGGCCGACGTCACCAGCAGCAGCTACCTGCAGATCGTGCGCCTCAAGACCAAGGACAAGAAGAAGCAAGTCGGTGAGCAGGTGGGCACGCCGGGGAGGGGGTGGGGGGGGAAGCGTCGCCACCGCGAGGCCCTGACCCGCCGCCCGGCCCCCAGGCATCAAGATCCCCGAGGGCTGCGTGCGCCGCGTGCTGCAGGAGCTGCAGCTCATGGACGCTGACGTCAAGCGCAAGCAGGCGAGGGGCCCCGGCGTCCCCGCGCCGCCCCCAGCCCTGCGCCCACTCCAGCTGCCCTGCGGCCCCGGCGAGGTCCTGGACCTCACCTACAGCCCGCCGGCCCAGGCCTTCCCGCAGCCCCCGCCCTTTGCCTTCCCACCCCCGCCCCCGGACCCCGCGCCGGCGTCCGGCGGCCTGCCGCTGGGCGCCCCGGACTGCACGGCCGACGCCGCGGCCTTGGCACACCAGCGCTCTGACATCAACTTTAAGGAGGTACTTGAGGAAATGCTGCGCTCCTTCAATGCTGGGCCGCCCCCCGGGCCCCCTGGGCCCGGCGCCGGGGCAGCCGGAGCGCCCGGGGGCAGCGGGGGTCCCGAGCGGCAGAGCGTCATCCAGTTCGGCCCCCCCTTTCCCAACTCGTAGGCCCGGCAAGCGGCCCACAGCCGGTGTCCGAGAGGAAACTTATTTATCTGCAATACGCACCACGTCTGCATGGACTCAATCTTCTCTCCTGCCGACGTGGGGGGTGAGCGGGGGCCCAGGTTCCCCCTCTGACTCCCGGGGGAGGGGCTGCAGTGCCCCCCCCGCCCCCAGCTTCCGGAGGCCTCCACTGCAGTGCCTTCCCTGCCCGCCCCTCCGGGCCCTCCCAGGCAGTGCAGGTCCCACTCAGGACGACTTGGGGTCTAGGCTTGGGCAGGGCCCGAGGGTGGGGGGCGCACCCTCCCTCTGTCCTCTCCTGCTCTCCAGGCCTAGGCAGGGGCTCCCCACCCACCCTCCAGGGCCTGGTCTGACCAGACACCCTGCAGTCCACAAAACTGGGTGGCCCCAAGAGCTGGAAACTCAGGAAACCCCAGGTGCTCAGGGCCCTGCCTTCTCTGGGGGACTCCATGGGACAGACCCCACCCCCCATTAATATATGCAATTCTCCCCCACTCTTTGCTCCCTAAATTATTGTCCAGCCACCTCTCCCAGGCCCCAGAATCCGCCATGGAGCTGGCGGAGTGGGTGGGCTCCGGGTTTCTATGTGTATTTATAATTAATTCAAATGTACATATGTAAAGAGATCTTTTTTAAATATATGTGCCTTTTCACTACTTCCCAGATGGTCTACTTTTCCTGCCCGAAGAGACCGTGGGGAGGGGGAAGGCGCTGCGCATCTCCCCCGGGAGTGTTTGGCAGATGCCCACGGTGGTCACGCTCAGGCCAGGGGGGTGGGGGGCTGCTGCCCATGGGGAGGCCTAGGGCCAGGCTGGAGGAGACCGGCCCACAACATAAGAGGCCATTGTTGACTGACTGCCTGGCACCCGCATAGCGGGCCAGCTGCCCAGGGACCAGACACTGGCCGCCTCCTGCTTGCTAGGGAGACCTCCCCCCCACCCGACGCTCACGTTGGTGGCTCTCAAGACCCTGCCCTGGCACACTGCCCAGGTCCCTCAGACTGTTGGTTTGGGTGGGCGGGGTCGCCCAGGGCAGGAGGGCCCAAGAGTGCGGCGCACTTGGGAAGGCAGGGATGAGTGCCAGGCCTTTCCGGAAGCCACAGGAAGCACACTGACTGGGTCTGGCCCTCAAGTTAGAAGGGTCTCCTGCCGGCCAGGATGTGGACAGGTGAGGAGCCGGGAGCCCCTAGCTCTTGGGGGGCTGGGGTTCTCAGCCTGGTTACTGCAGCCATCCAGCCCCATCCCTCCGCTGCTGCCCTTGACTGCAGACACTGGAAATTGGGGCATGGGGGGGGGGGCGCGGATGGGACGGACTCAGCAGCCCTCCAGCCACGCCGTCTCCCACCCCTTGCCAGGATGGCCTCGGGTGGCTACAGGCAGGAAGCCTGTCTGCACAGCCTCCCAGGCCCCCCACACCTCAGGTGGGGTTGCTCTGCGGGACCACGGCCTCAGGCCATTCCGACACCTCCTGAGGGGGAGGGGTTGAAGGTCTTACCCCCGCACCCCCGCTGGTGAGGCCGTGGGCAGGCCCGGGTGCCCTGGCTCTGTGTCTGACAAAGAGGCCAGTCTATTGCATAGGCCGTGCCTGGCATGGCTCTGTACCCAGAGCAGCTTGGCCTGAAGCTCAGCCCACCCCATGTGCCCAGTTCCCCCAGTGGGCAGAGCCAGAAAGCCCAGTCCCCATCAGGGACTGGGGAAGGCCGGCCCCAGCAGGCGTGAGCAGCTGTCCCCCAGCAAGCTAACGCCCTAAGCCAGGAGCAACAACCGGCGGTAATTCCTGTTATCGGGCACAGAGTCAGCAGTGGGCGGAGCCGCTCAGATTAGTGGGGCCTCAGGGCAGATCAGCCCTAGGAACCAAGAGGAACTCAACTCAGGTTGGGGGAACTACCACCACCCACCTGGCCCTGAACCAGAAAGGCCCCAGGGCAAAAGGCCCCCAGCCTGCCCCCCAGGCCCACCCCAGGGAGGCAGGAACCCACAGCAGGCCAATTTGTAGGTTTTATTCCCACAAGGTAACCAGGGGTGGCGGGGCGGCGGGGCGCCAAGCGAGCCAGGCCGAGGAACCTTCGTCCGGCAGGGGGTGCACGCCGGGTTCTCGGGTCTGCCCCACCAGCGGGCTGGTTTTCAGGCGGACCGTCATGGGTGCCGGGTGGAAGGCTCCAAGGGGCAGGGCAGGGGCTGGGGAGGCGCATACTTGTGGAGCTAGAGATAGCAAGGCAAGTCCTTCTCGATCACCTGTCGGGGAGAAGGGGCGGTCAGGGGAGGCTTCTTCCCTTGCCCCCCAACCCTCGGCGGGCTCCCTGGAGAGGAACCTACCAGGGGCTCTTCCATGGGGCCGTAGCGCTTCACCACACAGCCGTTCTTGTCAATGAGGAACTGCAAGAGGAGCCGCGTCAGAACGGGGACAGCTTGGGTTTGGGGGGTGGGGGCTGCCATGGGGGCCGGGACCCAGCAAGCTTGCTACCCCGTTTGGGCCAGGGCTGGAGCCTCTTTGGGCAGCGCACTGAGCTGTGGCTGGACACGGTCCCAGGCTGTCCCCCCTTCCCCTAATGCCCAGCCTCCTCTTACCTTGGTGAAGTTCCATTTGATGGCACTAGAAAACAAACGTGACATGAGGAATCGTGTGGCGACTGCAGAAACCCCCCTGCCCCCCGCCTTCGGTCCCCAACTCACTTTCCCAAGATGCCCCTCCCCTTGGGCTGCACTTTCATCCACTTCCACAGCGGGTGAGCGTCGTCCCCGTTCACACAGATCTTGCTGAACATGTCGAATTTGACGTTATAGCCAGCAGCGAACTCTTTGATCTCAGCGTTACTTCCTGGCTCCTGGGGCAGAGGCATTGGGCTGAGTGAGGGCAAGCCTGTGCTCCACCGGCCTCCGCTTCCACAGTCCAGACCCCCCACACACACCCACCCACCCGAGCCTCGCCCATCCCGACACAGGGACACCCAGGGACACCGCAGGCCACGTACCTGCCTCCCGAACTGGTTGCAAGGGAAGGCCAGGATCCGTAAACCAGACTCAGCATATCGGGCGTGCAGGTCGACAAGCTGAGTGTAGTTTACGTCCGTCTTGCCTCATTGCGAGGCCACGTTAGTGACTATGCACACGAAGCCCCTGGAGGAGAGATGGGGCGGTCAGGTCAGGACCATCGACCTTTCCCCTGCCTCTCCCACTGGGCAGCTCTGTACCCACCGGTACTTGTCCAGGTTAACCATGCGTCCATCGATGTCCTTGGCCGAGAACTCGTGCATGGACTGAGCACAGCGCCAGTCGTCTCGGGACGCACACTGTAAGGCAACGGCGCCATGAGGGGCCTGTGACCTCGCTGCCACCTGGCCCGCTCGCCAGCTCGGGGTCCCCGGAGGAAGGGCTTTCCAGACGGATCCGCTCCGAGAAAGCCAAGTCCCCGGGGCAAGGAAAACCTGAGGGCTCCTCCTCGGAGGCGCCCGCCCTTCGCGCTGCAGGGCACAACTGACAGAACACCGAAGCCAAAAGAGGGTCTGTCACCCCGCCAGGCGGTGCTCCGGCGGCGCGTGGGGGGACCCCGCGCGCACCGGGTCCCGGGAATTGGCGCTGCGGCCGCTCTCCCGGGTCGCGAGCTCGGCCTGCCCAGGTCTCGCCTGCCCTGCTCTCTCGAGACGCGGCTCCTTCCGTCGGGGGCGCGCCCTCTTGCGCCCGCAAGCCCCAGCCTTCCGCCGCGGGGGAGCTCGGCGCCGCCGCCTGACTGGCAACCGGCGCCGTTGCCCGCGGCGACCCGGGCAGCCGGCGGCTGCGCGGCCCATGCCGGACCGTCCCCGGCCGCGCCTGTGCCCACCGAGGGCCGCGCCCGGTGGGACAAAGGGCCGGTAGCCAGGGGACCCGGCCGCCAGTCTGTGACGCCACCGCCTGGGGCCCAGGGGCGCACGGGGCGGGGGAGGGGCAGTGACGCCGCGCGGCGCGTGACCCGGGGTTTCCAGCCCACCGGGCGCCTCCCGTTCGCCGGGCCCCGACCGGGGGCGCCGGGGGCCGAGGGCGCCCAAGCCCCACAGCCACCTCGGCACAGCCCGGAGGCACCGAACGGGGGTCCCGCCTGCCCAGGCCCGCTCCCGAACGTCCCCCGCCCGAGTTCACCGCGGCCCCGCGCGCCCGCCCAACGGCCCGCCGGCCCGCCGCCCGCGCCGCGCTCACCATGGCGCCGGCCAGGCCGGGGGCGGCCAGGGCTCCGCACAGCAGCGCCGGCTTCAGCAGGCGGCACAGGCGGCTGAGGCTCATCGCGGCGGCGGCGGGGGCGCCGGAGGCAGCGGCTCCTCCCCTCGCCGAGCCGACCAATGGACGCGCGCCGGCCGACGTGGCCTCCCCGCCCCAGGCCACGCCCACCAGAGCTCTCATTGGTCCCACGCGCCGGCGGGGCGTACGTGTAGCCACGCCCGCCAATGGGAGGCCGGGGTGAGGGGCGGGCCGGGGCCGGGCCGCGGCTCCGCGGCTGTCGGAGACTGCGCATGCGCGCCGGCGGGCGGGCGGGGTTGGGGGTGCGGCGGGGTCCGCGCAGGCGGCGCGGTGACAGGTTCAGGACGGTTATCGGGGTGGTTGACCTCAGCGCTGCGGATGCCTGACAACTTGAGATACTACTGGAAACCTATGGCGGGGGCTCGAACTCGCAGAAACATCGCCTCAGCTCTTTGACACTGGAGGTTTTCCTTTAAAAGTGAATGAAATCATTCGGATCAGACTCCTGCTCCCTCCCTCGAGACCGCGGTGTCGCTGCGGGGGCGCCCCTCTCGTGGGCCCGGCAAAGGCCGGGGACCACCCAGCGGCGAGCGCCCGCCGTTACCGGGGGCGCGTGAGCTCGGGGCCACCAGCCAGGTGACGGTTAGCGGGCGGCCGCGAGGACGCGCAGGTGTGTGCGGCAGGTGTGTGCGGCAGGTGCGTGCGGCAGGTGTGTGCGGCAGGTGTGTGCGGGCGCGCGCCCGGGGGGCGGGGGGCTGGCCTGCACCCGGTGCAGCTGTGGCCCCCGCCCCCCCCCCCCCGGGCTCGGCATTCGTTCGAGTCGGTGCAGAAGACAGAACCGCCCGCTCTTGGGAATTGAGCCAAGGAATTCCTCAGCGGCCCGGCCGCCCGCCCCCAGCCCAGCCCGGACTTCGACCCGTGGACGAGCTCGTGCCGCAGTGCACCCCTCACCCCTTCTCGGACTGTCCCGTGAGCGTTGCTGCAGAGACCCCAGAGGCAGGACTCTCTGGGCTTGTTCGCTTGGGGGGCGCCAGTGAGACCCCCCCTTCTCTGCCTCCCACCCAGGCTTGCCAACGGGCAGAGCGAGGGCCCTTGCCCCCCCGCCACGCTTCTTCGTGATAGAAGCCCCGGAATGAGGAAGTCCACCCCAGGGCCCAGGCCGAGTCTTGCACAACGGCCTTCTGGGGCCTCCTCCCTCCAGCCCTGCCACGAGAGGCCCACTTCTCTGAGTCCGGTCTTCGAAGGCGCCCCCATAGTCCCTGCTGGCAGCCTCACTTCTAAAGAAGCCCCCCCCTCCCCCCTGTATTTCTTCCTCCCTGGAAGGACCCGGTGTCGGGGCCACAGTGCGGAGCGAGCCCGTCTGGCCCTGGGGAAGACTGCCATTTTCACTTTTGCTGCAGTTGTGACCTATTACTTTTTTTTTTTATGTTTTTTTTTATTTATTTCTAGGAGAGAGAGAGAGACAGCGTGAGCAGGGGAGGGTCAGAGAGAGAGGGACTCACAGACTGAAACAGGCTCCAGGCTCTGAGCTGGCAGTCAGCACAGAGCCCGACGCGGGGCTTGAACCCACAAACCGTGAGATCAAGACCTAAGCGAAAGTCGGACGCTTAACCGACTAAGCCACCCAGGCGCCCCATGACCTATTACTTTGTGTGTCATAAGGATGGCCCCCAAGGCGGTTCGTTCTCACAGGGTGGGCCAGGAAACAGCTCAGGGCGCTGCCCTTGGAGGGCTCCCCCCCGTCCCGCCCCCCCCCCGGGGGGAGAGCGAGGAAGCAAGCTGGCAGCACCCACGTCCTGCGATGGCCAGAGGAGGAGAGAAGGAGCTGTGGCTGCTGGTGGGGGGTCTGCGCCCCCGGCCTCGCAGCTTCTGCAGGGACTCAGTCTCACCGAGGGGCCACGGAGCTTTGGGAAAGTCTCAGCGCTCCAGGAAGGCTTCCTTGGGGTGGCCTAAGTTCCTGTGTGTCCCCCGTGAGGGAGCTGAGGTGGCCACTGGCCAGAGGCCTTTCCAAGTGGAAAGTTTTTTAACTGAGATAAAGTTCACATAAAATTCGCGGTTTTAGCCATTTTAAAGGGTACGTTGTTTTTTAGTATATTTTAAATGTTGTACAACCATCACCACTAGGTAATTCCAGAACATCCCATCACCCCAAGGAAACCCAGTCTCCATCAGCAGTCACTCCCTGTCCCTTCCCCCCACCCCCCGCCCGTACGAGCCCCCTCCCGGGGGTGGAGGAGCCTGTTCTGGACGTTTCACAACGCGGACTCGCACCCCACGTGGCCTCTCATATCTGGTTCCCTCCCTGAGCGTCATGTGTTCAGGGTCCGTCCAAGGGGCAATGGGTGTGGGCGCCTCGCTCCTGCTCTGTTCGTGGCCAAGTAATGTTCTCATGCGTGGTGGGCACGGTGTGTTTATCTGTTCATACACTGATGGAATTTGTTGTTTCGAACTTTAGGCTTTGTGACGCTGTACAAGTTGTTGCGTGGGCATACGTTTCCATTTCTCCTTGGTGTGCACCTAGGAGTGGAATTGCCAGGTCAGACGGTGAGTCCTGTTGAACCATGTGAGGAGCTGCCAGACCACTTTCCACAGCATCTGCATCATCTTGTATCCCCACCCAGGAGTGTGTGGATGGTGGGCTGGCTTCTGGACCTCAGTCTCTGCCACGTGGTACAGCATGGTGAGGGGTGCGAAGGAGCAGCTTGCCGCTCTGGGTCTCTGTGTCCTGGCGCTGAGGGCACAGTCCCTGGGCCCTGAATCGCCAGAAGTGTGCTCAGGCCTTGCCAGCCGCTCTGGGGCCCTGAGGCCCGCCTGCCCCTGCGAGCGCTTTCTCCTGTCCTCTGTGCCCTGCGGAAGGGCAAGACTACGCAACACCCACACGCCCGCGGCCGCGCCCACCTGCGACCCATGCCTGGGCCCCCTTGGGGTGCCGTCCAGGCCACCCCTGCTAGGACCCGGCCTCCCCTCGCCCCCAGACTCCAACCACCCTGCCTTCTTCCCACGCCAGTTTGCCCGCCAGCCCTCCACCACCCAGACAGATGCCACTTCTCTCCTTAAAGTGGCTCCTAGCCCCCGACTCCCTCCGCCTTTGGCTCCTCTCCCCTGGGCACCCAGGCCACGTCTCCGACTCCTTTCCTCCCGTCCATCCCACCCGGGCCGGGCCCCCTTCTGATCTGCTCTCCTTGGGGTCACCAAGCGCCTGCCCAGTCTTCGGGTCCGCTCAGACTCAAACTGCCGCTTGGCGGCTTCGATGGCTGCTCTCTCCCTCCTCCCCCTCCAGGCGCTTTCTGCACCCGGTTCCAGGACACCTGGCAACCTCCCCCTCCCTTTATTCTACTGAGGGAGGAGTCCTCACTAACACCGCTGGCACCAGGCGCTGGCACCAGGCGCTGCCCTGAGAAGGGGGTGCTGTTCTTGTCCCTGTTCTACAAGGCAGGGGGCAGGGAGGCGCTCAGGTACAAAAAGGTTAAGGAACGTGGCTTGCTTCACACAGCCGGGCTCGGAGGCCAGGCCGCTGCTTCAGGCTCTGTGCCCAGCGCGGCGCCATTCTGATGCTTCTTCCCCTCCTCTGGCCTTTGCATCTTGGCGAGACTCTGGCCCTGGTCTCCGATCTGCTTGGTGACCGCACCCAGGCAGGCTCCAGTGCCCCACACGTCTGCCCCCCCCCCCCCGGACCTCGCCCTGGACTCAACTCATATCCCAAGGTCTCCTTGACCTCTCTCCTTGGGTCACAAGGGGGTCTTTTCTGCTTTCTTTTCTTTTTCTTAATTCTTACTTATTTTCAAAGCAATCTCTAGCCCCCGTGTGGAGTTTGAACTCCCGCTCCGCCAGCGGAGCGAGCCAGGCGCCCCCAGAGCCCCTTCTAGTGGGCCGCCCACACCCGCCTCTCCCCGGCCTGCCTGGGGTCGGGGTCAGGGCGGCTCGGTCCGGCCTCCTCCTCCTCCGCCTCTCCCTTCGCCGGTCCCGTCCATCTGCAAACCCTGTGGGCTCCGCCTTCCGAACGCCAGGCCCCGCCTGCCAAGTCTCTGCCCAGGCAGCCGTCCCCTGCCCCCCGGGTCTCCCAGCTCAGACACGGAAACCCGGAAACCCGAGCTTTGCAACCCAGCCAACGAGGCCTCCCAGGGGTGGCCTCCCCTCGCCCCTTAACCTCCTGTCCGCCCCTCCCCCACAGGCCTCCTTGCTGCCAAGACACCAGGCAAAGTGCAGCCTCAGGGCCCTTGCACACACTGTACTCTCCGGCCGACAGACCTTTCTGTAGATTCCCTCAGCTTCCTCCCTGTCCTTTCGGCTTTTGCCAGAGTCTCTCTCGCTCCTTGCCTTCCCTGACCTCCTCCCCATTTGAAACTGAAAGTCTCCCACGTCGCTTAGCGTGCTCTGCCTCTTTCTCCGTAGCACTGTCACCTTCCAGCACCATTGTTTGCTGTGTCCACGGCTTCTGTCCTGTGTCTCCGGGAGTGTCTCTCTCTGTGAGGGTGACGCTCAGGGAGAAGCTCTGGATGGCCTCATGAGCCCAGGAGCTACGCCAAGCATCTCCCAAGCACGGCTGTCCCGTTATTTTTTTGTTCAAATTTTTAAAAATGTTTATTTGCTCTTGAGGAAGAGAGAGAGAGAGAGAGAGAGAGAGAGACACGGAGTGTGAGCGGGGGCGGGGCAGAGAGAGGGAGACACAGAATCCAGAGCAGGCTCCAGGCTCTGGGCTGTCAGCACAGAGCCCGATGCGGGGCTCGAACCCATGGACCATGACATCATGACCTGAGCCGAAGTCGGATGCTCAACCAACGGAGCCGCCCAGGCGCCCCACGGCCGTCCCTTTAGACTCAGCTAACTCTCTAAAACAGGGACACTTTATTTCCATTACACAGAAGGGAAAACCAAGGCTCATAGGCATTAAGTTGGACGCGGCCCACAGCAGCATGCACAGAAGGCCTCCAATGTTGTCCGGCCGTCTCTGGGAGGCGAGGAGAGCGCTGCCTCCGTCCGGCCTCAGTTTCCCCTCCCACACCTCGCCTCCTTTTCCCCAGGTTCTAAACCTGGCCCATGGAGACCAGCGTTGAGCGAAAACTACAACTCCCGAGAGGCCTTGCGGCCAAGGCCACGCGAGAACTGCCGAGGCGAGAGTGGGCGGTTCCTCTCGCGCAGCCAACCGCCGCTCTCTGAAGGCCCGGGCTGCCCTCGGCGCTGCCGCTCCCGAAGGCCTCTGGATTCAGGCGTTCGCTGTCGACAGCCCTGCACGAGGCGGATAAAGGCTCGGCGCAGGCGCAGTCGGCGAAGATACCGGCGGCTTGAGCGCGTTGTCCCGGAGCTGCGGCGGCCATGGACGACGAGGAGGAGACGTACCGGCTGTGGAAGATCCGCAAGACCATCATGCAGGTGAGCCTGCCCGGCTAAGGCGGCGAGGTCGGGCCGTGACGGGGTCCCCGCGGGGTCGGGGGGCGTGGAGGACGGCGGCGCCGACGGGCCTGCGGCCGAGGCGGGAGTCCGGCGGGGCCCTGGGAGGCCCCAGGTTCTCCCTCATGCCGGAGGGGGAAGGCGGCGGAGCCCTGCCGCTCAGGGAGGACGTCTGACCGGTGCTTCTGGCCGGCGGCTACTGCACGCCCTCGGCCACCACCTTTGAGCTCCTCGCGGCGTTCAGAACGACCACCGCCACCAGGCCGGCTGAGCGCTCAGCGCGTGCCCTGCGGTTTGCCCGCCCGCTGGGAGGGGCCAGTGCGTCCCAGGCCTGGCAGACACCCTGCCGGGACCGAACCCAGGCGGCCGCGTTCAGCCTCTTCTCACCGCTTTGCAGAGCTGCTCTGAGGCAGGGGCCAGAGCAGCCGTGCTCGGGCCCACAGCGCTGGGGGCCCAGCAGGCTCTGGAAGGACAATCACGAGGGGTCTCGTGGAGGAAAGGGGGTGGGCACAGGGCTGGGTGGCAGCCTGGGTCCTCTTCAGCCACTCGAAGAGCCCTGGCCAGCCCAGCAGCGTCCTTCCCGCCCAGACCCCAGGGCCATAGTCCTGCCGCCGCTGCTGCCCAGTCACAGCCTGTCCCCTAGACTCAGGATAAGGTGACAGCGCGTGTGTGGCAGCTGGCTACCTGGAGCAGTGCAGGGGCTCTCTTGGGTTGTGTCCTGGCCTTTGTCCCCACTTGAGCCTGTTGCACCAGGCCCCCCAAACCCTGTGTCCGCTGCGGTGGCCTCATGTGGCCTGCGCTCTTCCTGCCATCGCTCTCTGCCCTGAGGTCACTGGGTAGCTCTCTCCGCAGCTGTGCCATGACCGTGGCTACCTGGTGACCCAGGATGAGCTGGACCAGACGCTGGAAGAGTTCAAGGCGCAGTTTGGGGACAAGCCGAGCGAAGGGCGGCCACGGCGCACAGACCTCACGGTGCTGGTGGCCCACAACGACGACCCCACTGACCAGATGTTTGTCTTCTTCCCAGGTGAGGGCCTTGCGGGTCTTCGTGGCTGTGTGTGTCCTGGGCTCACGGTTCTAGGAGAGCCATCCCAGGGCCTGCTCAGGGGTCACATGGTAGCGGCTGCACGCTGTGTGACCTGTGCCTACACTGAGCCTTTCTGTTCTTCCCAGCCTGGGAAGAAAGCACCCCCCCCCCCCCCCCCCGCCGGCTCCCTTCACTGTGGATGATGCCGTTGATCTCTGATTTCTCTGAGCCCTTTCTCCAGCTTCCCTCTCCTTGGTGCCCTTCCCCACTGCTGCTTTCTCAGCCAGTTTTCTCCACCAAGATTGTCACGGGCCTCCCAGGTGGGCCCCTAGGCCCCTCGTGACCTCAGCCTCACCTGTGTCCTCTCTGGCCCCCACCCGTCAGCCCAGCCTCCAGGCTCCAGGCCTCCATTCCCTGCGGCCCCTCCTGTGCTCCTGGGGGGTCCTGGGCCCTGTCCGTTCCCCTCACCGAGCTCAGGTGCCTTCTCCAGGTTCAGTGAAGAGCGCACCGAGGGGTGTCCCGGGCCCCCTGTGTGCCTCCGTCCTAGCACTGCTCTGCTGAGGCACCCCTCTGAGGCCCGTAAGGGTTGGGAGGCCGTGTTGTGGGGTGCACATGTTGGGGGCCCAGCCCACTGCCCAGAGTCAAGGGGGTAGCAGACGTTTGCAGAATGGACCCAGGTGGTGTGAGGCGTGTTTACTGGGAGGCCTTGGTGCCTGACCGTGGTGTCCCTGTGTCGCTGTCTCAGCCTCCCGAGAATGGGGGCGTCCAGGTTCTCTGCTGCGTTAGTCCCCGGAGCACCACCGGCCTGGTGGCCTGAGCGTCCGCCATCACTCTCCTCCCGGTGCCTGAGGCAGGCAGTCTGAGACCAGGGCGTCGGCAGGGCTGGCGGTCTCTGAGGCGTCTCCTGGTGTGTGGGTGGCCGCCTTCTCCCTGTGTCTTCACACGGCCGTTTCTCTGCGTCTCATTTTTCATGTCTCAGGACGGCAGTGGTTTTGGGTTAAGGTCGACCCTGATGACCTTGTGTAAGCTTAGCTTTGTTTCCAAATGCAGTCGTGTTTGAGGTACCGGGGGGGTCAGGACTCTTAATGCCAGGGTTCAGGGGGACACAGCTCAGCCCGTGATGCTGCCCGTTGCTGGAGCGAGGGTCTGAGGAGGGTGTCATGGCGGAGCGGCAAGCAGAGGCCTGGCCAGGAGCCCCTCGCGGGCCCCGGCACCCAGGCTCTGCTCGTCTGCTGGGCTCCCGGGGTACGGCGGCCCTGCACGGCCGGGCTCTGGGCCTGTGCGCCATGGCGGGTGCCAGTGCCCCACCGGCAGTGCAGGGACGGGAGGCGGTCTCTGTGGTGGGCCCTCGGCTCTCCTAGATGCATCTGGGGTTCCCAGACGCGGGAACCCCTGAGGCGCCGGGCCACGTGACTCCCAGATCCTCCTTCCAGGAAGGCTCCAGTAAGTCCGGGTACAGACTTTCAGCTCCCCAGGTGTCGTGGAGGCGGCCAGCCCCCTGCTGTGGGAACCAGCAATCTGCCTCCTGTTGTGTTATGTGGGGAAACTGAGGCCCCAGAGAGAAGGGGCCGTTCCGGAGTGGCACGGAGATGCCTTGGCAAAGTAGACCTAGCGTCCGGGTGCCCAAGAGGGAGGGTGAGCGTGCCCGCAGGACAGGAGGGGTCCCGGCAGTGCAGACCACTGTGCCTTCCGCCCCCAGAGGAACCTAAGGTGGGGATCAAGACCATCAAGGTGTACTGTCAGCGGATGCAGGAGGAGAACATCACCCGCGCCCTCATCGTGGTGCAGCAGGGCATGACCCCCTCCGCCAAGCAGGTGGGTGGCCCCCAGGTGCTGAGCCCGCCTGCCTCCCGTTCCGCGTGAGCCTGTGTGCCCTACGTCCCTTCCTGCCACGGTTCCTCTCGGCTCCTGCCGGTCTTCAGCCGTCCTGATGGGGCCCCAGGGACTGGGATCTGAGAAGGAGCGGCTGGCCCGAAAGCGGGGAGGGCAGTCGGTGTCCCGCCTGTGGCCAGGTGGAATGGAGGCCCGTGTCTGGGACGGAGGACCAGTAAGCACCCTGGTCCCCGTCCCTGTGCTGGGGGCTGCGGGCACTCCCAGCCGCATCGGCTCAGGGACCGGGAGCGTTTTGTCAGAACCGTGAGCGTCCTCTGGGTTGTCGCCGCGACACCAGCCTGAGGCCTCAGAAGCGTGTCGGGCGGGCGTGCTCTTGTCTAGAGGAGCCCAGCCAACCAGCGTGCGGTTTCCTGAATTACGACGCTGGGCAGAGGCCCAGGGCGTGAAAGCAAAGGCTTCCCACCTTCTGCCCTCTTCCAGCCTCCAGGGAGGAAACGGTGGGGTGGTCTTGGCTCCCGGCTGTGCCTGAGGGTCGGTCTCTCTTCCAGTCCCTGGTTGACATGGCTCCCAAGTACATCCTGGAGCAGTTTCTGCAGCAGGAGCTGCTCATCAACATCACCGAGCATGAGGTAGGGGCCCCGGGGATCCCCACCCAGACGGAGGGAGGCTGCGAAGGAAGCGGGAGGCAGAGCTGTGGCGCTTGCCCGAGAGTAGGATGGCGGAGGGGGTGCATCCCCGGGGACTGGGCGCTCCTGCTTCGTGGAGAGCTGCTCTGGTGGTGGAATAGAGCAGGGCTCCCCAGGTGTGGTCCCAGGGGTGGCGGCAGCACCTGGGAACTTGCCAGGAGTGCAGATCCCCAGGCCTGCTTGGCCTGAGCATCTGGAAGCTTGGGGGTGGGGATGGGGCCCCTTCTGTGTGCGCGGCGGGGGGCCTGTCGCACCCGCAGAGACGCAGCTTCTCTCGCAGCTGGTTCCGGAGCACGTCGTCATGACCAAGGAGGAGGTGACCGAGCTGCTGGCCCGGTAGTATCCTTTCGGCCCCTCTCCTGCCCCCCCCCCCCCCATCAGCGGAGCCTGGCTTTTTCCCTGACTGAGCTGCTCAGTAAACTCCGAGAGAACCAACTGCCCAGGATCCAGGCCGGTGACCCGGTGGCCCGCTACTTTGGGATAAAGCGGGGGCAGGTGAGGAGCCCCCCTGCCCCTCGCCCTGCTCCTTGCGCGCCCCCCACCCCCACCCTGGGTGCACTGTGAGCCCCGCGTGCCCTTAGCCAGTGTCCCCCGCTTTTGCCCCTGCGCAGGTGGTGAAGATCATCCGGCCCAGCGAGACCGCGGGCAGGTACATCACATACCGGCTGGTGCAGTAGGCGTCCCGCTCCCGGGTGAGCCGCGCTGTGCGGGGCCGTGCGGGGAGGGCCCCCTCCGTCGGGAGCGAGCGCGCCCCCCCCCACCCCCTCTGGGCTGTGGGCTGAGAGCCCCTTCTCCCCGCTCCCCAGGGTCCTCCTGCCTGGAGGCAGCGGCTCAGGCTGGTCTCTGCTCGGACGACAGACGGCGTTCTTCCTCCCGTGCACGGCCTGGACTCCTCTCCCGGGCGGAGGGCGTGGCGGTGGGCCTGCCCTCTGGGAACCAGACCCCCTGGAGCCTCCCCGCTGCTCTTCGGCACCCCCGTGCTGAAGGTCTGTGCGGCCTCCGCTGGACCCCGCGGCGCCTCCGGAGGGAACCGGCCGCCGCCCGGTGACAGACCGCAGCGCTGGGTCCAAGTCTCCGGCCCCCAACACCATGTGGTCCCGTGCCCTGTAGGGTGGCCCCAGGGCCTTCTGTGAGCACGCCAGTGGCGGCAGGGAGCCAGCTGCTGCTTGCTGCGGGGGCGGGGGGGGGTGTGTGAAATTGGAAGGTATTTGAGTAAATAAATTGGCCGGTCTGAGAAAGGCAGGATGACAGGTTTGCGACGAGTGGCCTGGCCTGAGGCTCCGGACCCCTCAGGAGAACTCGGGGCCCCTTGGTTCTGTGGCACCTGCTCCCCAAGGGTGGCCGTCCGTGCTCGTCCCGCCCGAGTCTGCAGTGGGCGTGGGCGGCGCGCCGGGCCCTGTCCCCTCCTGAGCCGCCTCGTTTTCCGGGTGCTCGCCCCGCACAAAGGTGCGCGGTGTCCTGCGGGGCCTGTTGCAGGAAGTCTTCCCGGGCCGGCTTTTCACTCTGTTGTCGTAACTGCTTTACGGGATAGAACTTCCATGCCACGCAGATCACCCGTTCGCAGCGCACCGCTCGGTGGCTTTTAGCACCGTCAGGGTTAGAACTTGTCCCCCGGAGGAAACCTCGTCCCCGTCCCCGTCCCGCCCCCACGAGCCCCTTCCGTCCGTGGAGGAGCCTGTTCTGGACGCGTCACGCACGTGGACTCGCACCCGCGTGGCCTCACGTCTGGTTCCCTCCCTGAGCGCTGTGTGTTCGGGGCCGTCCGCGGGGCGGCGGGTGTGGGCGCCTCCTGCTTGCGGCTGAAGGGCGTGCGCGGCGGACACGCCAGGGTATCGGCTTCCCCACCAGCGGACCGTGAGCTGTTCGCGGGTTGGCAGAGTAACGTTGCTGTGGGCGTTCGTGTGGGAGTTCCGCGTGGACGTGCCTTTTCATCTTTTCCGGGTGTGTATCTGGTAGTGGAGGCCGGGTGCCCGTTGGAGAAACTGCCGGGTGGGTGGCGGCGCTCGCGCCCACCGCCCGCCGCGGCTTCCCTGCAGGGAGCCGGTCCTCAGCGCCGTCGTGGCTGCCTTTCCCCGACGCCCAGCCGCACCGTGCGGCTGTCGTGTGCTTCTCGGCCATTTGCACGTCGTCTTTGGAGGGAAGTCTGTTCAGATCCTTCGCCTGTGGGGGGAGCGGGCTGGCTGTCCGTCTCCCCAGGCTGTCTATGTGCACAGGTCCTTTATCAGATAGTGGTTTGCAAAACCTTACCGTTTTAATTTCGTAAATATCTGTCATAACCTCGGTATGTTTGCACGTGGTCTTGACTTCGGGGATTTGCCCCTGGGGTGGAATGACTCAGGGATGCCTGTTTTCTCCCGAGGACAGACGGTGCTGTCGACACTTTGAATATCTGGCGGGGCCTTATCGCCCAAATCACCACGGTCTCGATTTGCAGGTCGACAAGGGTCTGTTTCCGGGTCCTCCTGTCTATGGATCAGTCCTGGTTTTGCAAGCTGACAGCTTTGTTGTGTGTCTTAGGGGGGTTCATGTTTCCCTTGCCCCTCCAAACATACATACGTTGTTTGTCAAAGTAGGCCAGACACAGAGGAGACGTCCTGCGTGACCCCACTCCCAGGGGGTCCCCAGAGGCGTCCCGTCCACAGAGACAGAGAGTAGGTGGTAGGACCCAGGGCTGGGGCGGGGGGCGGGGAGTCAGTGCTTTGTGGAGACCGGGTGTCAATATGGGGCGATGGAAAGTTCTGGAGACAGATGGTGGGGGCGGCTGCGCGACAGTGTGAGTGCTTGATGGCACTGAGCTGTGCTCTTAGAAATGGTGTGTGTTCTGTATATTTTAATCACGGGGGAAAAAAAAACCCTTGGTTACTGTGTTTTTCCTCCCACAATGGGGTTTTGTGTTTTTTCTGTTTGTGAAAAGTTGGTATGCTTATTTATTTTGTGAGAACAGAGCTGATTACTGCGTAGCTGACAAGCGTTATGGGCTGTGCAGCTGAAGTTAATGGGACTCTTGGTTTTTCTTGAATATGGACTTCGTACAGGAACTGGGCGCCTGGGGGGTCACTTGGTTAAGCGTCTGACTCTTGATTTCGTCTCGGGTCACGATCTCACAGTTGGTGAGTTTGAGCCCTGCATCGGGCTGCACACTGTGGGGTTCCCTCCCAATCTGCCCCAGCCCTGCTCACGCCCGCTCTCTCAAAACAAGTGAACTTAAAAAGAATACGTAAAAAATCCTTTTGCTTTTGGTGGAGTCTGTTTTGTCTCTGAAGCTGGGTGCGCACCTGCCCCGTCTCACAGGAAGGACTCTCACCAGGTGGGCAGTTTCAGGCCAGGGAGGCCGTGGACCTTCCTGTCAGTGTGGTGCAGGGGGGCTCGTACCTCAGTTCCATGCCGTCCTTCCAGAAGCACCTGGCATCCCTTTGAGAACTCGCCCGTTTACTTGGGGAGCCGGTCCTGCCTGTGCCTTTGACCACAGCCTGTTCCAGGCTCCCAAGGTGGTTTGGATCGGGTTGCTGTTTAGACACCTGCCTCAGGTCTCATGGATGAGGTGCCCCCTCCTTGGATACAGGTGGACTGAGGACGGGGCCCAGCTTTCCCACGGCCCCAGGCCCCTGTGATATGCCGGAGCCTGGATCAAGCCTGGCCTGATGCTGACATGAGTAAGTTACCAGGCCCCTCGTGAACAGCAGCCCGAGCCCTTCGTTTACAGGCCCGGCCAGACTTCAGAGGATGCTTTTCATGACCCTTGCTGTTTGTCTCACGCTCCCAAGTAGAAAGCTGCCGTCTGCCTGAACGTCAAATCCAGTTAAAGGGTGTTATCTGAGCATGTTAATTTTTTTAATTTTTTGTTTCTTTGTTTATTAGAGAGAGAGCCCATGGGACGCCTGGGTTGCCCAGTCGGTTAAGCGCCCGACTTTGGCTCAGGTCATGATCTCACAGTTCGTGGGTTCGAGCCCCACATCGGGCTCTGTGCTGACAGCTCAGAGCCTGGAGCTGCTTCAGATTCTGTGTCTCCCTCTCTCTCTGACCCTCCCCTGCTCATGCTGTCTCTCTCTCTCTCAGGAATAAGTAAAACATTTTAGAAATTTTTGAAAAAAAAAAAAAGAACCCATGAGCTGGGAGGAGCAGAGAAGGAGAGAGAGAATCCCCAGCAGGCTCCAGGCTGTCCGCCCACAGCCCGACGCGGGGCCTGATCCCATGAACCACGAGATCATGACCTGACCCAAAATCAACAGTCGAATATTCTACCGCCTGAGCCCCCAGCTGCTCCTCTTCTGACCTTTTCAAAGTGTATCCCGGCTGGGCTCGTTTCCACGAAGAGCCAGATGGTGGTGTTTCTGGCTCTGGGCCAGGGGGTCCCTGCTGCATTCAGTCTGTGGGGACACAGGCCCGAGGTAGCCGCAGGCAGTACATGATGAGGCTCAGTATCGGGCTGTTTGCCGGCTCAGTCATCTCCTTTTCTGGATCTTTCTTAGCTGTAGGGACGGCCGGACTGGCCGTTGCAGAGCATTCTGACTGGCGCCCCCGCTACTCTCTAAGCCTGGGCTGAACCGCAGGCTCTGGGCCCGCTCTGTGTCCGCAGAGGAAGGCCCCCCTCGCCCCTTGATGGGCGTGAATTCCATCTGCTTCTCCGCTGCCCTGCCATCCTCGGTCCAACATAAATCCAGCTTGGGGGGTGGTCTCTGGGCTTGGTGAGAGGTCAGTAACAGGAGTTGGGGGGGGTCCTCATCGCTCCAGGCCGAGGGTTCATGGTGCCGTCCCGGGAGGTGGCCACAGAAGTTTAAACCTGTCCCTCAGGCACGCCGGCTCCATTTCCAGGGCTGGTGGCTGCCGCACTGGATGATGAATTGACGGTGTTTTGTTCATCTGGAAGGTGCTGCCGAACGGTGCTGGGCTAGATGTTCTCTGAAGTGGCTGCTTGGGGTCAGTGTCTGCACGGCTGGCCTCAAAGGCAGCTGGGCTCACGGGCTCCGGTGGGACTTGCCTTGCTCACGCTCGTGTCCAGCGTGGAACTGAGGAGACACTAAGGACCTCCGTGTCCCCAGCCCCAGCCTGCCGCCGCCAAAGAAGATAGGCTCAAATTTAAAACTTTATTTTAGGCAGAATAAACGTGTGTGTGTGGAAGACGTGCATCGTGACCAAGGCTGACCGCGCCCCGCGCCTCAGCCCCACGCACCTCGACTCCGTTTTCCAGGAAAGCAAGGGCCTGAAGCTGCCACCTGGTTCTGCTGTCTGGCCTCCACATAGTGGCTTTCTGGGGTGACCCAGCAAGGGGAGGCCGAGGCAGAGCCTGTGGCCCTGAGGGCGGCCGGCCACGCGGCACGGGGCTGGGTCGAGTGGTGAGCGGGACCTCCCAGCGGGCTGAGTCGGGCCGCCAGGGCACACGGGCAGACGGAGCGGGCCTCAGCCTCACCCTGTGCCCCAGGAGCTTCAGGAAAAGGCAGCCGGCGATGCCCTCACCGGTACGGGCTTGAAGGAAGAGGCCTCACGGTGACGATACCCACGGGGACAGGAGCCAGAACCATGACTCTTGGCCCTCAGCCACCCGACTGCTGTGCCCAGCGCCCCAGCTACACAAACTCAGGCTGCCTCTCAGGGCTGGTGCCCGCCGCTGTCTGCCCGCCGTGGAGCCACGGGACGGGCAGCTCGACCTCGGCCACGTTGTTGCACTGGTTGGTGTTGAACTCGGAAAGCTGCTGCTCCGGGCCCTCCCCGGCCCCCAGCTGCTCCTCACTGCCGCTGCGGCTGCCCGGGCCCTCCTCCACGCTGGCCTCGCTGCCCGGCTTCTCCAGGAAGCTGAGACGGGCCGCGCCCCTGCCCGCCGGGGACAGCAGCTCCGAGCTCTCCTCCACCTCAGAGTCAGAGTCGTTGGAGGCCACTTGGGATTCTGCGAAGTCAAAGGTGGGGCAGGCGGTAGAGATGGGACAGAGGTGCTGTGACCAGGGGGGCCCAGGGGCCCCCGCCTGACCTGCTGTCCCTCCCAGGCCCACTCCCTGCCTGGGGACCGCCCACCCGCAGCCAGGGGTGCGGGCTCGACGCCCAGGGCCGCTGCCGCGTTTGGGGCCCCTGCTCTGGTGTCTGCGGCACCTCGAGCGGCGTCTCTGCTGCTGTTTGCATCAAATTAACAGTTGGCAGACGAGACGTTTCTGCCCGTGGGGTGCGCGGCCTCTGCTGCCACACCATCTGCCAGCGGGCACCTGGGCCGCCCTGCTCACCTGGGCCCTCGTCCGCAGCCTCGTCCTGGGGCGGGAGGGCAGCCCCCGCGCGTGGCGCCTGCGTGCCGTCCTCCCCCCGCCGGTCGTCCGCGTCCCCCTGCGGGCGGCAGAATACAGTCAGCCGGGGCTCTGTTCTCTGGCCTCTTCACACCGGTGCGGCCTGATGCCACGCTGGCCTGGGCCGCGGGCAGGCAGCTGCAGCCAGCAAGGCTGAGGTCCCGGGGGGCCACCAGCATGTCCCGGACACACACACCCTGGGAGAGGGCCTTCCATGGGGACTGGGTGCGCGAGCACGAGGCTCGGGGACGCAGCACAGCAGCTGGAGGACAGGAGACAGCAGCCGGGTGGGGCGGGGCGCCCAGCGGGGCAGCGCGTGGGAGGCGGACGGGGCTGGGTCACGTGCAGCCCCGTGCGAGGTCCGAGGTGGGGTCCAGAGGCAAATGGAAGAGGCGCAGCCTCAGGACCTTTGCACCAACAGTGGCCCTCCACCAAGGATCAAGCCCGCCCTGCATCAGTTTTTTGCTTAAAAGATGCCTCCGAGGCTGCTTCTGACCACCCTGCTCAAAGCAGGCACGTCAAGTCATTCCGTCTCTGGGGGTCCCGTGGCAGGTCCCATGGTGGGTCCCATGGCGCTCACGGAGCCCCGCTCCCCACCCCCCCTACCGCCACAGAGCCATCAGCCCTGTGGCCTGCCCCCACCCTCACCTGCCCCCCAGGCACCTCTTCGGGCTCCTCCTCGAAGACCAGGTCATAGTGGGCAATGAGGGCCTCCACGATGCGGGCCTGGTGGGGGTAGTCCACCAGCGAGGACAGCGACACGGTGGCCTCGGTGGGCCTCGGCCGCAGCAGCGTGGGCCCGAACACGATGCCCAGGTTCCCCGGGGTCATCTTGTTGTCCTGTTCCACCTCCACGATCCTGGGGGCCACGGGGGTGCGGGAGCAGGTGTGAGGGGCCCCCAGGGCCCGCAGCCCAGCCCCCGCCCGGCCGGCCGGCCTCACCTGCGCAGGTGCCGCAGCAGGTACTGCAGCGTGGCCTTGTTCTCGGGCGGCAGGCCCTGTAGGAGCTCGCGCAGCCGGCCCGCCATGGCCACGGCCGCGGCCTCGCTCTCGGCGGCGTCCGGCCGCCCCCGGGACGCCGCCTTGGCTTCGGCCTCGGCCTTCAGGTTGTCCTTGGCCAGTCCCACCAGCTCGTGGTAGAGGCGGAAGGAGATGAGCGGTTCGGGCAGCTGCAGGGTGACGGGTGATGGGTCGGGTGGGGTCAGGGGACCCCCCCAGCCCAGCAGCGCCGCCCCCCCCGCCCCCCAGGCTCGGCGAGCACTCGGCCCCACCTGGCGCAGGTAGAGTTTGAGGACGTTGCTGACGTCGTGGGGCGAGGCCTGGGACAGCTCCACCAGCTCCTTGCCGTTCTCGAAGGCCTGGCACAGCTTCTCCACGCGCGTCTTCACTCCGTTGACGCGGTAGATGCCCTGTGGGGGCCGCGGTCAGCACAGCCCACGCCCACCGCCCCCCGGGATGGGACTCCCTCCGCTGCCCAGGGCTGGTCACCTTGGTGTGCAGCGCCCGCTGCTCGATCTCACAGATGCACTTCTTGACAATGAAGGGCACACCGTCGGGCGCGCTGCGGGCCGCCGGGCAGAAGTCCTGGCCGAAGAGCTGCAGGCGGCCCTGCAGCCTCTTGTGGCCGCACTGGATGGCCAGCGTCTCCAGACACTTCTTGTGGCAGGCCAGGCAGCACTGGGGCGGGTGGGTGGGTCCCGCGTGAGCGACCCCTCCAGCCCCCAGCGCCCTCCCGGCCCTCACCCCCTCAAGCCATTTCCAGAAGGGCAGTCACTTCTGGCTCACCTGCCCCTCGGCTGGGGAAGGGGGATGCGCCTGTGCCTGACACCCCACTATTCCTCGGCCGGTCCGGCAGGCCTGCCTCTGGGCCTTTGCACTGCTGGCGACCTCTGCCCCGGACCCATCCGGTCTCCAGCTGCTCCCCTTCACTCCCAGCTGAGCGGACCTTACCAAGCACTTGCACCCTCCCCCCCCGCCCCAGCTCCACCCACCTCCTCGCACTCAGCGCCCTGGAAGTAGACGTAGCTGTTGCACTCCCTGCACTTGGCTGGTGTGCGCAGCTTCCGCAGCCGGTGCGTTCGCGCTGCCTTGGACAGCCCCACATGGCGGAAGGGCCCGCTGGGCATGGCCACTGGCAGCTCGGGGCCCATGCCATTGAGGTCGGCTGCAGGGTGGAGTGAGCAGTCAGCCTCCCCAAGGCAGGTGAGGGACAGGCCCGCCTGCTGGATTCACACAGCCCCCCCCCGCCTGGGCCTCTCCCCCCTCACCCTGCTCGAAGGCCGACGCCCCTGCACTGCTGTCTGGCTCCACCAGCTCCTCGTTGGACGACATGGTGCCGCTAGACGACATCCGCTCCAGCTTCTTAAAGTCCCCTGAGCAGGAGACAGGTATCAGCACCCCAGGCTGACAGGGACCCCCCCAGAGGGCCCACGGCCGGCACACCATCCCCTCACCCAGGCTGCCCCTTCACCTGAGCCAGGGCCGGGGTCGAGGCCGCCGTCGGAGTCTGAGGTCGTGGTCGGCCATGACTTGTGCACCTGGTGTCCACGCCCACCTGCAGGAGGAGGCGTCTCCAGTGGGAGCTGGGGGGCTGAGGGGAGGCCACACCCACCCTGCACCCCCACCAGGGGCTCACCCCTGCGGTCCTTGGCTGGCATCCCCTCGGTGGGCCCGCCTTCCTCCTCAGGGCTGCCAGCAGCCTCTGTCCCCCCGGCGTCGCTGACGTTGAAGCTGCCCTTCCGAGAGCGCATGACCGGGGACCTGGGGGGCAGGGCGGGGGTCACAGAGGCACTGCAGGGGGCCAGCCCAGCCCCCGGGGGCCCGCGCTGCCGGCCGTACCAGGTATTGGTGGACACTTGGGGCTCGAAGTCGTAGCGCACGTCGGGCTCCTCGCCGCGCTGCAGCTGGCACACGTGGGAGGCGTACTGTTGCCCGGGGTCGTACAGCTTGCTGCTCTCGCACAGCATCTGGAAGTGCACGGGCAGCGGGGCCGTCTGCATGTGCATCAGCTGGTAGTAGGAGATGGTGGCCTGCGGGCGGGCGGGCGGGCGCGTGAGCCACTGGCGGAGCGCCCGGCCCCCCCCGTGCCCGGAGCGCAGGGCCGCACCGACTTGATGGTCTGGTCGCTCTGCCGCACGATCTCCTGGACCTGCCGCAGCACCGTCACCTTGGTGTCTTCCAGCTCCTGCTTCTGCGTCTTGGCGTCGGCCACACACGTTCGGTAGGTGGCCATGGCCTCCTCTGCCTGGTGGGGGCCAAGGGGTGCCCAGAGAAGCCTCAGCCCGGCTCTGCCCTAGGACGTCGCCAGGAGACCAGGCGGCAGACGAGGCGCGATGCCATCCCGTGGCCGGGCCTGGGTCAGGGCCCGCGGCCGCCGCGTTCTGCCCGCCAGCGCCCCCTCCTGGCCGGCACTCACCTTGTTCTTGGCCTCCTCCTCCAGACGCCGCCGCTTGTCCAGGGTCTTAGAGGCCGCAGCCCCAGGCCCCGTGCCCGCCTGTTCCTCCTCGGCCTTGGCCGCCAGGAAGCGGGCCTTGCCGTGGTCCTCACAGCGCTGCGCGTAGCCCTGCTTGGCCTTGCGAAGGTTGGATTCGGCCTCTTGCTGCGGACGGGATGAGGATGCCGGTCCAGAGCCGGCCTCCAGGTGGGCCCCGTGTCCCGGCCCCTCTCCCCCGTCACCCCCATCAGCCACCCGCCCGTCTCGTGCCTACAGCCCTGCTGGACAGACGGAGGTCCTACCCAAGAGTGGACAGGAGAACAGGAGGGGACACCTGCCTGCGGGCGCCGTGCGTGCCCACGTTGCAGCCCCCCAGCTGGGACGCGCGCTCCGTGACCCGCCGAGGCCTCCCCCCGCCCCCGCCAGAGTGGTGGCCTTCCCCTCTTACACACGAGAGGTGAGGCCGCCCCAGCAGGAAGCCAGGCACCCTCAGGCTTGGTCAGAAACCCCATGTGCCTTCTGAGGGCCACGCCCCACAGCCTACGCCTTCAGAGCCTTAAAACGTACAGAAACCAGCTTGTACGAACACCAGGGGAAACAGAGAGCCTGAAAATCACCTCCGTGTGGGAAGGCTGTGAACCCAGGACACAAGCCCGAAACCACATGAGAAAAGGCTACCGCTGACAGTCACAGGCTTGTACCCGGCAAACTAGGCCAAAGGTGGAGTCAGAAGTCAAGACAATAAACCAGGGTTGGGGGGGGTGGTCTGTAACTCACATCAGCAACGACTGAGTTCTCTAATATGTCAAGAGCTCTGGCAAATCAATAAGAAAGAAACCATCATCTAGCCCAAAACAAGCAAAGGTCAGGAAACGAGGGTTTCGAGGAGGAAGCAGCGGGAGGTCAGGAGAGGCTCACGTGCCGCACAGCCCCCCCCCCAGCCACCCTGCTTTGGGCACCGGGTGTGGGTGAACGTCCGTCCCGGGTCCGAGGGATGGACGCAGGCTGTTGCGGCGCTGGGGTCTGAAACACCGACAGCCTGGGACTCCAGCAGGAGGCTTTAGGGACCTGGGTCTAGTGGCCTCCACAGCTGAGCACCTGGAGTGGACGCACCCCCCCCTCCCCGGGACAGAGGCCCCTGAGCCTCTGGCCACGGGACAGGGTGTGAATGGCCAGGAGCAGCAGAGCCACACTGGCGAGTGTACAGAGAGGAGGGGGTCTTGCTGGGAGGGGGGGGGTCACTGAAGGCCTTCTGGAACAGTCTACAGCCAAACGGGAAAGACACAGGAAGGGCGCTGGCGCTCCCACCGGATCTGCTGGGCCTGCGTGTGCCCCGCTGCAGGTGGCCGGCCGGGTTCTCTCCCAGGCAGGGCCCTCGCTCCCGCGGGGCACCCCGGCCACCCTCCTGCGCGCACAGGAGGCCCCCGCGCCAGCCCCTCCCGCCACACCCCCCCACCAGCCTACCAGCTTCCTCTGGGCACGGTGCCACAACTCCTTAATCTCCTTCCTGCGCTTCTCGTGCTCCAGCCGCCTCAGGCTCAGGGGCTGGGGTGGGGGGCACAGGCTGTGAGCAAGTGGGGACCCTGGCACCCCCCCCCCGCCTGGCCCCCCGCCCGCCCCACCTGGATGAAGGTCTGGTTCTGGAGCGTGCCCACCGCCTGCACCATGCTGTGCCCGAACTCCAGCTCCTGCTCCAGGGCCAGGGAGTAGATGGGGGGGGGGGGGGGGGGGGGGGCGGTCACAGAGGAAGGCGGGGTCCCGGCAACCCCCTCCCCAGTGCTGTCGTCGTCCATTAGCACCCCCAGTGCAGGTGGGAGACCCCTCCCTGCGGCCCCTCTGAAGCCCCAGGGCCCCCACCTCCTGCGTGACGCTCTGTCTGCAGCTGTGCACGATCTTCTGCAGCCCTTTGGCAAAGTCCATCTCTGCGGGCGGGAGCAGCGTGAGCGGGGGGCTGGGGGGCTGCGGGGGGTTCGGGCGGGGGGGCTGGGGGACTGGGGGGCCGCAGGGGGCTGCAGCGTGAGCGGCGTGAGAGCCGGGCTCGGGGGCTGCGGGGGGCCGTGGGGTGCTCGGGGGCTGTGGGGGCCGCGGGGGGCTCGGGGGCTGCGGGGGGCCGCGGGGGGCTCGGGGGCTGCGGGGGGCTGCGGGGTGCTTGGGGGCTGTGGGGGCCGCGGGGGGCTCGGGGGCTGCGGGGGGCTGCGGGGTGCTTGGGGGCTGTGGGGGCCGCGGGGGGCTCGGGGGCTGCGGGGGGCTGCGCTGTCCCTCCGGACCCCCGCCCCGGCCGCCTTACCCAGCACCGTCCGCTTCTCCAGGTAGCCAATGAGGTCCTTCATGTACTTGGCCATGTTCTTGGCGTACAGCAGCGCAGCGTCCACGCCGCCCTCACAGCGCTGCAGCAGCACGTCCACCTCCTCGGGGGGCAGGCCGCCTGCGGGGCGCCTGCTTAGCCCGGCCCGTCGCCCCCCCGCCGCGGCCGCGCCCACCCCCCCACGCGCCCGCCCGCCTCACCGTCGCAGTCCTCGGCGCTGGGGGTGGAGCCCTCGCTGCCCGGCACGTACAGGCTCTCCATGGTCTGCGGGCAGGGACGCGGGTGAGTCGCCCCCCGGACGGAGAGGGACGGGAAGGCCCATGTGGGGCCCGGGGGTGCCTCACCCCACCCTGCTCACCTGGCTGGGGTCCCCAGGGGGCACCGACAGGAGCGTGCTGCTGTCCACTTCCCCCATGAGGAACTCAGACACGCTGCGGGGCAGGGCGGGGCGGGGTGAGCGTGGACACGGGCCCCTGTGCCCCCCGCGCCCCCCGCGGCCCCGGAGCTCACGTGCTGCTGAAGGACACGGCGACCATCTCCAGGGCCTTCTCGAACTCCCGCTTGTCAGACTCATTGTTGCACTCGTAATGGAAGGCTGGGGGGCAGACAGGGCCGGGGCCTGACCCTCCCGGAGGTGACCGCGCTGCCTGCAGCCCCCTGAAGGGGGCCTTCGGATGGGGGGGGGCAGTTGCACCTGGCAAACTGCCCGCACCCCTCACGACCCACTTCGAACACACCCTCCTCCAGGCAGCCCTCCCTTCCCAGGGCCTCCGGAGCCCCCGCTACCCCGCCCCGGCCGGCTGACCTCGGATCTTGGCGATGAGGGTGCCCGCGGCCGTGAGCGTCTCCACGGTGTTGAGCAGCGGGAACTTGGAGATGACCTGTCGCATCACGCGAAGGGCCTCACCCAGGCGCTCGTGGGCCAGCGGCCGGCGCGCCTCCAGGAGCTCTGCGGGCACGGAGGGCGTGAGCGGGGAGGAAGCGCCCGCCCCAGGGGAGCCGCCTGCCCTCCTCAGGGCTCCTGGCCCCAGGTGGGGAGACTGAGGCAGAGCTGGGCGGGCAAAGCTCAGGGCGGGGCCTCAGGCGAGGCACGGCCCCTCTGGGCTGCGGGTGAGGCCCACGGAGGCCAGACCACGGTCTAGGCGGCCCTTTCTCAGAACATTCTCTTCATGTCCTTCCAGGGACCAAACCCCTGCTTGTCCTTCAAGCTGCAGGCCTGGTGCCCCCTCCTCCATGCAGCACACCAGGCCCTTCCCTGCCACAGCTCTCAGGGCTGCTCAAGGTTCTGTCCAGCTCCAGACCTGCCCTGCCTCTTGCCATGATCCAGTCCCCTGGTGGCCACCCCGTGAGGCATGTGCGGTCATCCCCATTCTGTAGATGAGGAAACTGAGGCACAGAGAGGGGGAAGTCCATTCTCAAGGATGATGAAGTTTCTCTGTGTTCACTAGCTCTGCAGGTAGGAGAACTCCAGACAGGAGGACCTCATGTGGCCTTTTCTCAAGGGCAGTGGGGAGCCAGAGAAGGTGCTAGAGCAAAGCAGGGTCAGATCTGTCTTGGACTATGTCCTAAAGCGCCCTCCATAATCTTTTTTTTTTGAAGATTTTATTTTTAAGTTATCTCTACACTTAACGTGGAGCTCGAACTCACAACCTTGAGATCAAGATCAAGAGTTGCACACTCTGGGCGCCTGGGGGGCTCAGTCGGTTGAGCGTCTGACTCCAGCTCAGGTCATGATCTCACGGTTCGTGGGTTCAGCCCTCACGTGGGGCTCGTGGGGCTCTGCTGACAGCGCAGAGCCTGTTTGGGATCCTCTGTCCCCCTTTCTCCCTGCCCATCCCCTGCTCACGCACATGCGCTCTTAAAAATAAATTTTTAAAAATGTTTTTTAAAATATTATTTACTGGGGGCTCCTGGGTGGCTCAGTCGCTGAAGCATCCAACTCCAGCTCAGGTCATAATCTCGTGGTCCGTGGGTTCGAGCCCCGCGTCGGGCCAGATCTGTGCTGCCTGGAGCTGCTTGGGATTCTGTGTCTCCCTCTCTAACCCTCCCCCACTCACGCTCGGTCTCGCTCGATCTTTCTCTTTCTCAAAAATAAACATTAACAAAAAAGTCACACGCTGTACAGCCAGAGCCACCCCCCCTCGTTCGTCATATGCGCACGACACACACCATTAAAACCACGGCGTTCGTGACTGCAGCCTCGCCTCCCCTGTCCCCCTCAACTCTGAGCAGGTAGACGATGTTCAAGACACGGGTGCAGCCTTGTGGGCGCTGAGGACCCACCGAGAGCCACCTCTGGGGAGCCCCCAGCAGCTGCCGGCCGGAATCCGCCCCAGGACCTCACACCCAAGCACACGCCTGCTGCCTCAGGCAACCAAAGGAGGGAAGGGGCTTCTGGAAGCCCAGGAAGCCACCCATGGCTGGGGGGGTGGGGGGACCCAGGCACGCCCCTTCCCCAGAAGGTCCTTCCATGCCCCCCAAAGCCCGTGCGCCGGGACACACTGCCAGCCGGGCCGGGGGACTCTGCACTGTCCCCTCACGTGGGGCTCCGCACAGAGCGGGTCTTACTGTCCTCGCAACTGTCACAACATGCCGAGGACATCTGACCACCGCCAGCTGCCCCACAGGCCCCATCATGAAATGGGCCCCATTTCACAGAAGAGACACCTGAGCTCAGAGGAGGAGGCCCAGCAGGGGAGGGGCCCAG
The DNA here is from genome assembly GCF_003009895.1 of Hyaena hyaena. Taxonomy (NCBI): domain Eukaryota; kingdom Metazoa; phylum Chordata; class Mammalia; order Carnivora; family Hyaenidae; genus Hyaena; species Hyaena hyaena. Next base: position 535,696 of record NW_024080936.1, on the reverse strand, counting down.
ACGCAACCCACATCCTCTCTAGCAGGTGCCCCGAGCCCCGGAGGAGGCCCCCCGCCCCCAGCCTCCCGAGGACGCAGCCTGGCTTGGCCCCGCCCAGGCCTGGCCTCCAAGGAACTGGATGGATCAGGGATCAGCCCAGAGAGGAACCAGGAACTGAGATTAGCGTTTCCCCAGGAAACGGCTCTGGCTCTGGCCCCCGCCTGGACTAGATAACCCTGGGGGGCTCCCACCTCCCCAGCAGGGGCCAGGCCTCTGCCGCCAGGAACGCCAGATCCCAGCTCCGGCCCCTCCTTGGCTGGAAGAGCTGGGGATCAGGGCCCCACCAGGGGCCTCAGTTTCCTCCTCTGTAAAGCAGGCGCCCAGGGGAGTGGGTCGGAGCGCTTGGCACAGCCCTGGCACTGTGGTTTCTGGGAGGAGCGGGCAGGGCCGCGGGCTGTGCACGAGGTGCCAGGGACAAACAGGAAGTGGGTGAAAATAACTCGGCAGGAAGCTGGGCCGTCAGCGCCGCACGGAGGAGAAAACGGAACTGCCATCCCACAGGCCACTGGCTCCCCCTCGACCCCCCTGAGTCTGTCCCCAGCCGAACCTCAGCCCACATGGGTTCCAGCCTGCAGGGCGGACCCTGCCCCGCCCCTGCTCTAACATCTGTGGCCCCCCAGTGCCCTCTCAGGACCACAGCTGGGGGCCTCCGGCGCCCCACACTTCATACGCCCTAAAACCTGTTCCCCCGAGTGCATCTCCACGTGAGGTTCTGAGCTTGGACACACGAGGCTCCCTCTGCTTCGGTGCCTTTCTCTCCTAGCGGGCACCCCACTCCTGCACACCCCGGGGAGCGCCAGCTGCAGCGGCGCCCCCTTCTGAGCCTCCCTAACGCACACCCTGCCCAGGCCCCGGGGCCCCGCCGCTGCTCACCATCGTGCAGGACACACTCTTTGAGCTTCTCCAGGCCCTCAGCAAAGCGGCCCACGTCAGCCAGCAGGTGGGAGATGTCCTCCACGGTGTCGAGGCACGGCCCCTCGGGGGGCAGCTCGGCGGAGCCGGGCGTGGTCAGTGGGCTGCGGTGGGTGCGGCCTAGCGTCCAGGTGCTGGATCCCGACAGCGGGAAGCCGGCAGCGCTGGCATGGCGGCTCAGGCTGGTGGGCCGCTTGAGTGTGCCCGCGGCCTTGGCGTTTGAGGTCGCGCTCGGTGGCTCCAGGACAGGCCCGAGGGGCATGGCGTCAGACCCATCTTTCCTGGGCAGCTCCTGGGAGGGCGGGGAAGCTGGTGACACCGGCACTCCAGCCCAGGCACTGCCTCAGTTTCCCCAGAAGCACAGTGGGGTTCTGGAGGGTCTCCAGCCCGACCCCACAGGGGGCAGGGGGTAGGGGGCAGGGGGCTGAGATTTGGTGCCCTGCCCCGCCCACACCTGTTACCCAACATCCTCTTCCCCAGCTCTTTCACAAACAACCGCCTTTGCCCAAACCACAGCCAGGGGTGGGGCCTGTGAGGGCGTGGGGGAGGGGCACCCCACTTCCTGGTGGGGTAGGAAGGGCTGGGAGGGGGTCCTCAGCCCTCGCAGCCCCCCTGGCTCCCACAACACACCTACTCCTTGGTAGAGACACCTCTGTCGATTCCCAGAGTCCCAATTGTCACGGACACCCCCGCACCTTGTAGATTGTCCCCAAACCTTGTGGCTCTCCAGACCCCAGAGACGCCCCCAGGCCCTATGCCTGCGGATCGGATCCTGCTTCATGCTGTGCTGCCTCTAACCCTCAGGCTCCCAAACCCGACGCCACCATTGCCCCCGGATTCCCTGACCACTGCCCTGCAGAGCCCCAGACCCCCCGCGGCCCTGACCTGGGCACCTGCCCACCTACTCCCTAGGCCCCACAGCCGGCCCTGGTCAAAGCAGAGGGATGTGGGCGCCAACCCAAAGGGCTCCTACCGTGAGCTGAACGTCAGGGTCCCGGCCTGTCCTGCGTGGCCCATGCAGTCCAGCCCGGTGGGGGCTGTAGCTGGCCTGCGACCCCCGCCGCCGACCCAGCATGGAGCGGGCTGCGCCCTGGGCACCCAGCACAAGGCGCGCCCCGGGGCCCCTGCGGCCTGGGTGTTACTCCAAGGTCCCCGCCCGCTCTGCGCTCCCCAGAGAGGCTCACTCACCCCCAAGGGCTGTGGGCTGGGGCTTCCCGCCCGGTTCTTTTTCGAGATGGAAGGGGTTTTCATGAGCTCCCGTTTCTTCCTGGAGAACATGGTGGGGCCTGGGCCCAGCGGCCCGACGCAGGCGGGCCGGGGTCTCACGCAGGCTGGGGGTCTCGACGCTGCAGCTCTCTGTCGCGGCTGCCTCGGGGCCACATTGTCGCTGGCCACCCCCTCCCCAGCTGTCAGGCCCACGTGACAGGCCCGGCCCTCATTGGCGGGCCCTCCCCCCCACAGGAAAAGGCCTCCGGAGGCAGCGGCGAGTGACAGACACACAGACCTGCCTCCCACCCTCCTGGCTCAGCCTGCCCCTCCTCGAAGTGGGCTGTAAGGTGGGGTCCCAGGTCCCACCCCCAGCTTCCGCTTTCGGGAGCTCTGCGCATGTGCCGGCCAGGGTGCCTGCGCCCCGCACTGGTGCCCTGGTGCCCTGCTGCGTGGGGAGGGCACGTGGAGACGCCCAGATGCAGCCGGGAGCCCGCAGACACGCGCGCACGGGGACACGCAGGGACTCGGACACGTGCTCAGACGTCACGAAGCCCGCACGTGGGACGGACAAGCCAGAGCTTCGGGCTCAGACCATGGGCACCGACACCTGCTCTCCAGGCCTCCTGTCCTCCCTCCTCCGGCGACCTGGGCACAGCAGGCCAGCACCCCAGCCCTGTGCCCACGACCCGGGGACACACACAGCCCCTCAGACCTGCTGGGCCGCGGCGCTGACAGGGCGCCTTCGGAAACTGCCGTGGGAGCTGGGGCCTCAGCCGTGTGCGGGGACCCCTGCTTCCTCCTCCCCTCCCCCTACACCCACCTCCCCAGTCAGAGCCTTCTGCCCTCCCCACTTCTTCTCTCCGCCTTCAGAGCTCCACCCCCCTCCCCAGACTCCAACCCCTTTCCCCTCCCTAACACTGAACCCACTGACCTCTGATGGGGGGGCGGGTCTACAGGGCCCTCAGACCACAGCCACTGGGGCCCAACCCGCCTCTCCAGGCCTGGGTCCATCCACAAACCCAGCTGAGAAGTCCCGTGGGGACCGTTCGCCCACCACCCATGGGTCCGGAGCCTAACTTCAGGGCTGAGGTCTGGCCTGGTCAGGACGCCTGAGGTCTGGGCCACCCCCGCTGGGCTCCTCCAAGCCTCCCGGAACATTCCCGAGCCTTGACCTCACGCCCACTTCACCACCAGGCTCTCCTAGGTACTGCCCTCAGCCGCCAGCCCTGCGCGGGTCATCGGGGCCCCGGGACCAGTGTTCAGGCTCTAGGAAGGCCACGCTCGCACGTGAGACCCAGGCCCCAGGCCCCAGTCCACCAGAGGCCCCCGGAGCTGGCGTCCAGGTGGCACAGCCAGACTCTCACGTGTACCTACAAAACTGCACCTGTGTCAGGCGGGGACGCGTGGGGGACGCGTGGGGGACGCGGACCAGTGTCCAGATGTGCGTGGAGAGCCGCGTTAGGACAGACATGCAGCCTGGCGCACACACAGTCTCACCCCACAACTTCTCTTTATTTCCTCCAGGGTGATGGGTCTCTGAGAGCCTGCGCCAGGGCTGCCCGTGTCTCCCAGGAAGCCCACCCGGGAGGGAGGATCATAGCACCGTCTCGGCCACGCTGGGGTCCTCGAGGAGCCCCGCGGTGAGTTTGGGGTGCGGTGGGCACGGCCTGAGGCCCGCCCCCACTCCTGCCTCCCGCGTGTCCTCCTCCTCTTCCCCCTGGTCCTTGGAGAAGTACAGGAACACCTGGGGGAGGGCGGCGGGGGGGGGGGGGCAGCCCCGGCCGGGGGAGGGGGAGGGGAAGGGGGGGTCAGCCCTGGCCGGGGGGGAGGGGGAGGGGGGAGGGGGTCAGCCCCGGCCGGGGGGGGGGGGGAGGGGTCAGCCCGGGCCGGGCCCCGCCCCACCTCACCCCCGGCCCCACCCCGGCGCGGCGGGCACCTCCTCTAACGTGGTCTGGCTCACTGAGAAGTCCTGCACGCCATGCTCCTCCCCGTGCGCCGTCAGCTCCCCGAAGACGCGAGCCAGGGCGCAGGGCCCCCCGGGCGGCAGCTGGAAACGCAGGCGGCCGCCGTGCCCCTCGCGCAGCTGGGCCCCCGGGAACGCGGCCGCCACGAAGGCCTCCACCAACTTGGACCGCGCCGCGGGCACCCTCAGCGTCAGCGTGTGGCCAGCTCCGAACCTGGGGGGGCGGGGCCGCTGGACACGCCGAGGCCCGCGCACACCACCCTCCCGGTCGCTTCTGGCCCTGCCCCCACACCCGGCCCCTCTCGACCCCCCCCCCCCACCGGCTGGCCCTCGCCCACCTGAAGGCCCACCCCTTCCTACCCCGCCCCCTCCGGGCTGCGCCCATCCCCTGACCCTCCTGCGCTGCGACCCTCGGACCCGCCCTCACCCACAGCCCCTGTGCCCGCCCTGCTTCCGCCCCCCTCCCCGTGCAGTTCTCGGGTACAGTCCACGAGCCTCGCCTCCGCTCAGGGCAGAGCCAGGAGGGCTCCGCGTGGCCGGGTGTCTGGCCCCTCTTCCCGCCCCCGCTCACCTGCTCTTGAGGTGCTGCGCGCTGCCCAGGCAGCGGAACCGCCCGTTCGCCATGACGGCCAGGCGCGTGCACAGAGCCTCGCACTCTTCCATGCTGCCGGGGGGGGGGGGGGGGGGG
>NW_024080936.1:436193-530770 GCF_003009895.1 Hyaena hyaena | reverse complement strand
GGGGGGGGGGGGGGGGGGGGGGCGCCGTCAGCCCCCGCCGGGCTCGGCCGCCTGTGGCCGGGCCCGCAGCAGCCAGGCCGGGACCCCGCCGAGCGCAGCCCTCTCCGCGCCGCCCCCACGCTCTGGCCGCCGCGCTGGGGCCTGGGCCACCTGGACCCTGAGGCCGGGCTAGCGGCCAGCGCGGGCCCCACCTGTGCGAGGTGAGCACCACGGAGCGGCCCGCCCGCACCACGGCCAGGAGGCTGTTCCACAGGAAGCGCCGAGAGCTGGGGTCCATGCCCGTGGTCGGCTCGTCCTTGGGGGTGGCAGGGGGAGACGCCGTAAGCCGAGCCGGGCCCTCTCCCCCGGGCCCCGCCCCGGCCCCGGCCCCACGCACCAGAAAGACCACAGCCGGGTCCCCCACCAGCGCCACGGCCGTAGCCAGCTTCCTCTTGTTGCCTCCGCTGTACGTGCCCGCAGGTCGGTCAGCAAACGGGCGGAGCCCCAGGCGCTCCAGGCCCAGGCTCGCGGTCTGCAGGGGGGCGGGAAGGGGGGAGGGGGGCCGGGAACAGGAGGGGGAAGGGGCGGGGGGAGGGCGGTGAGCGGAGGGGTGGGCAGTAAACGTTGGGGGGGCTGTGTGTGCAAGACACTAGGGTAAAGATGGGGGAAGGTAGATAGAGGACGGAGCCAGGGTGAAAGCGGGAGGGGTGTGACCCGGCCAGGAAAGCAGGGAGCCCTCAGTGGGAGGCGGGGCCGAGGCGGTGGCGGGCGGGGCCGAGGCGGTGGCGGGCGGGGCCGAGGCGGTGGTGGGCGGGGCCGAGGCGGGCGTGGGCGGGGCCGAGGCGGGCGTGGGCGGGGCCGAGGCGGGCGTGGGCGGGGTCACGGCCGGGAAAGTCGGGTGCGGTAGGAACCCGGCAGGTGCAGGAACTGGGGGGCGGAGAGCCGGGCTGCGATCCTGGAAGGAGGGAGGGGGCGGCCACCTGGGGAACCTGCGCCTCCGGGACACCGCGCAGGCGCGCGAACAGCTCCAGGTGCTGGCGGCCGGTCAGCAGCTCGAAGACGGCGTCTGATTGGGGGCAGTAGCCCATGTGGCGGTGTGCGGCGGAAGGTTCCCGGGCTACACTGGGGGTAGGGGCCGGGGCTCAGCGAATTGGCTAGGCCCTGGCCACTCGGGAGGCAAACGGGGGCCTCAGGGCCCACCCACCCTGGAGCACCGTGGAGCACCCCGGTTAGAGACGGGGTGGGGGGAGCCCGCCCGCGCCCCGCACCTGCAGCCAGCCAGCACAGCCTCACCGCCGCTGGGCCGCGTGTCCCCCGTCACCATGCGGAACGTGGACGTCTTCCCGGCTCCGTTCACTCCCAGCAGCCCGAAACACTGGGGGGGAGGGGGGCACCGGCCCTCAGCAAGGCCTCCCCTCCCGATCCCGGTGTCCCTCGTTCCCGGGGTGGGGCCCCCAGTTTCTGCAGGAGGGCTGGGAGCGAGGGGCCCCCGGGGCGGACACGGGGGGTGGGCAGGTGAATGTAGAGCCGCCCCTTAGCAGGGAGCGGTGGCCGGCACGCAGCAGGCACCCTGTGCAGCGCTCCGCGGGCAGCAGGGCCCTCGCGTCGGACCGTTTCCTGCCGGCGGGTAGGGCGGACAGAGGCGCGCAGGGAGCGCTCAGCGGCCGTCAGCCCGAGGCGGAGAGGGCGGCCGGCACACAGCAGGTGCTTACTATGCAACGACTGCGACGGACACGGACTCCACACCGTGTCCAGCTGCGTGCGGGCCCCCAGCACGCGGCTGATACGGCGCACTCAGCGCACACAGTAGTCGCGTGAACGTGAGCTGATCAAAGTGCGCGCCCAAGGGTACTGGCCGTGAGCACGCGCTCGGCAGGTGTGCGCGCGGCACGGGCCGCTCGGTACCGTGGAGCCGACAGGTCGGTCCTCACAGAGGTGACGGCAGCGTTCCCCTGCTTTACTCGCGCACACGCAAGGGGACCTGCAATTCGGTTGGTTCTCAAACAGGGGCTGTTGGACTAACATTCCGGACACGCGTGTGGGCACCCGCAGGGGCCCGATAATCACCTGCTCGGCCTCCACAGGGGCCAAGACCTTATTGCACAGGCAGGACTGAATAAGTGAGAGCATACAGTAGGAGCCTAATGAGCGTCTGGTAGCACAAAATAGGAGCTGAAGTGTTGGCGGCCCGTAGCTGCTCAAGGTGCAGGCGCCTGTGGTCACGTGTTCACTGAAGGGCAGCAGGTGCACAGTGGGTGCTCAGTAGAGGGTAGTAGGCGCATGGCAGCGTTCAGTCAGGGCAGTGGGCACACGGGGGGGGGGCAGCCCTCACCGCCCCTGCCCCAGGACCTTCACCCTGGACTCTCACCTCACCAGGGGGGATCCCCAGGCACAGGCGGTCGACAGCTGGCGTCCTCTGCCCATGGTACACCTGGGGGGAGGTCAGATCCCTGAGGGGGCGGGTGGGCCAGCGGGAGCCCCCAACCAGCACTCCGCACCCACCTTGGTGAGGTCTCTCAACACCAGCACGTCCCCCTGGGTGGCCCCTCGGGCCACCCGCTCACGCTCGCGGGCCACGTCCTCATCTTCCTCCCCCAGGGACGGCAGTGACCGCAGCCGGGGTCTGAGGACAGAGAGCGGGTTGGGCCCGGGGCCAGCCCTGGCCCCTCCCGCCCTTACCCCGCCCCCACTGACTGTGGCAGGAGGCGGTCTCTGTGCTGCAGCAAAAGCGTGACGAGGAGGAAGAGGGGCCCCTGGACCACCAGGGCCAAGAGGTTCCTGCCAACCACCTCCCAGCGCAGGGGGGACCGGAACTGCCCGTCTCCTGTGGTGACAGGAAGGAAGACCTGGATCGTGGGGGGAGATGCCTGGTTTCTGGGCCCCGCCCCATCCACGTCACCTCGGGTTTTTAAGGGAAGGGACCGAGAACTGGATGGGCCACTCAGCCGAGGTCTAAATGGTATGGGCAACAGTGGTATTACCATCTCCCTTATTTAGGGCTTTAAACATCTTGTGATATGACCCAGGACATAATTAGCTTTTATGAGTGCTTGGCTGTACCTCTAGGTTGATCCAATTTGGGGCTGCCGAAGGCCTCTAGTTCTCTTCCTGGGAGCTGCTGTTTGTCCCTACCCTGGGTTATGGACCCGGCTGGCAGTTCCCCACCTGGGGGGAAGTTCTCACCTAAGCGCTCAAAGGCATCAGCCACGGCCTGGTTCCGCACCATATCAATGAGCCCCCGGCCCAGGCAGAAGTGGGGGAAGATCAGGAAGACCCGTTTCAGGGTCCGGCTCACTTCCTGCAGCTTCTGCTCGGGAGAGGAAGAGGGAGGTGGACCAGGGGCTGAGGCCGATGCCCCCGCCCAGTCCCAGGCCTGAGGCCCAGACCTGATCAGGGAAGAGCTCGAGCACGAAGGTGGCCATGCTGCCATTGATGCCGATGAAGAGGTTGACGCAGGTGAGCACCACGTAGGCCGTGCTGGGCACGGAGAAGAAGAGCGAGGCTGGGTACATGAGCGGCGTGATCGACCAGCTGAGGGGCAAGAGGCGGCACCAGGTAACCACACGGACAGCAGGCCGAGCAGCCTTCGAGGAATTCCTCTGTATCGAGAGGGATACAGCTCTCCCCCATCTTCCCTGCTACGGGGTCTCGACCGAAGTCAAGATGAGGGGGGCGCCTGGGCGGCTCAGCTGGTTAAGGGTCTAATTCTTGTTTTCAGCACAGATCATGACCCCAGGGTCTCATGGGGCTCCTCGCTGAGTGTGGAGCCTGCTTGAGATTCTCTCCCTCTCCCTCTCCCCCCGTCCCCTGCTTGCACTCTCTCACTCTAAAATAAAAATTTAGGGGCTCCTGGGTGGCTCAGTCGGTTAAACGTCCGACTTTGGCTCAGGTCATGATCTCACGGTTCGTGGGTTTGAGCCCCGCGTCGGGCTCTGTGCTGACAGCTCAGAGCCTGGAGCTGCTTCGGATTCTGTGTCTCCCTCTCTGCCCCTCCCCCACTTGCACTCTGTCTCTCAAAAATAAATAAATGTCATACAAAGTTTAAACTCTACCCTCAACGTGGTAGACCTCACCACCCCAAGATCAAGAGTCGCACACACTACCGACTGGGCCTGCCAGGCGCCCCGAGGCAAGATGAGCTTTTAAGGCCACTGGGGAGCACCTCAGCCCTCCCTGTTCTCTCCTCGGGAGCTGGCACGGAGTCCCGGCTCCCGCAACAGTACTCGGCGCTGGGGCAGCGCGGTAAGGCCTGGGACGCCTCACGCCTCACCCGTACAGTAGTAACAGCAGCAGGAGCGCGGGCAGGTTGGCAGGAGCCACGTACGCCCTCTGCTGGAAAGCCAGGAAGATGAGCACCACGATGCACGCCGACACCACGTAGTTACACTGCGCGGACCGGAACCACCCCGTCACCCGGCGGGAGCAGGAGCGGCCGCCCTCTTCCCTGTGCCCCTACCCCAACCTCCCTGGGCTGCGGGGTGGCGGGACGCGGAGTCTCCCACGAGCCCCCGCCGGCACCCAGACGGTCCTGGAGGAGCGCCGGCGCGAAGGGGCAGGGAAGGGGCGGCAGCGAGAGGCGGCCGGCGCCCCACCCCCCGGGCACCCCCGCACCATGTCCCAGAGAAAGTTGCTGAGCCAGTAAAGAGTGGGAGGCAGGCCCCCCATGAACTGCAGATGCTTGGCCCGGGTCACACGCTCCTCGATGAGAACAAGGGTGAAGCTGGCTGGCACGAAGGACATGGCAAAAACCACGCAGATAGAAACGAGCACGTCCACGGAGGAGGCCTTCCTGTGGGCAAGGGCGCATGCGCGGCTCAGAGGCCCCCTGCCCACCGACCGGGCAGGTCCACACGCGGGGCCGTTTGGGGCGAGCGGGGGGGCGGGGGGTCGCTGCTTGACGGGCAGGCGTTGCACAGACCGCGCGGTAGGGTCACAGCGGACGTAGTGAGGACGTGTGAGCCGCAGGGGGGCCCGACAGGGTCGCGTGGCCCCGGCCTGCGAGGGAGCGGGCAGCCGCGGCCGCTGGGCCCCGAGCTGGGCGGGGGGCTTACAGCGCGGCCTCGGACAGCTGCTCCTTGGTGAGGTTCAGGGGGTGGTTGAGCGTGGTGATGCTGTGGGCGTGGCGGGCCGGGCCTGGGGGCAGCTGGGCACGGAGGAGGGCGTTGTTGGCTCTGTTGACGAAGGCCACCATGGCGTGCCAGCCCTTGTTGTTGAACCAGATCTAGGATGGGGGTGTCGGGGCCGAGGGGTCAGAGCGCAGCCTTAGACCCACCCCTGCCGGCCACCGGCCCGCGCCCCCCGGTTCCCACCTTGAGGCTGTCCTCGGTGTCCAGGCCGTGGGCCCACGCGGTGAGGTTGTTCAGGATGTGGTCGAGGGCCCCGCCGGGCTTGGGGCTCAGCAGTACCCGCAGCTCCTGCACTGAGCGGCTCACCTCTCGCCCTGAGGGCAGGCCTGGGTCTCGGCCCCCCAGGGAGAAGCCCCCATACCTGTGGGGCAGTGGGGTCAGGGCGGGCAGGAGGGCGGGGTGGGAAAGCCTCCTAGCGGGTGGGCAGGGGACGCGGGAACAGACCCTCCTCACCTGACCTCGTTCACCCACTTCTTGGTCTTCAGGCTGCAGGAGGGACAGACAGAGACAGCGAGAGATGGAGGAGAGATGGAGGGGAGCCGGGGGGAGACAGGGAGGCGGGGCCCGGAGAGTGGTCCTGAGGCACCTGCCCCCTCCTCTGGGCAAACGGAGCGCAGGTGGCGGCTCACCCCTGGCGCACCAGGCGGGGGTAGGTCTTGGTCAAGAAGTCGGTCAGGTTCCGGCCCGTCAGGTTCTGTACCAGCTCGCCTGAGCGGGCCAGCGCCTGGGGCGGAGGGAGGCCGCCAGCCGCGGCCGGGCAGTCGGGGAGCAGGCGCCGGGCGCTGGGCTGGCTGCAGCGGCAGGCCGGGGACGGAGACTCTGGGGTCCAGTTGCCCTTGGCCAAGACCTCGGCGACGTCCGCAGGAACATCGGGCACCCAGAACAGGCAGGCGGCAGGCGGCATGCACTCAGGCGTCCTGCGGGGGCAGGGCTGTGGGCATCGGCCTGGTCCGAACACCCCCCCCACCCCGGCAGGCCCACCAGCCGAAGCCCCAAGGGCCGAAGGCCCGCGAGGCACAAGGCGGGGCCTCACCCGGTGGAGCTGTTGGGCAGGTAGGTCTCCAGCCCTGCCTCCTGCAGCAGCGTCTCCAGCAGCGGGGCTCGGTCCGAAGGCCCTGGGGCATCCTCACTGGGAGGGGAGGGGAGGGGAGGGGAGGGGAGGGGGGGGAGGGGGGGAGGGGGTCTCGGAGTCAGGTCTGTGCCCCTGGCCTTCTGCCCCAGCCCCCCGTCCTCTGTACCCACCTGAAGAAGGACACGTGGGCACCATACATGCTGGGAGTGAGGCGCAGAGCCGGGTAGGGTCCGAAAGGGGGCGCCAGCAGACTGAACAGCAGCGCCAGGCCCACAAAGAGGGCGGGCAGCACGATCTGCAGGACGGGCCCGTCAGAGCCGCCCAGCTCACCTCCAGGCTGGCTGGGTTCCTCCCCGGCTCCTGCACTAGAACCACCCATGGCTCCCCGGTGCTTTCATAACGGTGCTCAGACCGGGGGAGACCTCTCGGGTTAAGCGCCAAATGGGTGACACGTGGTGGGAGCAGAGAACAGGCACCCAGGTCCCCCGCGCAGCCTCCTCGGGCGCCCGGCCCCCCTCACCTGTGTGAACAGGCCACGGCGGCTGCGGCGGGCAAGCAGAAAGCGCTTGAGCAGCAGGGCCCGGAGCTGCTGGCGGGTCAGCGCCCAGCCCTGTACGCGGCCCGCCGTGTCTGGCCCGAGGCCGCGCAGGGCCTGTGTTTCCGGGGCGGACCTTGCTGCAGGGGACGGAGGGGTCAGCGCACACGCTGTGGGGGACAGGCGGGGACCGCAGGCTCGGGGCAGGACAACTCACCCAGCTCGCCGTCCTCCAGGACCGACTCTTCTGGCACAATCTTGAGCCGCGGGGTCACATCTGGGCGAGCGAGGCCTGTGCACGGGTCCCGCTTGCGGCTGCCTTCTGTGGGGGGTTCAGGGACGGGGGTCAGATTCGAGGGTCACCGTTCAGCCTAGGGTCTGAGTCAAGGCCCAGGGTCACAGACAGAGGGTGTCGGGAATCAGGGTGGAGGCCAAGGCTATGCCTTCAGACTCAACCAAGGGTGGGGACTCGGTCTAAAGTCAAGTCTAACTCTGAACCAGGGCGAGGGGTCAGGGTCAGGGTCAGGGTCAGGGTCAGGGTCAGGGACAGGGACCTGCAGCCGCGTCTTCTGGGTCCCTGTCCACAGCATGATCCTCTGTCACCTTCAGGAAGATCTGGGGAGACAGTGGGGGCTCAGCCTGGGACCCCACAGGTGCCGTGGGTCCCCGGGCCTCCCCAGGCGACTCCCAGCCTCCAGCCCTCTGCGGGCGCCCTGCCTCCTCCCTGGGGCCTGCTGCAGCCAGTCACAGACCCCTCCTCACCCTCCCGGCGCCCCCACCCCTGGCAGCCGCACCTCTTCAAGGCTGGTGTCCGAGATCCCGTAGCTGGCCAGCCCCAGCTCCCCCAGCCGCTGGTCCAGCTCACAGAAGAGCCTGGCAAAGCTGCCGTCCAGGGCGCCCCCATAGGGCAGCACCAGCACCAGCTCGTGGGGCAGCACCTCCACCAGCCGGGCCCCGGGCACCAGGCGCCGCACGAGGGACAGCAGCTGGGCGGGACCTGGGCGGACGGGGGCGGGGGCAGGTCAAGGGCGCTGAGCGGGGGGAGGGGCTTGGGTGGCCCACGGGGAGCCGGTCTCTGCAGGCAGAGGAGGTTAGGGGTAAGCACCCAGGGCAGGAGGGGAGTGGAGGTCGGGTGTGAAGCCCAAGGGGTCAGAGGTCAGGGGTCCAGTCCTGAATCAAGCCCCCACACCGGCCCTTCCCTTAGGTTCTCACCAGCCGTGCTGCCCTGCTCGACGGGCTCTCTTCTCTGCCCGGCATCCTCCGAGGCGGTGTTACCCTGCGGGCAGAGGGGCACCGACTGACCGCCACGGCCCCTGGGCTGGAGCCTTGGCGGTCGGGGATCAGAGGTCAGTCAGGTCCTCACCTTTTTGCTGGCAGCCGGGGACAGGGGCTCCTTCACCAGCGTCAGGTAGTAGCCAGAGCCCAAGTGACGACGCAGGAAGAGTGGGGAGCCGCAGCAGCACAAGCGGCCAGCCGCCACCACCGCCACGCGGTCCCCCAGGAGCTCCGCCTCATCCAGGTGGTGGGTGGAGAGGATAAGCGTGCGACCTGGGCCCGAGAACCCGAATCACGCATGCCATCAGGCCGCAAGGCCTTTGCCCACGCTGTGGCCTCTGCCAGGAATGGCCTGCCCTGTGCATCCAACTCCTATTCGTCCCTCAAAACCCCATTCCAAGCACTTCTTCATCAGAAACTTTTTCTGGCCCCTGAAACGAAATCTAGGGGGGGTCCTTGTGGCTCCCCCGACTCTTACCTTCCCGGTACTTGAGCAGCAGCTCCCAGATGCTGCGGCGGGAAGCAGGGTCCACGCCAGCTGTGGGTTCATCCAGGATGACGACCTGGGAACCGCCCACGAAGGCGATGGCCACTGACAGTTTCCGCTGCATTCCACCTGGGCAGAGACAGGCGTGGGGGCCCCCTCAGCCACGGGCAGGACTGCGTCCCGTCCCCGGGCCCCCTCTCCCCACCCCCATGGGTCCCCAGGACCTGGTGTTGCCTCCAGCTTCGTAGCATAAAGTCCCAACCCCCTTGCCGGCTTCGTCTCTCCCGACCCGGAGGCTCCTCCCCAGCCAGGCTCACCGGAGAGGTGGCGCGTCTGCACATGCCGCTTGGGGACGAGCCCCACGTCCTGCAGCAGGCGGGCCTGCTCGGGGCCCACGGCTCCCGCGCTCAGACCCTTCAGCCGCCCGTAGAACCAGATGTGCTCCTCCACGGTCAGCCTGCAGCCACACAGGAAAGCGGCGGCAGGCAGGGTCCCGGGAACGCCCCGCCCCCGGCCACCCCACGCCGACCCCGGGCCCTCCGAGACGCACATGTCAAACAGCACGTTGTACTGCGGGCAGACGCCCAGGTGGGGCCGGATGGCGGCCATGCTGGACTGGACATCACGGCCCAGGATGCAGGCGGAGCCCCCAGTGGGCGGGAAGAGGCCACTCAGTATGGACCTGGGGGTGAAGGGGTCTCAGAGCAGCTGCCCCTTCCGAGGAGGAAACAGACACCCCCAGAGAAGGAGCAAAAGCACTTAAAAGGCACCTACTGTATACCCAGGGCCATGGTATGTTACGTCCCCATTCTATAGAGAAGAGACACTGAGGCTCAGAGAACATGGTTATCTACCTGCTGTGCACCCCAAGTGGACTGGGGGGGTCCCGAGCTCCCATGGAGAGACCCCAGACACCTCTCCCATTGAGCAGATGTGCAAGCTGAGGCCGGGGGAAAGCGGAGCAGTAGCAGCTGCTCACAGTGTGGTAGTCTTTCCGGCTCCGTTGTGGCCCAGCAAGGCGGTGATCTGGCCCTGGTAGAAGTCCAGGCTGAGCCCACGCAGGGCTGGCCGGGGGTTGCCGGGAAAGCGCTTTTCCAGGCCCCGCACGGAGACCCCCGGGATCAGGCCGGCTGGGACCTCTTCCGTCAGCACTGCGGGAGGAGGGCAGGCTCGACCGTGGAGCCCTTTGCAGGCGGAGCTCTGCAGGAGCCGGGAGGCCGCTAACGCCGGCCTGTGGAGTCCGGGACCCGTCGGGCCGGGGCCCGTGGGAATTAGGGGAGCCCCGGGGAGCCTGCGGGGCAGAGGTGTGCAGAGGACGGGGCTCGGCCGGACCCCGGGGCTTTGGCGGACGTGGGGGTACAGACAGGGAAGCCACTGCTGGGCTCCTCGGGGCTCACCCTCTGGGTCCTTCGGGGTGGGAGGCGGGGCGGACCCCTTGGGGGAACGAGGTCCAAACCAATAGCTTCTCCGAAAGGGAAAGTTCCACGGTTTGGGGATCCCGTACTGGCCTGGGAGGAGCGATGCTCAGTCACCCCGAGCCCACCGCCCCGGGGCGCGCCAGCTCCTGGCCATCCGTCCGCCTGGGACCCGGCCAGGACACCCCATCGGCCTGCCCCAGGCCGTCCCTCGAACGCAGCCCCCGTGCCTAGATGCCAGAAGGCGCCACCCTGTCACCTAGGACGGCCCCCAGGTCCCGCTCGGCCCCTCGGCCCAGCACCCCGCCGCAGGCACGCCCCTGCGCTGTGTCCCTGCTGCACCCGCGGGGCCCACCTGGGCAGACCGCCTCCAGGTACCACGTGGCAAGGCCATAGAGCACAGCGTCCAGCAGCAGGATGCCGGAGACCTGGGCCAGGCTGAAGACGCCGGGGGCGGGCCCGGTGCCCGCGCTGTGCCACTGCGCGCCCTCACCCTGCTCCTCTAGCAGCGCCAGGCTCTCGCAGCCGAACCCGAAGGCCACAGGCGACAGAAGGCTCTGCGGTGGGGACGGGGCATCAACAAGCGAAGGAAGCCAGGCCCCCAACACCCCCCCCGCCCCCGCCCCCGGCCACCGCGGGCCTCACCACGGCCACGAGACCACTCGCGGGCAGCTCGTCCCGCCAGGCCACACACAGCACGTAGGGCAGGTAGAGCACGAAGTAGGCGAGGCCTCCGCACGCGGCTGCCAGGTTGGCACGGGAGAAGAAGGCGCTCAGGAGGAAGCTCTGGACCACGGTGGCCACGGCGAAAGCCGCCAAGAAGAAGAAGACCACGGCCGGGTGGCTATAGGGGAGGATGTCCCCGAGCTGCGAGAGCACGGAGGGCTGGTGAGGCTCCCGGATTTGCCCAGGGGCCCACGCGCATGGCCGCCTCTGCCAGGCGCCTCTGGCCTGTGCCCACGCGCCCACCCCGCAGCCCGGAAGACTGAGGCAGGCCCACCTTGAGCACCAGTACAAGCAGCGCGGTGCTGAGGAGGAAGGGCGCAAGGCAGCTGAGGAACCAGCCGAGCCAGAGCACCCCGCGGCCGAGCCCCATGGCCTGCATCGTGCAGCGCAGCCTCGTTTCCTTCTCTCGCACCACGGCCTTCACCGTCAGCGCCACCGAGTAGATCCAGGCGAGCGTCAGGAACAGCGGCAGCGACCGGCCGAGGACACGCAGGAACCTGAGGCGGGGGGCGGGGGGCGGGGGCGGCTGAGGCCGAGGCCCGAGACCCCGCACCGCCCCCACTGGCGGGACAGTGGGGCACCTGGAGATCTGGGGGCGCAGCCAGCCCAGGACGGTCCCTGATCCCTGTTCCAGCCTTAGAACCCCAGCTGTCCTCACTGGCCGCGTTCTCCATGCACCCAGGGACCCCAGCCCCTCGGGGATCCCCGTTTCTCCCGCTACAGGTCGGGGAGCGGTCCTCCCACACCAGTGGCTCACTGCCTCGGCTGTATGAATGTTCCATAATGGAGCCCGAACCCGAGCCAGGGGGACCCAAAGATCTGATGGAGGGCGGACTCGCGGGGNCCCGAACGAGAGAGGGAATAAAAGCATAAGCCCATAAAACGGAGCCAGAATCAAAGCTGACTTATCTCTTCATTTTGCTATAAAATCACAGATTCAGAAAGGCAGGTGGCCCCTTTATGGCTGGGATTAGAGACTTCCGGGTGAGTGTCGCTCTCCAGGGTCACTGCAGCTCACGCAGGCGATGGGCGAAGGGGGGAGGTCTTGCGGTGGGGTGGTGGGGCGGGGGTGGGGGGCGCCTTCCCCAGGGCTGCTCCCCAGTGGCGGGGCGGGGGCGGGGCGGGGGCGGGGCGGACTCGCGGGGTGGGGGAGGGGGAGGGGGAGGGGGGCGGACTCGCGGGGCGGGGCGGGGCGGGGCGGGGCGGGGCGCTCACGCGTCGTCCACGTGGCACGGGTAGGGCATCTGCTGCAGGTAGAAGCCGGCGCGCGACTCGGTTCCGCTGAGCAGGCGCACGGCCGCGCGCTCCAGCAGGTCTTGCAGGTACACGAAGCCGCCCCACACATAGCGCAGGTCTGTCAAGGGGTCAGCAGCCGGGCCAGGGTCCCAGAACCTGCGTGGGGCACGGTGGTGGGCTGCCGGGAGCGGCCGGGGACCCCGACGGCCCTGCCCATCACCGCCTTGGCTGTGCCCGCGCCCTCGCGCAGGGGCTCCGCATCCGCAAACCGGAGCACAAGGTGCCACGCCCCACGGAGGCCCCACACGCCGCAGACCCCAATCGGCCCAAGGGGTGTCCCTCTCCCAGCGCCCGTAGGAGGGGCGCCCCGCCCCCACCTGTCCCTGATCCTGTTCGTTCTCGTGACTGCATCGATGTCCATGCGGATCTTGATGCGCAGGTGCCCGGGGCCTGCGGGCCGTGCAGGGCCCGGGGCCTCCTCGGGCCCCAGGAAGACGATGCCCGCCCAGAAGCGATGCTCCTCTAGCAGCTCCAGGGCCCGCGCCACCAGGGCTGCCTCTGAGGGGGCCGCCTCCAGCTTGTCCAGGGTAACACACTGACGAAGGGCTGGGCGTGGGTCCTGGGGGCCCGGCTCCTCCCCTGAACCTCGCTGCCAGGCAGTGCTTCTTCCCCGGGGCCCCCAGGGCGCAGCCCACTTCGGCCA
Source organism: Hyaena hyaena (assembly GCF_003009895.1). Taxonomy (NCBI): domain Eukaryota; kingdom Metazoa; phylum Chordata; class Mammalia; order Carnivora; family Hyaenidae; genus Hyaena; species Hyaena hyaena. Next base: position 518,216 of record NW_024080936.1, on the reverse strand, counting down.
TCAGGTGTCTTCAGGGCCCCTCTGTGTCCCACCTCAGCCTCCCAGGGCTCCCCTGTGCCCTAGGATGGCCGGGCTGGGCCCTACCTCCCCCGCCCCCCACCGCTGCCGGAGCTCCCCAGCGAAGCTCACCTCCATGGTTTGGCCCAGCATGCCCACCAGGTGCCCCACATCAGCATGGGCCTGCTGCCAGCTGTAGCCGTCCACACGGGCATCCAGAAAGGCCAGAAGGGCCGGGGCCTGGCCTCCAGGTCCTGGGCGTTTCCTTCCTCTGTCCTGAGCTTGCAGAAGCCTCTGCGGGAGGGGGAGGGGGAGGGGGAGGGGGTTTGCATCGGGCACTCCGGGCCCCATCACCCCTCATCTCGTCCCCTGGGCCTGTTCTCACCCTGGACGCCACAGCCCCCCCTGCACACGCTCGCCCCCACATCCTGGGCAGGGATGCTGTGCCCCGGAGGCCCCGGAAGACCTTGCACCCTCCGTCCTGGCCTCACCTGCAGCAGGGCCACGTTGCTGCTGTCGTTCAAGAAGTTGAAGAGCTGGGGTCCCAGCACAGCCCACGCTGCCTGGAGGTCCTTCAGCAGGGCCAGCTCCTGGAAGGTCCGGTTCACCTGGGCACCGAGATAAATGCCAGGCCAGCTCTTTCTCACCCCTCCCCTGCTCTGAGGACCCCTGCTCGCCTCTCCTGCCTCTGAGTGGGGAGTGCCTCGGAGCACCGGCACATTCTGTTCCCCTGCCCTCAACCTAGCCAACTCTAACTTCTTCAAAACCCTGAGTCCACCACTCACCTGAGTCCACCACCCATCTCAGGAAGCCTCCCGGGTCAGGGCCCTCCCTCCGGCCTGGCACGGCCTCCCTGGGCTAAGGCAGGGACCCAGGCCCACTCCTGCCCTTACCTGGGCCATGAGTTGCCTGGTGAAGGGCGTGTCGGGCGTAAACAGCACTTTCCCCAGGACTAGCGGCTTCAGGCCCCTCCAGAGCAGGCGGGACAGTGGGTGGGTCTCCAGGGAACTCATCAGCTCAGCACAGGCAGGGCCTGGGGTGGGGGCACCGTGAGGCCCTGCCCCCACCCATTCCCACTGCCCGCCTTCCCAGACTGGAGGTCAGTCACTCACTCAGGGTGCTGTCGGGCAGCCCCGGGGCCGGCTCCTGCCCCACCAACTCCTTCAGGTGGGTGGCCTCGTACCAGTTGAGGGAGGGCCCCCCTGGGACGCCAGGGCCCCTGGCGCTGCAGAGGACTTCGGACACAGCCGCCAGGGGCCCGCTCGGCCCCTGGGGTCTCCGGAGCAGCGCCCGCAGCTCCACCAGGCTGGGCAGTGCCAGGAGCTGGAGAGGTCCCCAGAACATGGCACCCAGCCTCGACCGGGGGCATCTCGACCCTGCCAGGAGCACCTTCTCCTTCCTCCCTTCTGCCCTCCCCCCCGAAGCTCCCCATCCAGGCAGCCTGCCCTTTCGGTCTCCCGACTGGGCCGCTTACCTCCTGGGCCAGGTCCTCTGCTGCCTCCAGAAAGCTGCTCACGGACTCCCGGGCTTGGTCCAGCCCAGACCCCAGGGATTCCTGGGGAGAAAGCCCACAAGGGTGATAATGACCTCGATGGCGTTCTCACTAGGGGTGTAGCACCTTGCCAAGCTCTCATGTGGTCTCACAGGCTGGGCACCTCGCCACCATGCTAGACACAGCCTTTCTGGGCACCAACAGGACGAGGGACATCATCCCGCGTCCCTCCAGGAGCCAGGGACAGCCCAGGAAAAGGCCTGGACGCTGGACCAGAGGCCCCTGGCCCAGGATGGGGAAGCCCAGAAGGCCACGGTGGGAGCGGAGCAGAGCACACGACAGAGGGTCAGGCTGAGGACTTCCTGAGAGCAGCGTCCCAGAGTCACCGCGCTCACCCCACCGCATCGCACCTCTTGAAGCAGGGTCCCCAGTAGCTTAGTGCTCAGAGGTAGGTGGTCCTGCGGCCGGTCGCTTGGCTGAGGGGGGGCTGGGCAAGGAACACACAGAAGCACGAGTTAAGGCAAAGCTTGGCTTGAGAGAGCTCCCACCCTGTGACCATGACACAGCTGGGCAGGTCGTGGCTCAGAGAGCGTCCCTGCCGCCCAGAGGGCCCTGGCCCCTCACCAGCGCCGCCTGCCGCTCTCAGCGCTGGCATCAGCTTTCCCAGGCTGGCCAGCATCCTGCGGGCCCTCGCGCCCCCCAGGACGGTGCGAGCATCTGCCAGCAGCCGGGAGACCCTGGGGGCAGAGAGAGCATGAGGCGGGGGCTCGGCAGACACCCCGGTGTCTGCGCCCGCCGCGCCCGCCACCGCTTGCTCACAGGGAGTCCTTGAAGTTGCTGAGGACGCCGGGCTGCTCGGCGGGCGTGGTCTGCGTGAAGCAGGTGTTGTTCATGCTGCAGATGAGGCCCTGGAGCCAGGCCACGGTGCCGGCCGAGGGCAGCGGCTTGTTGGGGAAGTGGCCTGTGGGGACGCGGGGCGTGGGGAGCCTTGCCTGCACCCCCGCCGCGTCCACACCCTCCCGGACACAGTGCTCACTCAGACTTTTATCCGGCAGCCCCCTCTGCGCTCTCTGGCGCGACCCAGGGCCTGCCCCTCCCCCCACGCAAAGAGCCTGGTCCCTGGGGGGCTCACATTCGTGCTGCTCCAGCGGGGGGTGGGAGTGGCGTACGGCCACTAGGATGAAGAAGAGAAACAGAGGCCACAGCAACTCCACCAAGAGCTGGATCTGGGGGAGGGGCAGAAGGGGGGGAGTGGGGCACCCTGATGGGCACCGGGCCGCCCGGGCCTGGCCCATCAGTCCTGGCATTACCGGCTGCCTCCTGCGATACAGGACGTTTTTCCAAAGCAGCAGCATTAGCTGTGTCCCGAAGGCCATGGCGGGAATGCACAGGGCACAGGGCGGAGGGCCGGGCGAGGGCGCGCTCTGCGGCGGCGGGCAACCCCTGGCCGTCTCTGGGCCTCGCTGCTCTAGCCCATGGTGCCGGGCTCGCGGGAGCTCCGCCTGGAGCCAAACAGCAGGCACTTTATTAGTGCCCTTCGGTCCCTGGAGGGGCGGAGGGGGCCAATGGGAGCCCGGCCCGAAGCCCTCCACGCACCTGATTGGGTGCCTGGGATGTCGCTGCTGCAGGGCTGGGGTCCAAGAGGCTGGCAACTAATTATCGAGGGGGAGGGGCCTCGGCTTGACTCGTCAGGACTCCACCCTGACCTCCCTTGGGGGCCTCCGGGTCCGGCCCCCCCCTTCCCGCGCCCTGGGAAAGATCCACCACCCACCCCGGCCCCAGGCTTCCCCAGCGATGGCGGCAAAGGGCTGGACGTTTTACACACCTGGCGGGAAGAAGGGCCAACCCAGGCCCCCCGAGAGCCCGGCAGGGTCCGCAGTGACCCCGCAGGGCGCAGGGCCCGGCTCTACCCACCCCTCGGCATCACTGATCGTGGAGAAGAGCCCCCGGCCCCAGGGGAGGAGTGCGGAGAGCGGACGGCACTGAGGGCCCCTGGAACCGGCGGCTCCTGATCCGGGCTCGGCTCGGCCCACTGCGCTGCCCGAGGGGCAGGGCGTCGCCCCAGGCCACAGCCCAGGCTGGACCTGGGCCCCGAGCCCCCGGAGGGCTCACACCAGGCGGGAGCTGGGGTGGGGGAGCCTCCGTTTTCCCCGTCGTAGAGCGGGCCGGAGAGCCCGCCGGAGTTCTGACGCGGGGAGCGGCTGCAGGTGTAGTCACCGCTCAGGTGGGCCGAATGCCCGAGCGCAGCCCGGGGCGTCCGTGCCCCATCGCCGTCGCTCGCCGGGAACCCGCCTCCCCCATCCAGCCGCACCCGGCACCCTCCTTCCTCTCCCAGACCCTCTCACCGTTCCCGTCCTCTCGGGCCGCCCTCCCAGCGCCCACAGGGATCGCGGCCCCTTTAAGAGGGGTCTCCCGCAGCGAGCCCTACGCCCAGTAGTTCACCACCTGCGCCCGGGAAGCCGCGCCCGGCCCCGCCCCCGCCCCCACTATTGGCTGTCACCCCTGCCACTCGCGGGCCGGGCCCGCCCAATCCAGGCGCGCCTGGGAGGAGGCCGCGCAGAGCCGGGTTTCTTAAAGGAGCCGCTCCCCTCTTGCTGCGTCACCTGGGGCCCTGGGTTGCCTGCTCACCCCACCACGGGCTCCCCCCACATTGTGTACCCGCCTGCAGTGCAGTGGCTCCCCATCGTAGGAGGTCGCTTTCTCCCCACTCTATCCTGGGGGAGCGACCCTAGCCAGACTCGCTCCATGACCCCAGGACTCGACTTGTCCATCCACAAAGTGGGGGTTCGATTGGTCGTTTGTCCATCCCCCCACAATCATTCTTTTGGTCCCTACAGTGGGCCCAGCTATGGCAGAAGGGGGAGGGGTCCCAGCATTCTGAAATTAGAGTCCTGGGTCATAACGGTCACAGCATTTTGAAGATTTCCGGATCCCTTTGCAGAGAACTGGGTGGATTTCCCAAGATTGTGGTGAAGACGAAGCAAGTATATGGACCCACAGCTCTGAAGGCACAGAGGTGCACTGGGAGAGCCCCTGAGAAAAGGCAGGTGGGCTTGGTGCTGGGGCTTTGGGGACGAATAGGAGCTTGCCCCGCCCTAGCAAATGGCCAGAGCAAAGCCCCGGGGGGCTGGAGGGTGGAGCTTGGGGGGGGTGCTGAGGGCCTCACGTTTCTAACCAGGAGGTGGGCCTACCTCTTCCGGCTTCCGCAGGTCCTGACCCGCAGAGCAGGTTTTCAACCCACACTCACCTGCGCCCTGGGCCTCGGCTCTTCCCGGTCAGCTGTGAGGACCTCCTCAGAAGCTGGCCCAGCGCCCCCCGCCCGCGGACCCAGGCCACACCCCTCCCCCCAGGCCGCGGCGGACTCCAACTTCCACCACCAGTTTCTTCCTAAAAAGAGATGTTTATTGCCTTTGGTCCACAGTTGACATTTCACATTATCTCTTGGTCCCAGGGCTCCTGGATGGGGGCCAGTCCCCCGGGGGGGCCTCGGGGCGGGGATCCCTGTGCAGCACTTGGCAGAGGAATGGGGACACGTAGGGAAGGGTGGGGGCGGGCCTGGCTTTGTGTCCTGCCTGAGCCTCAGTTTCTCCACCAGGTCTCTGGGGGAGCCTGGGGGGGGGCGCTGAGAGTGCTAAGGAGACCCAGGTCCACACAAGACCCTCTCCCAGGGGACCTGCTTCCTTCCGGCAACCCCTTCCACCGTGCCCCCCCGCCCCCACTCCCCTGCAAAAAAGTTATTTTTCTTTCATGAAAACTACCCGAAGCTTCTCTGGTGACAGAAACCGCAAACTGATCGGCAAAGAAAAGGGAAGAGAGGGAGAGGCCACCGGAAGCCATTTGGGGCAGGTCCCTCCCTGCCCAGGTTTCTTCCCCCAACACCTCCCCCTCCCAGGTCAGCCCAAAGCCTTTTGGGAAACTCTGGCAGGCGCCCTGCCCACCGCCAGTACCTGCATGTGGCTCCACCCCTCCCCACAGACACCCGGCGGGCAGTGCGCAGGCAAGCAGAAAAACAAGAGAAAACAGAAAAACCCAAAAAGCAGACAGGGTGATGTGTGGAGGTGCCCCGCTTGGGCCTCAGTGGCCCGCTTCCTCCTGGCGGTAGGGGGCGTATTCCGGGGCCTCCCCCGGGCCTGGCCCGTCGCCCGCAGCCCCGTCGGCCGCCGGGCCCTGCGGGCAGTACTTGGCATCGTAGATCTGCCGGCCCAGGCCGAACACCTGGCCACTCTGGTTGGCACCCTGAGTGTAGCCCATCTGCAGGGACATGGACGAATTGTCACACTTGTCCGTCCCCAGCTTGGTGTCGTAGATGTGCCGCCGGGTCCCGGGAGCCGTCATGCCCACCTGGACAGGGAGGAGAGAGTGGCAGGCTGGTGAGGATGGGCACTATGCTGAGTGGATCTCCCCTCCCTGGGAACCGGGGCTGTCGGGACCCGGCTCTCCCTTCCAGCCCAGAAGCTCCCCAGTTTGGGGCCGAGGCGTCTGCCAGCCCAACACTTCCAAGCCCACCGCCCTGGCACATGCAGCGAGGCAGGAAAAACGAGAGTCAGTGGATGTCAGAGTGCGTGGGGCCCCGGGGCAATCAATCCTGTGCGGCTGGTGGGGGGGGGTGTCACAGGAAGGGTGGGGGAATGAGGACCAGAGCCGGCTAGCAACCTCTCCAGGAACACACAGCAAGCTGAGGCAGAGGTCTGAGGGAGCTCCAGGGTGGGATTCTCAGTGGGGGGGCTCACATGGGCAGGCAGGGAGGTGGGGCGGGGGTGGGGGCCGGGTGGCGAGGAGCCCCACCTGGCTGGCACACTTGTTGGTGCCCATCTGGAGGCTGATGGTCGAGTGGTCCATGGGTGGCAGGATGTGGTTTTTGGGGTCGTACAGATGCCTTCTCGTGCCGTAAGCTGTCATGCCCGACTGGCTGGCGCACTTGTTCGTGCCCATCTGCAGGGAGGCGGCGGCAGAGGTCAGGTGCCCCCCAGGCCTCTAGACGCCGCCCTGAGCTTGAGGGGACCTGGGGTCACCTGAGAAGCCCCCACCCCACCCCGCGAGCCCACCTGGAGCCCAATGACGCAGTGGCCCGCCTTCATGGTGGCGTCATCGAAGTTGCGTTCCTGCTTCTCTGAGTATTTGACGCCGATGTCCACGCCGCTCTGCAGCCCCTTTGTCTTGGCCTGCAGGGGAGGGGTGCTGGGAGCATCAACGGGGGCAGCGGAGACCCTCGCACCGGGCCCAGACTGTGCAACTCCGGGGGAGGCACGGGGACCCCGCTCCAACCCGCTCCTGCCGCCCCCGGACCCCCAGCGCTTCAGCACCAGCGGTCTGGCGGCTCAGGATAAGGACTCGGGGGGCGTCCAAACCTCCTCGCCCCTCTCCCTCCGTCACCTCCTCCTTCCCGACCCTCTGGGCAGCTCGCCAGCCCGCGGACACCTGCCCTCGCTCCACCCTGGTCGCTGGACCCCGCACGGCGGCCCGATCTCCTGGGTCAGCTGTTCCCACAGCGTGTAACTTCCGTGTAATCTATCTGGAGACGGACTCTGGCTGACAACGGCGCATCCATGGAGCTTCATGGACTGTGACAAGTGTCCCCGCGGGGCGGAGTCCTCCTCGACAGGGCGCCATGCGTGCGGGGCCAGGAGGCACCTGAGACATCTCAGCACCCCCCTCCCAACCTTGCCGTGACCCTCAAACCGCACTCAGATATGAAGCTTGGTGTTTAGTTCTCTAAGTGAAAGGTTTGTCCACTGTCTGCTTTCCCCCCGGAGACCGCAAACCCGCCACGGGGCGGACTGTGTCTATCTCATCCATCGCGCCCCGCGGCGCCCCCCGAAGTGCCGGCGCCGCCTCGGGGCCTCACCTTCCCGGCCAGGGCGAGGAGGGACACTTGCACCTGCGTCATGTTCCCGCTCTCAAACAGGTCGTTGGCCTCAAACAGGTCCACAGGGTTCATGCCGTAGCTGACCATGGCCTTGATGAAGTTGGAGAGGTTTTCCAGCTGGGCGGAGGCAGAAGGAGCATGAGGCGACCCTGCCCCCTGCCGCCCCCCCACCCCCCAGTTCTGCCCACGGGCGCCTCACCTGATGCCAGTTCTGCATGGAGCGGTTGATCTTCGGCACGGAGCCCGGCTGGAGCTTATTCATGAGCCTGGGGGGGAGGGGACAGGACCCTCCGTTAGCGCAGGGAGGGACCCAGGAAACAATTCTACGTTGGCCACACTCACGCCTTCCCCAAGCAACCTCACTCCAGGCCTCAGTTTCCCCTTCTGCAATGTAATCCTCACCCGCAAGGGAGCAGAGGGCCCGAGGCTGGGGACCACTGTCGTGGGGGTGAGTCTGGGGACTTCCACGCCGAGGGATGCAGCGGAGGGAGGCCCCCGGGGACGCAGAGGCCCCCACCCGCGCACGGGTGTGAGGGGAGGACACTGGTCCCCAGAAAGCACCCACTAAGCGGCGACATGAGAAAGCGAGAGACAAGCGAGACCTGGAATGGGGAAGGGCAGCCGCTTCCCGCTGCCCGTGACCTCATGGCTCCCACGCTCAGGGTGACCAGCACCTGCCCACAGGGCACTCACGTGCACAAGATAACGCCGTCTTTGAGGCCCTTCTGGAAGTCAGGCCCGACAGAGAGGCCGGTGAGCCCCTCAATCCAGCTACGGAGCTCAGCCTCCTTCTGGGGGTCATACTTGGACAGGAGCTGGGTGAGCAGAAGACAGGGGTGCGGTCAGTCCGGTCGGTCCGTGGCGGAGGCAGTGCGGGGACCCCGCTCCCATCTCGCTGACAAACACCTGCTCTGGGCTCCTTCCAGGACCCGCCCCCACGCCCTCTCCCCCTTGGTCTCCCTGCACTAGGGAAACTGCCCTTCTCTGTTGTATCTGTCTATCAACCCACCTCTCTATGCTTATTTATTTTTGTTTTTTTTAATGTTTTTATTTATTTCTAGGAGAGAGAGAGAGAGAGAGAGAGAGACAGCGTGAGCAGGGGAGGGGCAGAGAGCGAGGGAGACAGAATCGGAAGCAGGCTCCAGGCTCTGAGCTGTCAGCACAGAGCTCGACACGGGGCTCGAACCCACGAACCGTGAGGTCATGAGCTGAGCCTAAGTCGGCCTCTTACAGACTGAGCCACCAGGCGCCCCTTAACTGTTTTAAAGTGGACGGCTCAGGGCCGCCTGGGTGGCTCAGGTGAACGTCTGTCTCTTGATTTCAGCTCAGGTCATGATCCGGGGCCGTGAGATCAAGCCCTGAATCAGGCTCCGCACGGAGCGTGAAGCCTGCCTGCCCCCTGCCAGCTCTCAAAAAGAAAACGTGAACTGGGTAGTTTTTAGTACACTCACAATATTGTGCAACTGTCACTGCAGTCTAATTCCAGAACATTCCATCTCTCCAAAGGAAACCTGATCCCCATCAGCCATCACCTACTCCACCAGCCCCCCGCCCCCACAAGCCCCTTCCCGCCCGTGGAGGAGCCTGTTCTGGACGTGTCACGCATGTGGACTCACACCCGCGTGGCCTCTCGTGTCTGGTTCCCTCCCTGAGCGTCGTGTGTTTGGGGTCCGTCCGCGGGGCGGCGGTGTGGGCGCCTCGCTCCTATTTATGGCCAAGTAATTTTCCAGTGTGTGGATGGACACGTATTTATCCACCGCAGATGGGCATTTGGGTTGTTTCAACCTTTGGCTACTGTGAATATCCACGTACAATTCTCTTGAGTGTATACGTAGGAGTGAAATTGCTGGGTCACGTGGTAACCCTGTGTTGAACTTACTGAGGAACCACCAAAGCTTTCTCTGCTCCTTGAAATGACCATACCAGTTACTGCCGCAGGGCCTTTGCACAGCTGTCACTTTTGACTCAGATGTTTGCATGGCTGGGTCCCGTCCTTCAATCCAGTCACCAATCCAGATTAAAGGTTACCTCCTTGGGGAAGGCTTCCCTGACTCCCCTGGCTGCGAAAGCCCTCCTCACGTCCTCGCCGCCACTCTGCCTCATTTTCCTCCCCGCTTTTATCTTTATACAGTCTACGTCCTCGTTTACGATCCACCCCTCAAACTCTCTCCCCCAGCTCAGTGCTGGCTCCACAGTCCTCTGGGTAGCTGGACAAAAACGCTCATGGTCCCCATCAGTGCACACCTGTCACCCACAAGCGCACGCGCACACACACACGTTTCCCATGACGGCATCTGGGGCACCCAAGGCCAAGCCAGAACGCTGGGCCCAGAGCAGCCAGAGCCGGTCAGGGGACCAGGCCAGCGGGCAGGCGGGCACGGGCGGCCCCCGGAGGCGGGGGGAAGGAAGCCAAGTCCCACCCCCATTCCGTGGCCGACTGTCCAGTTGAGTGGGCTTCCGGCTCAGGACGCCTGCACACTCGTGCCGCACAGATCCCTTCCCCGGACGCTCACCCTTCCTGCCCCCAGCCCTCCCGGGGCACCAGGGCGGCACAGCTGCCCTCTGCGGACCCGGCTTCCACTCTCAGCTCTGCTCCCGACTCCCTTAGGAGCACGGACACAGTTCTCGCCCTGTGCCTCAGTTTCCCCAGCTGTGTGTGGGACTGTTTGCATAAGGGCCTCCTGAACCGGGCCCCACTTCTTGGTTCCTGCATGGAAGCCCCACGACGCAGGGTCGGGGCTCCGCTGACCAGGTTCCCACAGCCCCGCGGCCCTGCCCTGACGAACGAGAAGCTGAGGCTGAGACAGGCCAGCTGGTCTGGACACCCCGCGTGGCTGCCCGGCCGGGCCGGGCCCCTGGTGGCTCCTGGGGGCCGGGGTTCTGGGCAGAGGCGCCGGCCGGCCCGCCTGCCGCCGCCCTCCTCCCCGTCCAGCGGCCTTCAGCACATTCCTCCTCACCGCAAACTGCCAGGAATGCAGACGCTGCCTCCCTGCTAAATCGGGACCAGCTGTTCCCAGAGGTCTAGACCCCCCAGCCGGCTGGCAATCGAGTGACTGCTCAGAGACACGCTGGGCATCAGCCCGCCACCCATCCAGCCACGGGTAAACTGAGGCACGGGGGGCCAGGCAGAGGTCTCCAGAGGTCTTAACCTCCTCTTAAGGAGCTGGTAAACTGGACAGGGTGTGGGCTTGAAGCCGCAGGAAGCTGTTTCCCAGTTCTGGTGCGGCCCCAGTGACCCTGGCTGGCCATCGCCTTGCCCATTCTCCAGACCTGCAGACTGAGGGCTGGTCACCAGGAGCCTTCTGACCTCATCCCAGACACAGCAGGTCTCAACCTGCCTCATCCGTCGGCATCCGCCGCTGCGGAAACTGCCTGCACACCGGCTGGGGTGCCACGCCCGCGCCCACTTCCTGCCGCCGCGGGGGAGGGGCAGGGGGTGCTGCCCCCCCCCCGGACCTCCTGCCGGCAGGCGCTGGATGCAGCAGGTCTTGGTTGGAGTCTGTGTGTGGCTCTGGGCGGCTCGTGTGACACCTCTGAGCCCCGGGGACAAACCCAGCTCTTAACCCCCCTCGGCGCTGGGCGGGCGGCTCCCGCACCGGCGCTGAGTAGACCGTCACCCCATTCAGTTATTGCTGGAGAGGAGAACAGTGTCTCAGGAAGGCGCCCCCTGTCCCAGGGGCCGAGGCGGGTCCTGGGAGCTCGGGGAGGCCGCGCGCCCCCTCCTGCCCTGTGCCCCCCCCCACGCCAGGCAGGCTCCCGGGACTGCTGGCTGCGGGGCCACATTCCCAGGGGCCCGGCGGGCGGGACAAACTCCCCTCGGGCTGGAAGGGCCGTCTCCCTGGCCGGGGTCACCCGCTACGCCCCCTCCCTAGGCTGGACCCCGCTGTGTGACCCTCCAGAAGTGTGTGCCAGTCTCTGAGCCGCACGTCCCGTGTCTCAGACAGTGTCTCCCCCGCCCCATCGGGATTCGAGGTCACGAAACACACGCACTCTACTTAGGGCTGCACCCCGGGGACCCCCGCGTCCCGCAGGCGCCCGAGCCGTCACCTCACTTGGTCAGAAGGGGACAAAGGGAACTTACGGAGGAGCAGCCGGGCAGGGGCGGCCCCCCCCCCCCGCTTCCCGCTTGCCCTTGGCGGCCCCCCCCCCCCCCCCCCCCCCCAGGTGTCAGAGGTGCGGAAATTCCGGGGGGGGGGGGCACCTTTTCAACACAACCGCGGACGGACGTGCGGCCAGACACTGGGGAGGGGGCTGCCGGGGTCCCTTCAGGGCATTCTCGGGCCTGGACGCGCGAGAAGGGCGTGGGGCTGGGAGGGAGGGAGGCGTCCAGGTGGGGGGGCCCCGGGGACAGGGGTGAGGCCCACGCGCTCCTGGGTGCCGGGGAGGGATGCCGGACCCCCCCCGACTTGGGTGGGGGCGGCTCGGGGAGCGCGCCCCCAGGACCCCGGCGTGAGGGGGCGGGAGGGCCGGGGTCGTCCCGGGTCCCAGCGCTCACTGCCCGCCGCAGGCTGGGGAGCCCGGCGGGCGCGGGGGGCGCCCCTCACTCACCCGGTTCTTGACCTCAGCCGAGAGCCCGTACGAGGGCCCCTTGTTGAACTGCGTGGAGCTCATGGCTGGCGGGCCGGGCCGGGCCGGGGCGGGACGGGCCGGGCCGGGGCGGGGGCGGGGGACGCGGGGGGCCGGGGCCACGCCCCCGCCGCTGATTGGCCCCCGGCGCTCTTGTCCTTATAAGGCCGCGCCGCGCCGGATTCCTGCGCCCGGACGTCCTGCGCCCCCGGCCGCGCCCGCCCCCCGCCCCGGCGGAGCGCCCCGTCCCCGGGTCCGGGGCTCCGGACGGCCGAGACGAGGCCCCCCGCCCCTCCCTGCCGGAGGGCCCCAGGCGGCGCCGCCACCCCCTCTGCATCTAAATGTACCCTGCTGCCCGGGGATGGGGAAGGGGGGTTGTTGGGTGGGACTCTGGCCGCTCGGAGCACGAACGGAGACCCCTGGGTGTCACACGAGGCGCCCCCCGGTCCAGCCGCGCGTCCTGCGACCCCCATAGCTGGGTGGTGGACAAGGGAACCAGGGCGGGCTCCTCAGCGGAGGGGCCATTGCAGCTGGGGCTTTGATGGATGCGTAGGAGTTTTCCAGTCCAAGAGGAAGGCCCGTCAGTGCTTGAAAGCACGCGGAGCTCCGTCACAAGGGCTGGGGCAGGGGGTGGGAGGAAAGGGGGCTTTGCATTTCCCGCTGAGGAATGACCGAGAACGGGGAGGGAGTGGAACAGAGACTCGCGGTCCAGAGACGTCCTGGGGGTGGGCTGGGGCGGCGCTCAGCAGGTGGTGTGTGCTTGCCCGATAAAACAATGAATTCGTAAATGACAGAGTAAATGAATTCACTTACTCGGCAGCTCACTCCTTCGCCGTCCACGCAGCGGTTCATTCCCCGAATGCTCCCCAGCCACTGCTTCGCGAGGCGGTGCCGGCTCCCCGGAGACGCCGTCCCCGCAGCGGCTGGGCCGGCGCGGGCTCCCACCCCCGCCCCCGTGCTTGTCCACGCGCCACCGGTGACTTTGGGGACAGCACCCCGCGCCGGGAGGCTCTGAGACAGGCACGTGGATGGCCCACCCTGGGCCCCCCTCTGCAAGCGCTCAGGGCAGGTGAGCGCTCGCGGCGCGGCCCCGGGCACCCAGGGACCAGAGGCCTCCTCTTAGATTTTCCTTCATCCTGACTTAAAAGTAAATTAAAGGGCACCCGGGCGCTCCGACTTTGGCTCAGGTCATGATCTCACGCTTCGTGGGTTCAAGCCCCACGTCGGGCTCTGTGCTGGCAGCTGAGAGCCTGGAGCTGCTTCGGATTCTGTGTCTCCCTCTCTCTCTGATCCTCCCCTGCTCACGCTGTCTCTCTCTCAAAATAAAATAAAGACATAAAAAAAAAAAAAAAAGAAACTAAAAAAAAAAGTAAGTTCAGTTTTTGGAAAACACCTGAACACATTTGAAACAACTTGGGGATGTACGTGTTCTGCTTGGTGGAAGCTTTGCACAGCCCAGCTGCTCGCGTTTCCAAAGAGATGCCAGCGTCGCGGGCGAGGTGTGCTGTGTGGGGAGCATCCCCGGGCTTGCAGGGTGCAAGTTAACGTCTCAGAAATTTTTCATACATGCTGTGCATTGAAATGTTAATATTTTCAAGGTAATGAATTGTGTGAAACGCATCACTAAAGCCGTTCTCTTTTAGCTCTTTTAACATGGCTTAACATTTAAAACCACATGTCTGATCCGTCTTGTATTTCTATTGGCTGGCGCATTCTGGCCCCGTGGGTCAGATCCAGATCCCCCGTTTAGGTATTTATGTTTTTGGTCTGGCCCTTGAGATAACGTTTTCTAACATTTCTTAAACATCATTTTTAAAAAAATTTATTTATTTATTTATTTATTTATTTATTTATTTATTTAAATGTTTTATTTATGGGTCACCTGGATGGCTCAGTCGGTTGAGCGTCTGACTTCGGCTCAGGTCAGATCTCACAGGTCGTGGGTTCGAGCCCCACATTGGGCTCTGTGCTGACAGCTCAGAGCCTGGAGCCTGTTTCTGATTCTGTGTCTCCCTCTCTCTCTGCCCCTCCCCCGCTCATGCTCTGTCTCTGTCTCAAAAATAAATAAACTATATAAAAATAAATAAATAAATGTTTTATTTGTTTCTGAGAGAGAGAGAGACAGCGTGAGCAGGGGAGGGTCAGAGAGAGAGGGAGACACAGAATCCGAAGCAGCTCCAGGCTCTGAGCTGTCAGCACAGAGCCCGACACGGGGCTCGAACCCACAAACCGTGAGATGATGACCTGAGCCAAAGACGGATGCTTAACTGACTGAGCCACCCGGGCGACTTTAAGCATCAGTTTTTAAATGTTTATTTATTTCTGAGAGAGAGAGAGAGAGACAGTGTGAGCAGGGGAGGGTCAGAGAGAGAGGGAGACACAGAATCCGAAGCAGCTCCAGGCTCTGAGCTGTCAGCACAGGTCCTGATGAGGGACTTGAACTCATGAGCCGTGAGATCATGACCTGAGCTGAAGTCGGTCGCTTAACAGACTGAGCCCCCCAGGCGCCCTCCCGCCCCAACATCTTTACCTGGTTGAAAGGAATACTGTTCTGCAACACGTGGAGATCATATAATATTAAGCTGTCAGTGTCTGGACAAAGTTCTGTTGGTGCCCAGCTGTGCCCACTCACTTACACCCGCCTCTGTGTTAGGTGGTGAGCTGAGTGCAAGGCTGAGAATATTGGCTTTTGGGCTTTTACAGAACATAGTTTGCTGATCTGGGTGCTAGACACCCAACCTCCCCGAACCCAAGAAATCCAGACTTAGACATCCCAAAATTCAAACTCCTGGGTCTGGAAGCTCAGAATATCATACTTTTTGAAGCTCAGCTGGAGGACCTCAGATTTATGGAACTACATAATTCCGTGTAATTCTTTGGCCTCAGCGCCCCTGCCTGGAGCCTGGTTCAAATCCAGACTCCTCCTTGGCTGCGTGATTTTATGCAGCAATTACACTTCGCCATTCCATGCGTCAGTCTCCCCATCTGGAACGCTCCTTACTGCCCTCAGGTTTCTGTCCACGTGAAACAGGTTAATGTGTGCGATGCACCCTGAGCAGTAAGGGTTGTTGAGTGAACGCGCGTCTCTATCTTAGGAATGGTGGCATCTGCTGGGAACCTGGCAAGGAGGTCTGGGGCCCCTGCAGCCACCCTCTGCCCTTGACTCCCTGGCACTCAGTACCCGGGACTGAGCCCTGGGGACGATGCAGGGCTCACGGAGCAGGGGTCTCCAGGTCCTCTGTGGTGGGACCTCAATGACGCTTGTGGGAAAGAGGGCCACAGCTCGAGGACCTGGGGCTTCAGGGGCTCCCTCAGGCCCGGGCTGGGGGCTGGGCCCTGGGGTCTCGGGGGCCGGGCACAGAGGCTGCAGGTGCTGCAGGGGCCCCGGGCTCTTTCCCCCCAGCCTTGGCGACCCCGTCCCCTCAGCGTCTGAGCTCTCTGGGTGGGACCGCAGGGGGGTCAGGGCAGGACCCCAAGTTGGGTCCCTGTGTGGGGGCTTCGGGCACCTGCTCTCTGGAAACCATGATCTCAGCCCTGTTGCTTGTGCTGGTCCCGCCAGGTGGACGCGGACAGAACGTACTTTCACAAAATAGTAACTGTAACAACAGCGTCTGGAAGGAGGGAACAGGAGAAGCTGTTAACTCAGGTCAGGAGCCTCCCTTGCTCAAACCCCTCCGTGGCGCCTGCTGCACCCTCAGCCAAGATGTCCCCCAGGACTGCACCCACCACCAGGCACGCCTTCTCCCTGTGCGCCAGTCCTGCCTCAGGGCCTGGCCCTCGCCGTGCCCTTGCTGGTGCCCTGGTCACCTCGTTCACTGCCCTCCGTCCACTCGAGGGTCAGCTCCTCGGGAGCCTCCTCCCTGCGCCCCCATTTAAGTGCCAACCCGCCCAGCCCAGCCTCCGGCCCCAGGCCGCCGGCTGGCCCACGGCGCCCGGGAGGGCCAGCCCGTCGTCTAACCTCCCGGCTGTCCCCAGAAGCGCGGGTGTGGTGTTTGGTCCTTTTACCTCCTTGGGTTTAGACCTCGAACTCTCCCCGGCCGTTTTGGGGGTGTTTTGTGTGTTTTGTTTTCACGACAGTGGCTTTCCAGGGACGCCGGCGGCTGTCCAGCAGCGGGCCATACAGTGTGGATGCTCGGTAACGTTTCACTTGCTTTGGTGGGCCCTGAGTTTCTAGAACACGGCAGTAAGCTCTAGACTGTGCGGCAGCCGCATGGGACCATTTCAATGTAAGTTACAGCAATAAAGACAATTTGCTACATTTCACTTGCTCAGGAGCCCAGCGGGCTTGCACCTCTGCGGGGCATCTCCAGGGCAAAGGGACGCCTGCCCCCCTCTCCGTTGGGAAAGAACTTTTTCCCTCTCTCTGCAAGTGACAGATGATTTGGGGGTGATCCAATAATGCCGAGGGTGTGCACTTATTGAGCCGTACCCCAAGCCCTCTGCGAAACAGGAGGCAAAGGATCCCAGCCTCCCGGCCACGGCGGAGCTCGGCGCCATCTGTCCGCCCGTCTCCCGGGCACCGCCGGGGCACCCCTGGGCGCGCTCTGCCCGAGCGGCCCAGTTCCCAGAAGGGCCGCAGCCGTCCGGGGCGGGAAGTACCGGCGAGCGGAGCGCAGCTCACCCTAAGCCGGGTCCCCCGGCCGCGTCCGCAGGGTCGCTCACCTCCGCACCAAAATATGGAACGCTTCACGAATTTGCGTGTCATCCTTGCGCAGGGGCCATGCTAATCTTCTCTGTATCGTTCCAATTTTAGTATATGTGCTGCCGAAGCGAGCACGGCACGGAGGTGCCGGGCACAGCTATTTAAAGGACAAAAACTGAAACATTTTACACTTAGGTGGACTTGAGAGACCTGCATCGAACAGGATTTTCCTAGAGTCCTGCAAATTAACATCTTCTATCATCGTGCCTGCTTTGAGTGCCTATAATCACGCTAAACCTCTCAGATTTTGACGAACTTAAACGCCCAAATTCTGCTTTGCAGCCGCGGAGGCTTGTGGGGGATAATATGCAAAACACCTGGGCCTATCGCAACCCCGCCCCTGGGGCTCCGGGCCCGGCGGCCAGGAGGGAGGGCGGGGCGGCAGTGGACAGGCCGCCGGCATCCCAGCGTTCCCCGCGAGCGCAGGGAAGCCGCTCTTGCCGGCGCGGCTTCTCGCTGGCGTCAGCAGGCCGCGGAGGCGGAAGATGGCGGCGGCGGCGGCAGCGGCCGAGCGTCGGTGAGCAGCGCGGCCGCGGTGAGGGCGGCCGATGGCGGCCGGGTGGCGCCCTCGGGGACCCGCGGGCCGTTAGGGCGCGACGCTGGGCGGCATGTCGGAGCACGCGGCGCCCGGGGCCCCGGGGCCCGGGCCCAATGGCGGCGGCGGTCCGGTCCCTGCGCGCGGGCCTCGCACCCCCAACCTCAACCCCAATCCTCTCATCAACGTGCGCGACCGGCTTTTCCACGCGCTCTTCTTCAAGATGGCTGTCACCTACTCGCGGCTCTTCCCGCCCGCCTTCCGCCGTCTCTTCGAGTTCTTCGTGCTGCTCAAGGTGACCGAGGCCCCGACTCCTGACCCTTGACCCTAGCGGCCCAACCCTCCACCCAGCTCTGCCACCTCTGACCGCGACCCCAGCGGGGCGGCGAACCCCTCTCCTCCGGACCCCTGAATCTCGGGATCCCAGCCCGCGTGCCCGTGAGACTAATATCTGGGGAAGTCGGAGTCTCACCCCATTAGCAGTCCCTGTTCCCGACTCCTGATCCGGACTCGGCAAACTCACTGGCACCCCTGTCCAGGCTGCACCCCAGCCCTGGCCTGGCCCTGACCAAACCCCAGTCTTGGGCCTCCCTGTCCGCCCCTCTTTCTAGGACAGGACACACCCCATGCCCATCTTCCCACACTGGAAGCCACTTCCATTTCCATCTCCCTCACAGCCTCTCTGGGGAATGTAGTGAGGACACCTCGCAGGGGTTAGTGTCAAACCTAACCCCCCTGTTTAGGGGCCATGTGTGAACCCCCTTCCCATCTTCCCGCCGGTGGCACAGAGGTTTCAGCAGTGAGCACAGCTCAGCGGGGACTGTTGCTGGCCTAGGTCCTTCTAAGACGGGCTCTCACTCCAGTGACAGCTGCAGCCCTTCAGAGAAGGTTCCGGGTTCCTGAGCAGAGTGGGGCTCCCGGTTGGGCAGACGGCCATTTCGTTTCCCATCAGCATGCTGCCACACTGGGGCCGGGGAGGCTAGCACCCCCAAGTGAGTTTTGGGTTCCTCGTCTGCAGAGAGGGTGCTGGTGCTGGCATTCGAGGGTCTTGGGGTGCAGGCCAGGCCAGGTGGGTCAGGAGCTCCTTGGGGTTTGGTGGGAGGAGTGGCGTCATAGCCAGCCAACAGACCCGGGTGCTGGTTCTGGCCTGCCAGTGTCTCGGGGAGTCCCCCTCAGAGCTCCCCAATCCCTTGTCTGCGGGAGACTGCCTAGAGCCACGTGGCGCTGGCCTTCCCGCTCTTCCCTCCCACAGCCCCTGCGGAGGATTCCTGAATCGGGGCGCCTTTACTGGGCTTCTGAGCATGCGCGCACGCGATTTCCCTGTGGTGGGGAGGCAGTGTCTGCCCTACGTGGTCGGTTGGCGCTCAGCCTCCAGGAGCAAGTCCTGTGCGCCCCAGTTCTGTCCCGCTGCTGCCTGACTTGGGAGCAGGTCAGCCTGGCCAACACGTGTCCCTGGTGCAGGCGGTCAGGTGTCCCGGGGGCCTCCCGGCTGGGGTCGTGCCACCAGCCGAGTGATCTGTGGGCTAGAGCCTGGAGGCCCCCCCTGGACCTCACGAATCTGCCCAACCCCCCTCATCTGCTTGTCTGTGAGGCTGCTGCAAGTTCCAGAAAGCTCCGAGTGTTTGCTTCCTGCCTGTCCAGCTTCCGGCAGGCCGGCTGCAGAGCTCCAGGTCCCTGTCACTTCCTCAGGGCTGCCTCTTCCCGAGTTGCCCGGCCACCAAGCAGCCCAGCCCGCTCGGTTCCCCACTGGGCCAGCCTCTGGGGGGCGAGAGGCAGTGGCCGGGCCCGCAGTCTGGCTGCCTTGGCCTCCACCTCTGCTGCTTTTCCTGGGATCGAGGCCAGACCAGGACCTCCAGGTCCCGGAAGCGCTGGGCACTAGGTGCCCCAGCTTGTCTCTGAACCCTAGGCAGCCTGACCGTGCAGGGTGAGGGGCACTGGCATTCGGTGCTCTGAAGAATGGAGCTGACCCTCGGGGTCATTGTCACATGCGATAGTGTGTGGAGCGTCCCCAGGCCCCTTGCTGTGACAGGGAGCGTCGGGACACCTCTGTGCCGCCTCGCCTCCTGCCCCGTCCTGGGCCCCAGCAGTGAGAGGGCAGAGCAGGAGGGAGGACAGGCCCGGGCGTGGGGGGCAGCGGTGGCTGGGCACGGTCTGTGTGGCATCAGGCACATGCAGGCCTTGGGACACAGCCAGAGAAGCATGTGCGAGGGCATTGTGGCCAGGGGTGGCTGCACGGGGTCACGTGGAGTGGCAGAGACGGGCTGCGGGTGCCCGGGCAGGGCTGGCTGTGCTGGGTCTTTGGAGGCGCCGAAGCCGCGTGTGCCGTGTTCCTGGTGGGGAGAATGAGGCCCAGATCAGGGCAGGCCTCAGCAGGCAGAGGAGGGGATTCCTGGCCCGGCCTCCAGGGGCCTGCCGCCCCGTTAGGGCAACAGACTTGGGGCCTCAGGTCGGGAGGGAGGTGATGCTGGGGAGACCCCCTTGAGGAGTACTAGAAGGGGCACTAGGGTCACACTGGGGACTTGGGGGGCACTCAGTGGGATCGCCCCCCTCAATTCACATGCCCCCCCTTGGCAGGACTGTCCCTTTTCCTTGAAAGCTAGCCTCTCCTTCCGCTGCATTCCCTCCACCTCTCCTGGCCCACGGCGGACAGTGTGCCCGACACGTGGGCCTGGAAAATGGGGTCATGACCTTAGCACAGAGGACAGCTCTCCGGGTCACCCTGCCTCTGCTTTGGGCCCCAAACCTCCTTTGTCCAGCTTGGCAGTCTCCAAACACGACGCTGGGGAGGGGGTACTGGGTGGGTCCTGGACACCTGGAGTCTGGGCAGCTCCCAGCGTCCGGTGACACCGAGCTCCTCCTGTCCCCGGCGCTGAGTGCCCCTCAGGTTGGGGGCTGGGACGGGAGTGCGAGCTCCACTGCACGTCCACAGGGCCGGCCCCGCGGGGAGGTCAGGTGGCCCACACTGGCACTGGCAGGACGTGGGAGGGACAGGGTCCTGGTGGCCTGTGGCCCTGGGCGGTGGGCGTGGTGAAGGCTGCGCTGTCCCATCTGAGCACACGCCCTCATCTTTGGCGGAGCAGCGCCCGGGTTCGCCGGCTCCCAGACGCCCACTTTTCCCAGAACAGCGACGGGTGTCCCATCAGGCCAGCTGGAGCCTTTCCCCAGGGGCTGGGGCAGTGGGGGTGCGTGGGGGTGCAGCCCCAGACCCAGCGCCCAGTCCGGGGGTGGATGCTTGGCCAGAGGCCCCGTGACACACGTGACTGTCAGACAGGGAGGGCCGTGGCCCTCGTGATGCTCCTTCGAGCCAGGCGAAAGGTGCCGCTGGTGGAGTGTTGGGGGGTGGGCCGTTCTCCGGTGGGGGCCGTCCTGGGCGCTGCGGGGGCGGCGCAGCGTCCTTACCCCTCCCGTCCATGCCGGCAGCGCCCTGGTCGTGACAGCCTTAGATGTCCCGACGCTGCCCGGCGTCCTCCAGGGGCAAGAGCGCCCTGGGGAAGAGCCAGGCCGGCCCCATTTCACAGACGGACGGGGAAGCTGCCTCAGGCACCGCAGGCTGGCCCTGCCCTCCCAGGAGGGTTGCGGAGGGCGCCTCAGGCCAGGGCGGCGGAGTCGCTGTGGGCCCTGTCCCCAGGGGAGGGTCCTCTAGGACCCGGAGGGGGCGTCCCTGCCCCCGGGGCCCCGCACTGACCGCTGCCCGCCCGCAGGCCCTGTTCGTGCTCTTCGTCCTGGCCTACATCCACATCGTCTTCTCCCGCTCGCCCATCAACTGCCTGGAGCACGTGCGGGACAGGTGGCCCCGGGAGGGCGTCCTGCGCGTGGAGGTGCAGCACAACTCGAGCCGCGCGCCCGTCTTCCTGCAGTTCTGTGACGGCGGCCGCCGCGGCAGCTTCGCGGGCCTGGCGGCGGAGCCGGGTAGCCTGGAGCCGGAGGAGGAGGAGGAGGAGCTGGCTGTGGGGGTGTTCGGGAACGCCTCCGTCAAGGTGAGCTGCGGGGGGGGCTGCGCTGGGGGCCCCGGGCCCTGCCCCGGCCTTTACGTGGAAAGGATTGGCCCGGTTCTGGGGGCACCGAGGGCAGGCACAGCAGAGAAGGAGCCCCCGGAAAGGGTGGGCCTAGAGCCCGCGGCGGGCCCTGGCCGTCTGTGGGGTGGCGAGCGCCCAGTCACTGGAGACGTGCAGGGGCCCGGGGCGCCCGCAGGGGTCAGGTGGGGGTGTGGGGCCCAAGCTGGGAGGGAGGGACGCGCTCGGGCAGCTAGCGGCCAGAGCCCCACATGTGAGGGGCGGTGCAGGCGGGGCAGCGGTGCCCGCCTTGCCCGGCAGCCCCCTCCCTGCCTATCCTGCCCGTCCGCAGCTGCAGGGTACACCCTCACCTGGAGACGGCCGCTCGGGGGGGCTTTGTGTTGGGGTCCTTGGGCACAGGCTGGCGGTCACCGCAGCCGGGGGTGGAGTCCGCTTCCTGTCAGTCCGCAGGGGAGAGGGGCCCCTGGGCCGGGCCGCTGACGCCCTGTCCTGGCATCCCACAGTTCGAGTTGGACATTGAGCCCAAGGTGTTGAAGCCACCGGGCGGTACGGAGGCCCTGAATGACAGCCAGGAGTTCCCCTTCCCGGAGACACCCTCGAAAGGTAGGTGCCCAGGACACCCAGCCAGCTCGGTCCAGGGGACGTACAACTCTTGATCTCAGGGTTGTGAGTTCAAGCCCCACACTGGGTGTAGAGAGGATTAAAAATAAAATCTTAAAAGAAGTACATGTTGCTTGGGCTGCTGAGGTGTGCTCGGGGCTGCGGAACGGTGGGTCACCATCTGGGGCCACACCCCTGCCCGGAGCGCGGCCCCTCTGAGCTGCAGTGTCCCCCTCTGTCGGCAGCACGTGGGACTCCTCCGGGCGCCCTGAAGGCCCCATGGGGCATGTGTGCTGCGAGCAGTTCTGCCTGATGACCCCTCCCCCTGAGCCTCGGGTGGGCCCTGCCCCTCCCCCTCGCTCCCCCTCCCCCCCAGAGGCAGGGCCCCGAGGCTCACCAGGCTTGTCGCCGCAGCATGGCCGCAGGACGAGTATGTCGTGGAGTACTCGCTGGAGTACGGCTTCCTGCGGCTGTCCCAGGCCACGCGACAGCGCCTCAGCATCCCCGTCATGGTGGTCACCCTGGGTGAGTGTCCCTGGGGCGAGGCACAGGGGCTCTGGGACAGTGCTGGGGCCGTCTCCTCCCTCCGGCTGCAGGAAGCTGCCTCCCTCCACGGCATCCGGGAGCGGGAGGGTCACGGTGCTGCCCGGGTAGGGGCCCTGGCCAGACCGCACCCGTCCTGTGTCTCCCCCCGCTCCCCAGACCCCTCGCGAGACCAGTGCTTCGGGGACCGCTTCAGCCGCCTGCTGTTGGCCGAGTTCCTGGGCTACGACGACATCCTCATGTCCAGCGTCAAAGGCCTGGCCGAGAACGAGGAGAACAAGGGTTCGCGGGCTCCGGCGCCGGGTGGGGGCTGGGCGCGGGCGGTGGCTGCGCAGGTGCTCACGGCCTCCCCCGGCCTCCCCCTGCCTCCCCCTGCCTCCAAGCAGGCTTCCTGCGGAACGTGGTGTCCGGTGAGCACTACCGTTTCGTGAGCATGTGGATGGCTCGCACGTCCTACCTGGCTGCCTTCGTCATCATGGTCATCTTCGTGAGTCCCATGGGGGCCGGCGGGCGGGGGGGGGGGGCGAGCGGGGTGGGGGGCATGGGGGCGGCCCCCCTGAGGCATCTCGCGGCCTCGCTTGCAGACCCTCAGCGTCTCCATGCTGCTCCGATACTCCCACCACCAGATCTTTGTCTTCATTGGTGAGTCTCCCTGCTGGGCCAGCCGTGCGGGAGGGGTGGGCTCAGCCCCAGGCCCCCGTGGCCCCCTGCCCACCCCACCCTGCCACTGGGCACCTCACCCGGTCTGCCCGCCCGCCGCTCTCTGCCCGCAGTGGACCTGCTGCAGATGCTGGAGATGAACATGGCCATCGCCTTCCCCGCCGCGCCCCTGCTTACTGTCATCCTGGCCCTCGTAGGTGAGGACTCGGCCCTCCTGGCCCCGCCTGCACCCCCCCCCTCCACTGGCCCAGGCTCCCCACTTGCACCTGCCCTCCTCCACTTGCCCGGGCCCCCTGCCCGCCCAGCCCATCCCAGCTGCCAGGCCTCCCCGCAGGGATGGAGGCCATCATGTCCGAGTTCTTCAACGACACCACCACAGCCTTCTACATCATCCTCATCGTTTGGCTGGCTGACCAGTATGATGCTATTTGCTGCCACACCAACACCAGCAAGAGACACTGGCTGCGGTGAGCACAGAGGGTCCGGGGGGCTCCGGGAGGGGGGGGCAGCGGGCAGCGCCTCACTCCCTTCCCTCCAGGTTCTTCTACCTGTACCACTTCGCATTCTACGCCTACCACTACCGCTTCAACGGCCAGTACAGCAGCCTGGCCCTGGTCACGTCCTGGCTCTTCATCCAGGTGAGGCCTCCGCCCTGCTCCCCGCGCCCCTCACTCCAGGGCTCTGCTGCCCTGGGGGCGCCGCCTGGACTCAGCCCGCTCTCCACCCCTGCAGCATTCCATGATCTACTTCTTCCACCACTACGAGCTGCCCGCCATCCTGCAGCAGATCCGAATCCAGGAGCTGCTGCTCCAGACTCCGCCCCTGGGCCCCGCCGCCCCCACAGCCCTTCCGGACGACCTGAACAACAATGGAGGGGCCCCGGCCTCTACCCCTGACCCTGCTGGCCAGGCCCCTTCCCTGAGCCCTGGTTTGCCAGGTGCTAGTGGGGGCCCCGGGCCAGTGCCTGAGGCCCCGAGCTCCCTGGTGGCCGCGGCGGCCTCAGTGGCGGCAGCGGCCAGTGGTGACCTGGGCTGGATGGCAGAGACGGCCGCCATGATCACAGACGCCTCCTTCTTGTCTGGCTTGAGTGCCTCCCTCCTGGAGCGGCGGTCCACTGGCCCGCTGAGCCCTGGCGGGGGGCTCCCCCGAGTCCCACAGGACAGTGCCCCCTCCAGCAATTCCCTGGCTCGTGACCCAGCGCCCCCAGCCGTTGGGGTGAGTGAGCCCAGCCCTGCACCCACACCCCCAGTGGACCCGCCCCCAGAGGTCGGCTCCTGAGCCTTGGGCAGCTGACCGCCCCGTCCCTGGCCATGCAGGCCCACTGGGCATGACCTGGCGGGAGCCCTTGGGCCCTGGGAGGATGTCCCGGTGGCCCTTGGGACTGCCCAGCCTGCCTCGGGTGGTGTCAGGGTCCATCAGGTGTGCCCAGAGGTAGCCTCCTCTTCCCCAGGGTGGGGCCTGAAGGAGGCCTGCCCTGCTATGTTAGCGGGGGGCCCCCTCAGTCGGTAGGTGGAGGCAGGCCGATGAGAGTGGGGTGGGGCTCTGTGGAAGGTTCTGGAAGGGGCTAGTGACACGACTAGAGTGAGCTGTCCCTCAGTAGCAGAGCTGGGCAAGTCTCTGTTAAGGTGAATGCCAATGGGGGCCACCCTCGCTGTCCCGGCCCGATCGGCTGGTGCTCCATCATGCTCAGTGCCTTTTCCACGGCCCCTGATCCCGGGTGTGCGAACCAGGGCTGGGGTCCCAGGAGGGCAGAGCTGGCGCCTGGGGCTTGGGGATGTGGATACAGGCGCCAACGTGGAAGGCAGGCAGTGGCCGGGCACGGGGTTCCAGCCTTGCTTGGGTGGGAGTGGGACAGGGCTGGTGGCCAAACTCAGTCACTCGGTGAGGAATGCTCAAAGGCGCTCATTCCATCCTATTTAATTGCAGTGCACAAAATTGTGTTTGTATATAGAATAAACTGTTGACAGCGTGTGTGTGTGTGTGTGTGTGTGCGCGCACGCGCGTGTGGGCAGGGAGGGACCTCCGTGCTTCCTTCTGACGGGGGCTGGGGTGGCATCTGCAGGCCGTGGGGTGGAGCCGCCTGAATGCGGCCGGGAGGCTGCGTTCCCTGGGACGAGTCAGCCGGGGACCTCAGGTGCTTCAGGTGCCTCGGCGCAGGCTTGGAGCCGATCCCCGGGGCCGTCCCCCAGCCAGGCCAGGAGCTCCGCGCGGCGCGCCAGGGCCTGGCGCAGCCGCTCCCGCGCCCTCCGGATGCGCTGCTCCAGCTGCTCCAGCTCGCCGGGGTCCGGGGCGCCCGAGGGCGGCGCAGCCGGCAGGCGGCCATTGGAGCGCAGCCAGACGGGGCCTTCCGGGGGCCCGGCCTCCGAGTCCGGCGCCGCGGCCGCCACGCTGGGCTCCAGGAGGAAGCGCACGCGTCGCTCCCTCGCCACGGCCCGGCGCACCTGCGTCCAGGCCCCCGCACCTGCGCAGGCCGTGGGCGTGTCCTGCCGCCGCTCCTCGGGAGCCCTGGGGACGTGGGGGGGAAGCGGCTGCGCCCATCCTCACCCCTTCCCACGCGCTCTGCCCGTGGGGTCAGGGTCCCCGTCGGTGCGGGGCTACCCTGGCCTTCCGGGGAGGGTCGAGGCGAGAAGTGGGCAGCTTGAGGCTGGGTGTCGAAGCCGGGGGGCGGGGGCTGGCCCTCGGGGCCCCTTACCTTGGCTCTGGCTCCTCCTGTCCTTCTGGAGGCTCTGTGTTGAGCGCACGGTGGATTCTCTACGAGCCCAGACAGGCGCTTTGTCCGGGTCACGGGAGGCCGCCCGTGCCCCCCGCCCGCCGCGCCCGCCCCTCACCTGGCTCGTGTGCAGCCAGTACTGCAGCCTGTGGCCCCTTCGCATGCGCGGAAGCACCAGGTGGTAGAAGACGTGCTCCCCCAGGGAGCTGAGCAGGGCGCTGCCGAGCCCCAGGCACAGCAGCACGAAGAGTCCCGAGAAGTGGAAGATGCCCACCTGCAGCGTCTGCGGAGGGACACGGGGGGCGGAAGGGGCGCCCTGGCGAGGCCTCCACGCTCGTGGAGACGACGCTGCGGTGCGATAATAGCGCACACACCGGAGCGGGCCCCCCGCCCGGCCCCCCGTGCCCCCGGCCCCGTCGCACCTCTGTAACGGCGAAGACGCGCTTCCCACAAGGCACCATCTTGTACCACTTGTCGTGCAGCAGGTCGATGAATCCGGAGGACTTGTAGCGGCTGATGAACTCCGACAGGTTGGAGGTGAGCGGCGAGTTCTGAGGGAGTCCGATGCCGTAGCCTGGGGGAGGCCAGGGGCGGGGTTGGGGCCAGGCTGGACGCAGCCCGAGGAGGCGTCCCCAGGGCCCCCGGCCCCCGAGGCCCCTCACCCTCCATGGCGAAAGGCTTGCCCACGGTCAGTAGTTTGCAGTCGGCGTCGATGGAGACCTCGTAGTCTAGGAGCGATTTGTCCATGATGAAGGCGTTGAGCTTGGGGGGGTCGCTCCTGCAGGCGTCGGGCAGTGAGGGGGCCCGCCCCGCCCCCCCATGGCCCTCCCCGTCGCTCCCGCCTCGGCGCTCCGCTTCTCCCCGCCAGGCCCCGCCCCGCCGGCTCGGCCCCGCCCACAGGCTCGGCTCCACCCAGGCTCGGCCCCGCCCACAGACCCCGCCCACAGGCTCGGCTCCACCCAGGCCCCGCCCCGCAGGCTCGGCCCCGCCCGCAGGCCCCGCCCCGCAGGCTCGGCCCCGGCCCCGCGGCCTCACGTGAGCATGGAGACGCCGTGGGGCGTGGTGGGCGCGCTGTGGCGCCGCACGTGCGCGTACATGTCCGGGAAGCTCTTCTTGATGTAGGCCTCGGCGCTGCTCTCCCACACGGTGCCCACGCGGAAGCCCTGCGGCGGGCGGTGCAGCTGCGGGCGCAGCTCGTCAGGCCCGGCCGCCGTCGCCCCGCGCCGCCCCCCCTGCTGGGGCTGCCGGGCGCCCAGCGCCTCCGACGCCCCCGCCCCACCCACTCGGTGCCAGGAGCTCCCGAGTCGTGACGTCCCGCCGCACGGCCCCCGGGCCCTGGGGGCGGGCCCGCCGGGTGACAGCCGCTCTTAGTGCCTCCGCGCAGACCCGGCCCTGAGCCCCAGACCTCCTCCTCCTCCTCCTCCTCCTCCTCCTCTTCCCAGCGCCTCCCGCGCGGCTGCCCTGGGGGCCCCCGGGGTCAGGGCCCTTCACTGTCCTCCGCAGGGGGCCCTGTGCTCCCGCGTGTCTCCCCGACCTCTGGTCTCCAGGCCACGTCGGGCTGCAGATCCTGTGGCTCCGCCTTCAAAACCACCCGGAGCAGCCCGGCCGCCTGCTCGCCCTCCCTGCTGGCCAGGGACCCCCGCCACCCCTCCTGGCCCCGTAGCCGCCCGCACTCTGCACACTCCTAGTGGCCGAGGGAGGGGTCACCCTGACCCCTGCCTCCTGGCGGCCACTCCGCAAACCCCGCCTTTTTCTATGGAGCCTCAGTGGAACCTTCTGAGGAGGCGGCCCTCTGTACCTGCGCTGCTCAAATGGGTGTTAACTTAGAGTTAATTAGTTTAGTTCTTAAAGTAGCCACTGCGAACGGCTAGCACATCGGATGGCGCCGAGCGAGGCTGTGATACCAGTTTACAAAGACACGAGGCTGCGGGAGCCCTGAGGACAGACGCCGGGTCCAAACCGCGGGAGCCGCGGCGGGACGAACAGTTTCTGGGGCAGACACGTTTTTGGAAAAGAAATAAGTGGAGAGGAAATGTGCCTGCAGTGTCTGTGTGTTTAGGACCAGATTCAGACAAGCCACGGGGCGGAGGAAAGACAACTGACCAAAGGGGATCCTGCTCAGTGTGCGGAGGCTTCCAGAAAACTTCTGGTGAAATGACAGCCGGGTGGCTAGGAGTGGATTTTGGAGCTGAACCCCGGGATCCTCCCCGGGGCTCACTGCTCCCTACGCAGGAAGAGTTAAAATTGTTCATTAAAAAAGAGAACCATGTAGAGAACTGGGGCGCACCTCTGCTCTGCCCACAAGCCCCCAGGGCTCCGGGGGAAGGTCTGTCTCAGAAGGGACTGCTTCAGGCGCCCTGCGGGACCTGCCCCAGGGCCTTTGCACCTGCTCTGCCTGCTCTTCCAACATGCCTCCCTCGCATCTACATAAAAGTCTCTCGAATGTCACCCTCTCCCAGAGGGTCCCTCACGCCCATTTGAGAAAGTGTCCCTCGCAGTACTCCATGTGTCCCCGCTCTGCCTCAATTTTCTCCCTGATGCTTTATACCATCTCACACCCTGTCCCCTGACACCTCCCCCTGGGGTATGGAGATGTTTGCCTGTTTGGTCCCGGCCGGCTCCCCAGTGCCTGGCACACGCCAAGCGCTCAATAAATGTTCTCAGGAGCGGGTGGCCGCATGGGGCCGGGTCCTGGGACGGGGGCTGGGTGAGCTCCGGGAGACGCCCCCCCCCCCCCCCCCCCCCCCCCCCCCCGCTCTGCCCTCCTGGCCCCACGGCCGCCCACCTTGGGGTCGTGGATCCCTGACAGCTCCTCGAAGGTCTTGTCCCCGACCATGACGGCGGCCAGGTTGGCCGTGTAGCTGGACAGCACGAGCAGGCAGAAGATGGCCCACAGGTTCATGAGGAGCCGGCCCGTGGGGCACTTGGGCGTCTTGCTGGAGACCGTGCGTCCGAAGAGGATGGCGTAGCAGAGGTTGAGCGCCGAGGAGTAGGAGAAGACGGTGGCCCGGTTCCGGCCGCGGGGCGTGAGGCCGTAGGGGCTGCGCCACTCGTACAGCGTGAGGAAGAGGGCGGTGACGTGCAGCGCGGCGAAGACGCCCAGCCACATGGACCAGTGCAGCGGCCACGTGAAGGCGCCGATGGGCGAGGCCGTGTCCCGGGCCCGCACCATGATGCCCAGGCTGGTGGAGAAGAAGGGGCTGCTGAAGTCCAGCACCTGGGAGCGGGCCGAGTTGATGCTGAAGCTGGTGACGGCCATGTGGGCCCTGCCAGCCAGCAGGTCGCCCACCAGCCCGGTCCAGCGGCCGTCCCGCAGGGCGCCGTACTTGCCGTCGCCCACGATGTACAGCTCGAAGTCGAAGGGCGCGTCCTCCGCCAGGCGCTCCAGCAGGTCGATGCAGTAGCCGTAGCAGCACCTGCGCAGCGCCCGCGGCGCCGAGCCGTTGGCCAGGGCGGCGAACAGCGCGTCCAGCGCCGCCGAGCCGTTGGTGCCGGGGGCCAGGCACAGCTGGCCCGCGGGGCACTGCCCGTCCTCGTCCGGCTCGCGGGCGAACACGAACGGGTGCTCCACCAGCGTCACCACGCGCAGCTTGGGCCGGGCCCTGGCTCCCGGTGGCGGCGGGGGCTGTGCGGCCGTGGCGCCCGGCTCCGGCTCCAGCCGCCCGGCCCGCCAGCGGCCCACCGTGGCCCAGGCCGGGGCGCCCAGCGGGTCCTGGCGCAGGCTCCACACTCGGAAGTGCCGGGCGACGTGCACCTGGGAGGAGCTGGTCACCCACACCGGCCCCGTGCGGCCCCGGAAGGACGTGTTGGCCAGGAACCTGGGGGGGGGCGTCAGGTGAGGGGGGACACCGTCGGGCGGGGGGGCTCCGTCAGGCGGGGGGGTGCACCGTCAGGCGGGGGGGGCACCGTCGGGCAGGGGGGCACCGTCAGGCAGGGGGGCACCGTCGGAGGGGCACCGTCAGGCGGGGGGGCACCGTCAGGCTGGGGGGCCACCGTCGGGGGGGCACCGTTGGGCGGGGGGGCACCGTCGGGTGGGGGGGCACCATCAGGCTGGGGGCGGCTCCATCAGGCGGGGGGGCACCGTCAGCGGGGGGGGGGAACCCCCACCTCTCAGAGCACACGCTGGGGCCCCTGCTAGCTGCCATGCGTGTCACGGCGGCGGTGACAGTGCCTCAGGCCCGAAGCCAACAACTTCCCAGTTCTAACGCCCGGGGAGGCCGCCTGAGTCCAGGGCGCTGTTCACTGCAGGGCTCCCCTGGGATCAGGCGGGAGCTCAGTCCTGCCAGCCCCACCCGGCCCTTCCCCTGCCCTGCAGGCTTCTCCCAGAGCGCCCGAGCCCCTCACCCGAGTCCCCTTCTCTGCTTCCACCTTTGGGTCAAAACCCGATTTCTTGTGAGGATACGATGCCTGGTATACAGCAAGTGTACAATAATGGTGCCTTCCCCAACTCACAGACGGGACTGGCTGTGGGCCCAGACACCCCTCACTCACCGTGCCAACAAGCGGCCTGAGGACAGAGACCCGGCTGGCCGCGGGTCCTGGCAGCCGGCCGCGGCGGGGAGGAGGGCGAGCTCGGGGGCCGCACGCGCCGCGCTACCCAGGGCTCGAGCCGCGAGCTCCACGGCGTCATGGATGGCGGCCTCCAGCGGGGGCCGAGCCACCTCGCCCAGTGCCAGCAGCCCGAGGGGCAGGCCGTCCGTGGGCAGAACCTCGGGGGACAGTGGCGTGCCCAGCAGCCAGCGGGGCCCGGGGGGCGCGGCCTGCAGCACCTGGCGGGCGCGGGCCGCCTCGCAGCCCAGGAGCGCGGCTACTGGCACTGGGGCCGAGCCCCCCGTCGGGGCCCCCAGCGGCGCCAGGCGTGCCCGCAGCCCCGCGTCACCCGCGCGCGGCCGGCTCAGGTCCAGCACCAGCTTTGGGGCTCGGCCGGCCCGGGCTGTCCAGAGGGCCGCCAGCCCCGCGGGGTCCCGCACGCGGCAGAGCACCAGGCCGACGTCCTCCCAGCCGTGCGCCCGCAGCACGGATGCCAGCACGTGGAGCAGCGTCTCCAGGGGACAGGCCCAGTCCAGCTGCAGGTGGAACGGGCTCTGCAAGGGGGTGGCCGCAGTTGGGGCGGGCCGCCTGGGACCCGCGGAGCCTTCCCAGCCCCCTCGGCAGGGGCTCAATAAACAGATGTCATCTTCCAAGCCGGGTGGCCTGCCTGCCTCCTCCAGCCCACCCCTGCGCTGACCCCTCTTTGTCTCCCCACTGCCATCAGCACACAGCCCAGCCTCCTTGGCTGACCCTCAGGGCCTACTTTCTCGGCTCCGGCCACCCTGGTCGCCTCCCACTTTGAGGCTTTTTGCATTTCCTGGCTGGAATATCTCTCTCCCTCTATGCCACCCAACTCCTACACATCCGTCAAAACCCAGCTCCGTCACCCCTCCTGTACTGAGACTTCCCTGGCAAGCCAGGGGCCGAGGGGGCTCTCTATGCCCAGCGGCACCCAGAAAGTTCTCCAGGATTTGCTCGTAGCCTGGGACGGACGAGAGAGAGGGAGCCAGCTAGCTAAGATGAGCAGGGTGTGGCACAGGTGGGGAGAGGATGCCCAGGGCTGGGGGCTGCTGAGTCCTCCCCAAAGACAGAGTCACAGTAGCTGGGGCTCGGTTCCTGGAGGCAGCAGCAGAGGGCGCCACAGGCCTGGCTTTGGGTCCCACCTTTTTCCCACAAGGTCCGGGCAGGGGGCCGGCCTCGGGACAGGGACCTCCGGGTTAATGGGACCCCAGGATTCCTCTACAGTCAGGGGCTCCCCTCACTGAAGGGAAGGACAGCCCGGAGGGGGCTTCAAGCTGCGTTTGGAAGGCGCAGGCCCCTACCAGTCCCCACGTCTCTAGGGTGGGCCCCTCCTGGCTGACTTGGAGACGGGTGGGTCCCAGAGGCACCTCGGGGTCCTCAGAGCCCTCAGTCACCTCTTATCCATATCCCACTTTCTACTTCAGGCCCAAATCCAGGCCCAGAGGTGGAATCAAGAGAGAATAAACTCCAGATACTGGGGGCGGGGGGAGGGGGCGGAGGGGCTTGAGTGACAGCGAGGCCCGTCTGCAGAGGTTGGGAAGACCCTCAGCCAGCAGACCTCGCCTGGAACTGCACACCCGGAGAGGGGGTGACAGCCCGGGTCCCTGGTCTGCGGGGCTGGGCGGCGCCCTCGGACCGCGGAGGGGTCCTGGGGCCGCAAGAACAGCAGCCACGGCGGGGAGACTCCATCACCAAGGCCCAGGAAGGGGGGCCTGCGCAGGAGTTGGGGGCCCTGCCGCCTCCCCACCCCCGACGGGGCCTCGTACGGGTTTGGCCATCCTGGGTCCAGAAGCATCGCGCCGGGTCGGGCGCCGGTTCTGGGTTCCCGCGCCCTGGGGGCACCCGGGGTCAGGGGTCCAGGTCCCGCGAGCCCCGGGGACTCCTGCACCAGCGGCCCAGAAGTCCGGGTCCCCGCGCCCGGGCGACTCCGGGGCGGCCCCCCGGCCCCCGCGCCCCGCGAGCGTCAGCGCGTACCGGGTCTCCGAGGGGCGCGCGCGCCTCCCGCCGCAGCAGGCTGAGCACGGGGGTCTCGGTGGCGGCCGCCAGGAAGTGCAGCTGCAGCAGCTCGGGCCGCGCCTCCGGGAAGGCGAGCAGGACCCCGGCGCCCGGCGCCGCCAGCGCCTGGCACAGCCCTCGGGCCAGCGAGGCGGGGTCGCGGGCGGAGGGCGCGGCGGCCACCAGCTCCAGGCTCAGGTTGTGCGGCAGCCGGGGCGCCAGGGCGGCGCGGGCCAGGGCGGCGCGGACGCGGGCGCGGGCGGCGGGCGCGCGGGGCAGGAGGACGCCCAGGCGCCCCGAGCGCCCCCCGCGCTCCAGGACGCCGCACGGCTGCGGGTGGCCCGCGGCGGGCCCCGGCCCCGGCCCGAGCCCCGGGCCCAGCGCCAGGCCGAGCCACAGCGTCCGCACAAACTCCATCCCAAAGTTGCCGGCCGCGCCGCGGGGGCGGAGCCGCCGGAGCCGCCGCGCAGGAGGCGGGATCGGCCCCCCCCCCGCCCCGAGGGGCAGGCGCGTCCCTCCCCGCACGCTCCGCCCCGGGGCACCGGCACGCGCCCCCGCCCCGTCGGGCTCGCCAACGTCAGGAACCCACTAGGGAAGAACGGGACCCACTCCCCTGGGCGGGAAACAGGCTCAGATGCCCACACCGCATGGGGATGGGACCTACCCACTGCCCTTCTCAGCTGCGTGCCAGGGGAGTTACTCCCCATTCTACAGACGAGGAAACCAAGGCTTAACGCCAGGAAGGGGCTTTGTGTCAAAATCTGTCCCCAGTCCCGTCCCCAGGATCGCCCATGCCCGGCTGGGAACATTGCCCATTGATGTCAGGGAAACTGAGGCCCGGGGGGGTCACACAGCAGTACCGCTCACCTCCAGGTCTACCTACACCAACCCCCCTGCGTGTGCTCCAACGCTGCGTGCACCCTGGGGAGACTGAGGCAGACCCTGTCGGACAGGGACCCTGCCTTCCAGCCGTGGGCAGGTAGGTAACGGTGCAGAGAACAACTCCTCACCCTTCACCACCCAGAACCAAATGCCCCCGCTCTGAAAACCATTTCCTGCTGCCCCCCCCCCCCCCCCGTCACCCCGGGCCCTCAAATTGTGGTTGGTTTGTCTGCTCATTTACTGGCGTCTTCCCCACTCACCGGTGGGGGGGTCGGGCTTGTTTACGCTGTCTCCAACGGCTGCACACAGTAGGCACTCCATAATCGATGCTCAAGCTCAGATAAGGACACGGTTACGTCACCCTCCACTGCTCCAGAAGCTTCCGTAGCTCCCTGCCATCTACCATCGTCCGAGCCTTCTCCCGCGTTCTGACCCAGGTTTTTCCCGTGGCCCTGGCGAGCGGCAGGTACTCCGTAAACACGGGCTGAACCCACCAGGACCCTGCACGGGATTCTCTCAGCCCGTGCTCCCCGGGGGGAGGGGGGGGAGTGTTCCAACACCCTTCGGGGCACAGAACATTCCAGTGCTAATGACTGAATCTCGGTTAATTTTTCACACACAAAGGCATCTCCTTCTGGAGCCAGTGTTAGCGAGGCAGGAACGAAACCCCATCAGCCAAATAAAAATGCCAAATGCCAGCCAACGGAGTGGATCCAATTTGGAGATGAGTGTCCAGAGCCATGTGCCCGGGTCCCGGCCAACAAGGCCACCATGTCCAGCCACCGGGCCAGGCAGCTGAGGACAGGGAGGGTCCCCACCAGGCTGCCAGGAGCCCCTGGCACCAGGGAGCCCACGCCTGTGCTGGCCCTGCCCCGGGCACCAGGGACCGCCATGGCTCTCCCCGCTGCGGTGCGGTCCTCAGGGGGGACCCGTCCTCTCCGCAGATGCTCACACCAACAGACAAGGTCGCCCTGGCCCCCCCAGCGCTCGCACTCACGGGCCGGGCCCTCTGAAACTGCGGATTTCTGTACACGTCTGCCTTTTCTGCACCACCCCCACCGTCGGGGCCGGGACGAAGGGCCCAGACTGTGGGAGTCCAGCCGTGCCACTTCCCACCTGCGTGACCCGGGACAGCCTCCCGGAGCGCCGCGCCTCAGTTTCCCCACACTAACAAGGGGGTAACAGTCTCCATCTCCCAGCTGCTGTGCAGACTCAACAAGTGAGCACACAGGGGTTTTCCTAATTGTGGTAAAATGCATAAAATTTAACACTTTAACCATTTCTTTCCTTTCTTTTTTGAGACCGCAGGAGGGTGGAGAGAGGGAGACTCTCAAGCGGGCTCCAGGGCGCGGCGCCTGACACAGGGCTCCATCCCAGGAGCTGCGAGATCATGACCTCAGCCAAAACCAAGTCGATGCCTAATTGACCGAGCCAGCCTGGCGCCCCTCATCGTAACCATCTCCAAGCGCACAGCTCAGTGGCGTCAGGTGCACTCACGCTGTCCTGACCCCCTCCCCGCACTGTCCGTCTCCAGACCCTTCCATCCCCCCAGACCCTGTCCCCACGAAGCACGGACTCCCCACTCCCTGCCCCACCCCTGGCTCCCACAGTCTTCTGTCTCTGTGGACGGGACTCCTCTGGGGACGCCCTGGGAGTGGGGTCACGCAGGACGCGTCCTTCTGTGTCTGGCTTCTGTCACTGCGCACGGTGTCCTCTGGGTCCGTCCACACAGTGGCAGGACACCCTTCCTTCCTGCGGCTGGATCGCATTCCGGCACGTGGATGGACACACACTGTCCTCCCTTCAGAGAGGGACACTTGGGGGCGTTTGGGGACTATGAATCGTGCTGCCATGAACACGGGTGTGCAAGTACCTCTTTGAGCCCCGACTTGCGTTTCTCGTGAGAACCCAAGCATGGAATCGCTAGAGCACACGACGCAGCCGCCCGCCTCGCGCCCCCACCACCCGGGCACCCGCGGCTTAGCCCTGGAGCAAGCCAGCGTGTGCCCAGCACCCACGGGCACCGGGGGCCACTGGCCTCCCCGCCTCTGCAGCGGCTGCACGCGACTGGGGGTCACCTGTGCTCCCACAGAATGTGCGCGCGCACCTCGGTCCGGACCCGATGCTTTGCTGCGTACAAACTGAGGCCTCCCCGCGGACTCATAAGGGCTGTGTCCCATTTTCAGATGTGGAAACTGAGTCTGGGGCCCAAGTGCAGCTTACTGGAGGCTGCAGCAACCAGGTGAAGCAGTCAGTGCCGCCCCCCTCCCCCCCCCCGCCAGCAGGGTGGCTTCCTCCCCGGAGGCCCCACGGAGGGACCACAGACGATGTTCCAGGCAGCCACTGGACACGGCAGTGGGTCCAGAGCGGGCCCGGAGGCCATTGCATGTCCACGCACCGGGCGGGCCAGCGCTCCCTGCCGCCCCCCAACCTCCTCCCCTCAGCCCTGCGGGAACTGGGATGGCTGGCTGCCCCGCCCCTCCCCTCCCCAGAGGGCGGGAAGAGAGACGGGAGGCGGAAAGGCCAGGCCAGCATCTGAGGGTCTGACCCTGCGAATCCCTGGGAGGCAGGGCAGGGGAGCAGCGCCCCCAGCGGAGAACCCCGACCCAGGAAGGGCGGCCTCCTGAGGAAGGTCGAAACATTTGGCCGGGCGCCCAGAACCAGCCGAGCAACACACCTGCTTCCAAAACATTTACTCGAGGAGACGTGCAGGCAGCCGCAGACACAGACGGCCCCTCACTCACGTCTGGGCCCCGGAGCCTCAGCCTGAGCAGATCTTCCAGGCTTTCTGGAGACCCACAGGTGAGGCCTGCCTGTGCCCAGCCTACAGATGGGAAAACAGAGCCCGGAGCTCGGGGCAGGGGGGGGGGGCTGTCCCTGGGCCCAGGAGCGGGACCCCAGCTGGGACCCCTGGCCTGGCTCCATATTCCAGCACTTGCTCAGTCACATGGCTTCTGGGTCATTAAGCTGAGCTGTCAGGGGCAGGCACTTTTCTGGAAGGTTCTGTGCATGGCTGTGGGGCCGTTGTCTGGGCTGGGCTCCAGGTGCTGGCTGACCACTGGCCACATCCCCAGGGCAGGAGAGAGACAACTGGCCTCCCGCAGGCCCTTCAGGCCAACAAGAAAGGTTCTCATCTGGCCGTGGGGGTGCACATCCCTCTGGAGGACCCTGGCCCAGGACCGGCCACCCCCGGAGCCAGGCTGGGGCGACCCCTGGGAGCCCATCAAAGGGACTGGATCAGTGGCACCACACTGCGCTCTCTCTGAACCTCTGCCTGCACCTCAGGAGCCACCCCTCCCCCCAGCGTGGCCTCACCCTCACAGTCGAGCGAAAGCCCTGCGGCAGCCGACCAGCCTCTGAAAAAAACTGTCAGTTCTTGACACTGAGTTTTAAAAACTGGACTCAGGGGCCTCCACTGAGGCAGGTCTTGCTGGGGGCCCTGCGGCCTGGCGAGACCTGGGATCCGCCCAGCACGGACGGGGGCAGAGGAGACGCTTTAGTCCTTTTGTTAGAAACAGAGCAGCGCCAAAGGCCGCGGGGGCACGTGGAAAACAAGGCTCCTGGGGGGCGGGGGCGTAAAACGTCCACAGGCTGCTCAGCAGGCAGGGGGCTCACTTGGCCGGCCGCGTGATGATTCGCGTGGAAAAGTCGAACAGATCGCGGTTGACCTTCCGCAGGTTCCGGACCTCGTCCTCCAGCGCGGCCACGCGGCTCCGCAGCTGGTCCTGGCCGCCCAGGACGCTCTGGGGAAGAGGAGGGTGGTTTGCAGGTCCCAGGGCCCCCCACGCCCCGGCCCCCCCCCCGGCCTGCAGGGGGGGCCCCCCAACCAGCCCTGCCCCCACGCCCCGCCCCCCACAGCCCCCGCCCCCCTGGCCGTCCCCAGGCCCACCTTCTCCATCGTGGCGCTCATCACCGAGTGCAGCTGGTCGGCTCGCTCCAGGTGGCTCGGCTCCGAACCCTGCAACACAGACGGGGCCGCGGCAGCACCCAGTTAGCGCGGGCGGGGCCCTGCCAGGGAGGTGCCTTCCTGACGCTGCTGACCGAGGGGACGCTGAGGTGTGCAGAAAGGGCTGCCAGACGCCTGGCTGGGGACACGACGTCTGTTGAGGCCACAGGCTCCAACCCCAAGCCTGGACAGATGCCGTGTGCTCCCGACACGGCCCAGGGCAGGGACACTCAAGGCCACGCCATGGGCAGAGAGCTGGGCCTTGAGACAGGTGCAGAGACCAAGGTCAAGGAGACCCCAGAAGACAGGCCGGCTGGTCAGCCAAGGCCTCCAGCCCCAGGCACAGGGAGGCGGCTGGACCGCTGCCCCTGCAGTGGGGAGGCTGTGTGTCTCCCGCCGGACAGCGTCTGGGCACGCTGCCCTCGCCGGCAGACGGGCGCTCAGCAGAGCCAGACACCAGCTCTCAGCAGGAGGGCTGAGACACCCCCAGGGCCTGGCGCACTTCCGATGGCACAGGAACAGGGGACAGAGCACGGCCGGAGTGCGCGAGGCGAGGACCTGCAGAAGACAGGCGGGTGCGATCCCCGGAATGTCCCCCCTGCCCCCCGCCCCGTGGGGAAGCAGCTGGACACACAAACTTCCAGGCAGAGCTCTGCTCCTGAACCCGTCTGCTCTGAGAACCCGGGGTTTCCTGAGCTCACTGGCTGGACGCCTGGCTGGGCTCAGCCGCAAGGTCAGAGAAGCCGTCACCGAGCCCACCAGTGCCCAAGTCAGGTCACGACCCTGAACCCGACAGAAGGTGAAGAGCTGCACTGGGCGGAGGAGGGTCTTCCAGAGGCCTGGGGCGGGTGCACCTGTGTGTCGGGGGGACAGACCTGCTGCTGGAGACCCGGGGCAGGGGCACCTGTGGGGGGCAGGGACACCCGTGAGGGGTGCACCCGTGTGTCGGGGGCACAGACCTGCTGGTGGAGCCCCAGGCGCAGCATGAGGCCCCCGCGGTGCGGCTCGTCCCCGTGCTCGGCGCCCAGCAGGTGCTTGTTGAAGTGGGGCAGGGGCAGGCCCGGCCGGAAGTCTGAGCTCAGCATACTGACGGGCGCCAGCATGATGGAGGCGTTGGTCACCGGGCCTGGGGGGGAGGGCCGGGGCGGGGCACGGTCAGGACCCACCCTGTGCCGTGCAGGCCGCCCCCACGGCTCCCCCTACGCTCCTTACCCCCCAGCTGTCCAGGGGCACCACCCCCGCCCCCCCCGGGCCTCTACTCGCAGCACCGGGCCTGGTGGCGGCAAACTCACTGAGAAAACCGTGGTGCGGACAAGCCGGTGAGGCCGCGCACCTTCACGAGCCCCCGGAGGAGCTGGCCGCCGCGTGCCCCCAGGCCCAGGACGCCTCACCTTTGAGGGTCACCGTCCTGATGCACTGCTTGCTCTGGACGTCCCACAGGCGCACGGTCTCATCGTGGGAGCCGGACAGCAGCACGCTGCCGTCGGTAGACACGGACAGGCAAGTCACCTGGTTCCTGAGGGCGGACGAGCCCCGCAGGGGGCGGCACAGATGACCCCCAGCCGGGAGTCGGGGGTCACCCGAGGAGGGCCCCGCGCGCGCCCGCCCGGCTCGTACCTGTGCCCTCGGAACGCCTTCCCGCCGTCCTGCTCCGGCTGGAAGGTCGTCTCTCTGTGCCCGGGCTGGGGAGGCCGAGAGGGCCCGGAGCCAGGCCTCAGCCCTGGGGGCTCCAGGCAGCAGGGAGGCGGAAGCCTGGGGTCCCACGGGCCACTGAGCCCCCCCCCCCCCCCCGTCCACTGCCACTCACCCAGGTGCAAAGGTCGACCTGGAAGATGGCACCGTCGCTCCCGCCACAGAACAGGTGGTGCTCGGCCAGGTCCATAGTCACGGCCATGACGCCCACGTCAAACAGCACGGAGAGCAGGAGCTCGCCCGACGAGACCTCCCACAGCTGGGGGTGCAGGTGGCACAGGTGCTCGGGCTGCTCTGCAGCCCCGGGGCGGAGAGACCCAGCCTTCCCCGGGGCAGACCTGGCCTCCTGCGCCCACGACCCCTCCCCGCACCTGCGGTAGCCACTGCCGGCCCCGCCCCCCACTGGCAAAGCCCCAAGAGCCAGGGAGCCGCCAGGCGCAGACAGCCAAGTGGGAATTTCCAAGCCGACACAGGCCTGGACCGTCCACCCTCTGGCCGTCCTTGAGGCGGGAGGCTTCGGGGGATTAGAGGTGTCCGGAGCTGCCAGCCTGGGAAAAGGAGGCGAGTCGCTGCCTCGCGCTGGCCAAGAACCTGTCAGCTGCCAGGACAGGACTCACAGATCCACTCGGGGTGTATGTGCGGGGTGGTCCCTACCTTCACCGTCTGGTCCAGCGAAGACGTGGCCACCCGGGCCAGGGGCCCCCCAAAGCCACAGTGCAGGTCTGTGATGGGGAGGGTGTGACGAGACCAGACATGCCGGGGGGCTGGGGTCCGGGAGGGGTCCACCTGCAGCACGCTGTGTGCAGGAAGCGGCCTCAGCGGGGGGGCGGGGGGCACGTCCTGATGCCCCTCCTGGCTCTCAGCCCCTTCCCACCCTGGGACCCTGGCACGGCTCTTCCCACGTGCGCTGTGGCCAGACCCAACCCGGGAGGGTGCGGCTCTACCTGCACAGGCTCCACGCCAGCACCAGGCAGTCCTTGCCCCCCGAGAGGAAGTGGCTGCTGTCCCCTGTGAACTGCAGGCACGACACATCCTGATAGTGGCGGTTCAGGATGACCAGAAGGTTCCCTGTGGAGACCTGGGGAGGGTGCACACGTCAAGGTGGGAAACGGGGCGCTGCTTCCCCCCGCCCCCGGCTGCCAGGTCACATGGGAGCGCCCGGGGAGAGCCTGCTCACACTGCCTGCCCCAGAACTCAGGTCAGTGGTTCACGGCCAGAGTGTCTGGGAGATACACTGAGGCCTGGTGTAGGGAGGTGGTGGTAGGGAGGCCACGCCTCTTCCCAGCTGTGCTCCAGGGACACCCCCAAGTGGATGATGCTCTTGTCTAAGCTCCTACCCCCTTGTCCACAGGCACCCTGATCTCTGAGCCCTGGGAATCGGCTGACCAGTGCTGGGCGAGGGAAGCATGTAGCCAGTGTCCAGGGAGGGCATGTGCTGTCTGCGTGGAGGAGAGTGACCAGGCCACAGAGAAGGCTGGTTAGAGCGTGGGCCCCTCCCTCCAGGACCAGCCAGGCCCGACCCAGGAGCGGGAAGTCACGTCTTCAGATGCCACTGCAGGGGGATGGGCCAGTGGGTGGGGCTGGGGGCAAGGGGGAGGCCCCCGGTGGCAGCGACAGGTGAGCCTGGGAAGGTGGGCTGGGCTGGGCGGCCACGGCTCTGTGTTCCCAACACCTACATTCACGTTCTGATTCCTGGGACCGGAGGCCTCACTTGAACACAGGGTTTTTCCGAGTCTAACCGCTTCAGAGGAGGTCACACCGGAGGGTGGCCCCAAATCCAATGAGCGGTGCCCTTACACAAGGAGAAGCTGGAGACACATGCACACACCCCCGCCCCCGGATCCACACAGATGGAAGGGCTAAAGGCGGACACTGGAGTCCGGTCCTCAGCCAGAGATGCTGCCTTGGGTAGGCCGTGTGGAGCGCCCCCTTGTGTCCACGGCTCACACAGGTCAGAATTCTCCAGGAGGATGAGGGAGCAGGGCCGGACCACAGCGCCCACCGGCCAAGACCCAAGACGTCACTCATCGGGAGAGGGGACACGGATTTCTGCCCACGTTCCCTGGACCAGAGCGAGGATTTCTACCATGATGGGCAACCCTGGAGGACCACCCCCGCCTCAGTTTCCCTCCCTGCACCAGAGCAACTGCTGCCTAGTTTTACAATCACGCACTAGGATTTAAAAGCCCCAAGGGTGAAATAACTAAGCCCCCTCCCATCTCTGTGGCCCTCAGACCTCTGTGCGAAGTACAAAGGCCGTTTTACAGGTGTGGGCGAGGTCAAGAAAGGCAGAGCGTGATTATGCGTCCATCTTCTGGCCCCAAACCCTGCACTGTCTGTGCAGGTGGTGAAGTGGGTCCCCCCCACCCAAACATAAGCAACTCGTGGGACAACACGGTCTAATTAACCCACCGCCGCAGACCAAACCCCGCTACCCGGGTTTTACACCTCCTCTCACCTCCCACAGGTATATGCTCTCTGCAATCCCCGCCAGGACATAAAGGCCATTGGGCGATGTGGTCAGACAGGTGACAGGCCCGGGGCACATGATCTTCTGCTGGAGCTGGTCCTGGAGAGACAGAAGTTCATGTGGAGCTCGGGGGCTGGGGGGCAGTGGCGGGAAGTCCGGGAAAGCTGGGAGCAGGCACGGGGGTGTCTGAACTAATCGAGGCTCATCAAGCAGAGGTCTGCTCCAGCCCAGGCTTTGCAGAGTGGAAGGGGAGGCCTGGAGATTGCCCGATAAGAGCAGAATGCTGCTCACTCCAGGGGCGAGGGTGGGGGCGCATGAGGCAGAGGGTCCAGGAAGCAGCTGGAGAGCCCACTGGCCAGGCCGCCAGTGCCACAACCCTGCCTTTCGTAACATCTGGTCTGTGATCTGGACCCTCGGTTTTCTTTTCTTTTTTATGTTTTATTTATTTCTGAGAGAGAGACACGCACACAGCAAGAGCAGGAGAGGGTCAGAGAGAGAGGGAGATACAGAATCCGAAGCAGCTCCAGGCTCCGAGCTGTCAGCACAGAGCCCGACGCGGGGCTCGAACCCACGAACTGTGAGATCGTGATCTGAGCCGGAGTCGCACACTCAACTGACTGAGCCACCCAGACGTCCCATGGACCCTCAATTTTCTAACTTCTCTAACGGAAAAACTTGATGAGTATGAGTGGACCCCACCAGGCAAAGCCAGAGCACAGAGCTTGTCCCGAGAACCTTCAGCCGCCAGAACTGGGCGGCAGGAAGCTTCAGTGGCTGCACTTTGACTGTTTTTAAAAGGAGACCATGGGCCCTTAGAATGAAAGGCAGTTATCTCGTGGGGGAAATAAATGCATGACTCTCCTAAACCTCTGACGTTCACGTTCCAAACCAACGGACCCATGGAACCCCAACTGAAAATCCTTTTTTCCCTCTTCTCCTTCGATGAGCCGCAAACAAAAGAAAGTTTATTGTAAGACTATGAGATCAGAAAGCTTTCTTTACTGACAGGGGGCCTTCGAGAGCGAAAACCCTGAAAGTTCTTTTAGTTAAACTTCGCGCCCCAAGCCCCACCCACTTCCCCAGCCCATCACGGAGGGCTGCCCCACAGACGCTCCCCACTCTCCCCAGGGGCCCACCCTCGGCCCGGCGCAACGATCCCGCCCAACTCGGAGCGAGCCTCCCTCTTCTCCAACCCCCCCCAACCCCAGACCCGGGCATGCGCAGCGCACCCTAACCGAGACCCCCCCCCCGCCCCGGTTCAGGGACCCCGCGGGCCCCCCGACCCTTCCCCCGACCCCGCTCTCGGGCACCCCGCGCACTCTCCAGCGAAGCCGGGGCCCGGGCGCGCGCCCCGCACCTTCCGCTGCAGCTCCCAGGCGCTGATGTAGTTCTTGCCCAGCTGCGCCGCCAGCAGGTACTCGCCATTGAGCAGCGCCAGACCGCGGGGTCCGGCCTGGCCGCCGCGGTACGTGAGCAAGTTGGCGCCCGAATGCAGCTCCCACACGATGCAGCTCCACAGCTGGGCCGCCGAGTCCGTACACACGGCCACTTCCATGGGAGCCGCCATCTTGCCTGCCTCCCCCGCCGCCCCGGAAGTACGTCACACCAGCGAGACTCCGGCACCTGCGCCGCGGGGGCTAGAGCGCCGCCCACGTCCCCGGCGGGCGCGCGCGTGGCCACGTGCTCGCGGGGGGCCGGGTCCCGGCGGGGCGGCGGGGGGCGCGGGGGCGGCCTCGCCCGCACACCGGCGGGGAGGTCGAGGCTCGGGGTCTCTGCTGGGCGCTTCTGACCCAGTGACCGGGCCTCTCGGATCCCTTTCTGTTTCTCATGTGCAAATAATAAAGTCCCGAGCTCGCAGGCCTCGAAGTCGTTTGCACGTAAAACGCGACCGGCGCGCCGAACCCACCTGCCCGGCTGCGCGCTCCCGGGGCCACCGTCCCCCCTCTTCTCTGGGGCCCATTTCAGGAACGTGGCGCCGGCCAGCCAAGTGGCGATTCAGGCCGAGGGGCGCCCACCCTGCACCCCGCTGCCCGCCCCAGGCCGGGCCTCGAACCAGCGCCTGTCAGGCGCGCGGAATCAGTGGCAGCCCCTGAAGTCCGAAGTCACCCCGCAGGTGAGGCCCGGGCGCCCGTCCCCGGCGACGCCGGACGCCCGCGCCGCGCCCCGGGGTGCGTCGTGGGGGCGGGGGCCCCGGAGCGGGACAAAGGCCGCGCGGCTCCCCTCCCCCGACCCGCCTCCCGGTTTAGGAGACGATGGGGGGACGCAAGGAGGGAACCTCCTGAGCGACGAACCGGGGCTCGGGGCGTGGGCGATCCGGGGACCGAGCCCGACCGCCAGGTGGCAGGCGCGAGCCTCGGACCCGGAGGCCGCACCCGGAAGGGGCTTCTGCCGGAGTGGCTGCTCCCGGCCCTGGGGCCCCAGCAAACAGTGACGCGGATGAAGGGCTGTTGCGGGGAACCTGCCGAGTTTGGGGGTCTGGAAGAGGGGCTTCCCAGGGCAGGTGTCACTTGCACAGGGAACTAACAATTGGAGGGAAACATGGGAGAGGAATGTGCAAAGGCCCCGTGGCCGACCATGGAGGCTGGATCTGGGCAGTGCAGGGCCTTTCAGCCAGTGAGCAGCCTGGATTTTATTTTATCCCGGAGGGCGGGGTGTGGGGGGGGGGCGTAGGAAACTTAAGGACTCTTGTAAATTGACAGGGGAGCTGAGTGTGCAGGGACCTCCTTGTTCAGACAGGCCGCAGGGGGAACCAAGTCCCCCTGATTTCCACCCAGAACAAGGCTCCTCAAATGTTTTTAGTTTTCAAAATTATTTTTTAAGAAAATAAATTTTACTTATTTTTTTGAGAGCGAGCGAGCTTGTGCAAGCTGGAGAGGGGCAGAGTGAAAGTGGGGCAGAGGGTCAGGAGCAGGCTTTGCACTGACAGAGCGGATGCAGGGCTCGAACTTGCACACTGAGAGATCATGATCTGAGCTAAACTCAGATGCTTAACCACGTGACCCACCTGGGCGCCCCTTTTTCTTAGTTCTTTAAATATTTATTTTCTGAGATGGAGAGCATGAGCGGGGGAGGGGCAGACGGCGAGGGACGGAGGATCTGAAGCAGGCTGTGTGCGGGCAGCACCGGGCCCCACTCCAGGGACTCAAACTCAAGGACTAAACGGTGAGCTCACGACCTGAGCTGAAGTCAGGTGCTCAGCTGACTGAGCCGCCCACGTGCCCCCTCAAATGTTATTTTTCACGCTGGGGGCCTCAGTCGGTTAAGCTCTGACTTTGCTCAGGTCATGATCTCACGGTTCCAGAGTTCAAGCCCCCCGTCGGGCTCTGTGCTGACACCTTGGAGCCTGAATCCTGCTTCAGATTCTGTGTCTCCCCCTCTCTGCCCCTCCCCGCTCACACTGTCTCTCTT
Source organism: Hyaena hyaena (assembly GCF_003009895.1). Taxonomy (NCBI): domain Eukaryota; kingdom Metazoa; phylum Chordata; class Mammalia; order Carnivora; family Hyaenidae; genus Hyaena; species Hyaena hyaena. The sequence goes on along the minus strand of NW_024080936.1, from coordinate 473,588 downwards.
TCAAAAATAAATATTAAAAGAAAAAGTGTGAATAAGAAAAACAAAACAACTAGAATACTAATTTACACATTTCAAACATTGGTTCCCCCAAATCGGATCTGAATCCTGAGCCCCTGGTGCTCTGCGGAATCTGGTCAGAGGACGGCCGCGGTGTGGCTCCCAGGAGTGGGCCAAGGGGCCCTTCTTCTAAACTCCAGCTCAGGGCTCGAATCTGCACTTACTTGTTTTTTGTTTTTGTTTTTTTTAGTTTTTTTTTTTTAATGTTTTTATTTATTTCTAGGAGAGAGAGAGAGAGACAGCGTGAGCAGGGGAGGGTCAGAGAGAGAGGGAGTCACAGACTGAAACAGGCTCCAGGCTCTGAGCTGGCAGTCAGCACAGAGCCCGACACGGGGCTCGAACCCACGACCCGTGAGATCATGACCTAAGCGAAAGTCGGACGCTTAACCAACGAAGCCACCCAGGCGCCCCTGTTTTTTTTAGTTTTTAAAATACTTATTTTTGAGAAATAGCGCACAAGCAGGGGAGGGTCAGAGAGAGAGGGAAGCACAGAATCCGAAGCAGCTCCAGGCTCTGAGCTGTCGGCACAGACCCCGACGCGGGGCTGGAACTCATGAACTGGAAGATCATGACCTGAGCCGAAGTCTGTTGCTCAACTGAGAGCCACCCGGTCACCCCTTGAGTCTGTATTTCTGAGCCGTGAAGCTCTGGGCCTCAGTTTCCCCACCTGCACGGCGAGGATACCGTAGCCTCCCGCAGCTTTGGATTTGGGTCCTGGGTCTGCGTCCACATCCAGGAAGTCTGGCCTGGAAGTTTCCAGATTCCGGGGACCTGGGATACAGGCAGGCCCAGCAGATATGGGTTGTGAGCTGACCAACTGCTAACACGTGCGAGGGGGTGAACTTGATGCCCGGAGGGCAGGGGCAGGCCCAGGCGATTGCGGTCCCGGCCCCTCAGCGGCCTCCTTCCCCCTCCTCTCCTGCCTGGAGGTCAGAGGTCACCCCACCCCCAGCCCAGCAAGTGTGGAATGAGGACAGACCAGTTGTGTCAGGAGGGAAAGGCAACAGGCACACTTTGGGGGGCACCTGCCCGGGGCCACCCCTGTCGCCAGACCTCCTTGGTCTCCACAGGAGGCTGTGGGGTGTGAGGACGGGGGGGGGGGGGGGGGGGGGGGGGGGGGGGGGGGGGGGGGGGGGGGGGGGGGGGGGGGGGGGGGAGGCTGAGGTACGATCCCCCACCCCCACCCCAGTCCAAGTCCTGAATTCTTTTTTTTGTTTAAGTAGTCGTGGGATGTCTTCCACTGACCCTCTTTTTTTTTTTTTTCTTGAGAGAAAGAGAACAAGAGAGGAGGAGGGGCAGAGCGAGAGAGAACCCCAAGCAGGCTCGTCGCTGTCAGCTCAGAGCCCGACACGGGACTCCATCTCACCAACCCGTGAGATCACAACCTGAGCCGAAATCAAGACCCAGATGCTTGATCGACTGAGCTGTGCAGGCCTAAGCCCTGAGTTCTCCTTCATCATTATTTTTTCATTATTGAGCACCTCCTGTTTGCAGGTAGCTGGTACACACTGAAGAATTAGGGGTGCCCGGGGGGCTCAGTCAGTTGAGCATCAGACCAGCTCAGCTCATGATCTCACAGTCCGTGAGTTCGAGCCCCATGTCGGGCTCTGTGCCGACAGCTCAGAGCCTAGAGCTGCTTCAGATTCTGTGTCTCCCTCTCTCTCTGACCCTCCCCCGCTCACGCTCTCTCTCTGCTCCTCCCCACTCATACTCTGTCTCTCTTTCTCAAAAATAAATAAACATTAACAAGATTAAAAAAAAAAGGATCAAACCAGACTCCACTTTTCTGGTGTCCTGGCCCACGGGGCCCCTTCCTACGGGCAGCGCCCCTCAGGGGCACTAATGGTGGGAGGGAAGGCCAGGACTCGGGTGGAAGCCCTCTTGCTCAGTCATCCCTTCGGCCATCCGCTCTGAACCCTGGTTCCCTGCAGGGTCCCTCGGCTCCAAAAGGGACTCCCAGGAGCCTCCCTGGCCTCCTCCCAAGCCTGAGCAGGAGGCCTAGGGCGAGGCTGCGAGGCTCTGGGCAGCTGGGAGGGCAGTGATGGCGCCTGACCCCTCCCCGGTCGCCCAGGGGCCGTGTGCCCTCAGGGCCGCCAGCCCCCTCTCTGGGCCTCTTCAGCGGAGGAGTGAAGATGTGTGCCGGGTGGTCCAGTTTGCAGAAAAGGGTTGTTTTCCTTTTTTAAATGATTTTTCTATGTCGGGGGGGGGGGGGCGCTGAGAGCGAGGTGGATGGACCTGTCCTCCGAGCTCTCCTGTCCCCCAGGCGCATGGAGGCTGCGGCCAGGGTGTAGCTGACTCACTTCTAGCAGGAGTGGAAGGTGCCGTGGATAAACTGGGAGCGCCCCCAACTGGGACCCGAGGGGGTGGCCTTGGGGGCTGACCCAGATGGGCAGCGGGGGAGGGGGAGGGGGGCACCAGGCGTGGCCCAGCTGACCTTGAGCCTGGGGGTCACAAGGGTAAATGGAATGGAAGGCCCAGATCTCTCTGGGTTTGGAGGCAGAGCGCCCAGGGGCTCCCTTCCATCTGGGCTGAGGCCCTGGGCAGAGACCCGAACCCACCCTGTGGGTCTGCGTTCTTAGGGGCCACACCTCCTGAACCCTAAACCGTGAAGCCCTGAGCGAGAGCACAGGGCTGGGAGGCAGGTGGGGGGCCGGCTGGGTCCCGCTCCAGTGCGGCTGGGGAGCGCCATGCGGGCACCCCACGCAGCCCCTGTCCTGAGCTGAGGGGCGACCTGGGGCCACACGGAAGCGGAGGCAGCAGACACACAAGGCAGAGGGCTGCAGAAGCTTCCAGACAGATGAGGGAATGGACCAGAAGGCCACACTCTGGGGGCCTGGGCTAGAAATCCCACAGTGGCTGTGACAGTGGCATCAGAGAGCTGGCCTGGGGGCCGGCAGACAGGCTGGGGGACCTCGTCCCCAAATCCCCAGAACAGACACTTGGTACCAGGTCCCCAGGGACATGCTGATGGACACTTACATCAAGGAGGATGCTGAGGGGTGGCTTGGCCACAGCCTGTCCCCTGGGTACGGCTGGTATCTGGGGACGCGGCTGATATCTGGGGGCATCCAGGGCCCTGCCCCTCAGTGCCAGGAGCCCCCAAGTGTGATGACCTCCGAAGCCCCCCCCCCCACCGTGCCCCCCAGGGCAGAAAAAAACCACCACAGGACACATTTTCTGTTAAAAGAAGTGTTTTGTCTTGTTTTAATACCTCATCAGCTTTACAGGGTTACAATTGTCTTAAATATTTTTGAAGTTTAAATACAATCTGCATAATAATGTTATAAAATGTAAACTTTCAGTGTTCTTTTAAATTTCAAAATCACACACCTTTTTTTCTTTCTTTCTTTTTTTTCTTTTTTGGTCTTTTTCTTTTCTTTCTTTTTTTTTTTTTTTTTTTTTTTTTTTTTTTGGTCTTTTTTTTTTCTTTTTTTTTTTTTTTTTTTTTTTTTTTCCCTTTTAATACCTGAATGTTCTGCAAACACTGAAGTCTTTTACCAGGGCGCACCAGGCCGGCCCGGCCAGAGGTAGAGTCGTTTTAAACCTTTTTTTTTTTTTTTAAGTTTTTTTTTTTTTTCCACTTTAACCTGAGTCCTGGCGTGGTACCCACGCCGTCTGACAAACCCCAGAGAACCTGAAATTTCTGTCGGGAATGAAAGGCTGAATTCATGTTTGCCAGGAAACATGCAAAAGCAAAGTCAAGAGAGGAAAAAATGGTGGGCAAAAACGATACAGTGGAAAGTGGGTGTACAAACGCAGAAGAATGGAGACTAACCTGCCGGCCAGCCCTCAGACAGCCCGGCCCCCAGCTTGGGGGTGGGCGCATGGAAGATTCTAGAAGCAACCTCTCCAGCAGGACAGCCCCAGTGAGCCCCTCTCTGCCCTGAGTCTCTGAGTCTGGGCCCCCCTCCCTGCCCGCACCCGCTCTGGATGTGTCCAGGAGCGGACACAGCGGCCCCCAGCCCCACCTGCGTTTGCATACGGGGTGCCCATCCGCACCCCAGAAAGCTTCCCCTCCCCTAACCCAGACCAGAGCGGCAGGGGTTTGAAGGCAGACAGGGGCGGCCTGTGGCTGTGGCCTGATGGGTGGGACCCGCCCCCGTGCCCCGCCCCCACCTGTCCCTACAGTCACCACTGGGACAGCGGGCCACACCCTGCCTTACATCCGGGAGGCCACACCACCCACATGACACACGTGGACACACAGCACACGCATGAGCAAAGCGGACGCACAGGCTTCCCCAGCGGGGGCGGGGGGGGGTAGGTCGAGGGGACAGGTGTCTGTCCCGGGCTTGGGTTTTGGCATCAAGTCAGACCTGAGGTAGGAAGAAATGCGCTGCAGACACCCCCCCCACACGTGGGCCCAGGGCGCCCCCGGGACAGGTGTGGGGCAGAGAAGGAACAGAGAAGGCCCCGACTGTGCCCGACACAAAGAGACACCCCAACCCAATGATTGTGCTGCTGCAGTGACAGACGGGAAGGGCAGAACCTTCCAGAAGGAAAAGCAGAGAGGAAAGCCCACTCTTGCCACCCATTCCTGGAAGGGTGGGGTGTGGGGTGTCAACGACCCTGAGATATTCCAGAGAAAGGGGCTGCCTTCCCAAGACACACCGAAGCCCCGCATAAAAGAAAACCCAGACCTGGGGGCTCCGGACCTCCCCCCTCAGGTCTCCAAGGCTACATGGTGATGCCTGGGGCGGGGAGGCTGGCCTCCTGAGCCCAATTAGGAATTAGGGAGCACAGGTTCCCCCCCCCCCCCCCCCCCCCCCCGGGGAACGATAAATCTGGCACCGCATGAAAAACACTACCCAACACCACCCGGTCCTCGGGGACCGGGTGACGGCAGGGTGGCCAAGAAAGTCCCCAGACCCACCTGGGGCTGACGCTGCACCCCTTGAAGCCCGTCCCCAGCCACTGCGATAACCCCCTTCTCCCCAACCCACCTTCTAACCAGGAGGCCGGCATGTGGGGACCGGTGTGGTCCCCACTCAGTTACCCCGGTTCCTGCGGGAGCTGTGGCCCAAAGCAAAAGGGGCAGAGAGAGAACACGGCAGCAGAGAACTGAGGGGGCTCAGGGTGCCGTGGCCCCAAAAACCTCGCCCTGAGCTAAGCCCGGCTCACCCAGTCCCCAGTACGGATAAGCTCCCAAAGCAGCCCTTTCACGCAAGAGCCCCCAGGCCACATTCATCCCTGAGACCCTGAGACAGGAGCCCGTGGCTGCCACAGTGGGTCCCTCCCTCCCTCCCACGGCCGGGCCTTCGCCCTGCGCTTTCCACTTAAGACTTGCAGCCTCCGCCTGCCGGGAGGGCCAGCACACACAGCACAGCAAGAGAAGCCGGACCACGATGCCACGCTCGGAAGCCACGGCCGCCGCTCAGCATTCGCACCCCGCCCCCGCCCCCCACAGCACCTGAGTTCATTACCTCTCCTGGCTCTGGGCCTGCTAGCTGCCCCCGCGCTACGGGACACGCACAAAGGGACCCAAATCAGTTATGGGAAAATAACAAGGGTATTACTTTTCTTTTCTTCTTTTTTTTTTTTTTTTTGCATTTAAGTCCAGTTTCCCTGAATGAACACAAATATATAGATATATATCCTTTTCTAAAGTTTGATTCCTCCCCCAAGAATAAAATAGATTATTTACAAAACAAAACCCCGAAACCTCTTAAAAACCCTATAGAGTTTGAGTATCACTGTTTCTTTAAAAAAAAAAAGTTCCCTAAAAGCAATGAGAAAAAAAATTCTACTGATCGTGGCTCAGGGGTTTCATTCAACACAAGGATCTGGCTGTGGTGTGTGATGAATGGGAGAAAAAAAAAGGGAAAATAAAACAGACAAAAATGAAAACACACAGTGCAGAGATGCATGAGGTAAACAGGACGGCCTCCCGCAGCGGCTGGTCCCGGCGCAGCCCGGCCCCCAGCCCGGCGGCCCGCAGCGCTGCGCGGAGGCCCGAGGAGACAGGCGCCTCTCTCCTTTCCAATTTCCTTTGCTGCTCTCACGAGTCACGTCTCTGAATGTCCAAAACCTGAGTAATTCAAGTGTTCCTTGGTTTTCCCCTGTTTTATTAAATTTTCTTTATATATATATATATGTATATATTTTTTTCTTTTCTTTTTGGCGTCAGCTGTGGCTCCTCTGCGGATGCCTCCCTCCCCACCCGTATCTTCCGTCATCCCGGCCCCGGCTCGGCCCACCTCGAGCCCCCACCACCCAGGCGGGCGGGGGGCGGGGGGGCGGGGCGGTTAAGGCAGTGAGTTATTTGAGGTAGCAGACGTGGCGGGTGTGGACAGGCTGGCCTGGCTGCCAGCGCCGCTGCTGGTCCCGCTGCTCCCGCCCCGGCCGCCGCCGCCTTTGCCGGGAGCCGGGGGCGGCGCGGGCGCCGGCGGCTGGGCGAACAGCACTCCTAGTGCGAGGACAGGGGAGAAACGCGTCACGGGGTGGAAAAGCCCTGAGCACTGACCCCCCGCACAGCCACCCATGGGCCTGTGGGGCCACGGAGGCCACAGGTCCCCTCGCCGCCCCTGGGACGCCCCCTGCTCTGTGTCCGCAGCACCTCCTGGGGGCCCGAGGGAGCTCCTGGCCGACTGGGCACTGGTTCGGGGGGCCTGGGAAACAGCACTCGGACAGGAAGATGTGACGAGGGCAGGTCTCTGCACACTCGCTGGGCGTCGCGCCCTGTGCTCAGACGCTGTGTGGACGGCCTGACCGCGCTCTCGCAAGGAGACCGCGTGGCTGGGCTCCAGGCGGCCCGACCGGCGCGGGGGGACAACCTGGGGCTCCCGAGCTACCGGGGGGCGTGGGGCCCGCCGGGCCTACCTGTGTACATGACCCCGTTGATCTCCACCGACATGCTAATACTGTTGCTGCCATTGGGGCTCGTCACGTTCGCGGCCGAGTCCTGGCGGCTCTCACAGGCTGCGGGAAGAGGAAATACACCCCGTCAGCATACGCACAGTCGCGTGGGCCCGCGGACCGCAGGCCACCGGCACGCACAGCAGGTACTCGCGAAGTGTCTACGGAGGAAGAACGTGTTGCTCTCGGCCGGCTTCTCTCACGACGAGTCTGAAGCCACGTCAGACGCCTGACTCAGCCCCCGCTGCTTCACAGCCGCAGAGCGGTCTGGGCCCGACGCGCGCCAGCCCCGCTGCTGGGACGCGCGCGTGGCTTCAGGGCTCCACTATCACAAGCGGCATCTCGCAAGCGCGGGAGTGAAGGGCCCTTGGGTCCGTGCGCTTCCTGCAGCGTCTGCACTAGCGGTGCGGCAGGTACCGGGGAGACTCACTGGGCCACAGGGCAAGAGCGTCTTCTGTTTTACAAAGAGATCGCCCCGCACTCCTCTCTACACTGCCGGCAGCGGCCTGAGTGGGCCTGGTGCCCGGGTATCCGGACCGACATGGATATTCTCACACTCCGGCGGGTGGAAAACAGCGTCTCCTTGCTAACCTGCAGACCCGACTCGGCTTTCCACGCGAGCTTCCTACTCGTCACAGCTGCCCGTGTCTCCTATGGGCGTATCTTTTTATCTCCCTACTGATCTGTAGGCATTCTTTACGTGTGTGGACTACAGGCCCTTGTTTTGTGGCCACGCAGGGAGCAGGGAGGTTAGAGCAGTGGGCGGGTACCTTGGCTGTTGATGCGGATGCTCATGGGCAGCTGGGCGGTCATGGCCAGGAAGTTCTGCTGCAGCGCCCGCTGCATGAGCCGGTGCTGCTCGTCAGCGACCAGCGCCATCTTCTTCTCGGGCGGCTCCCCAGACTCCAGCTTCTCCCGAAGCTGCTCCAGGGCGGCTGCCTGGGCCGCCACGGCTGCCTGGGCCGCCGCCGCTTGCACCGCTGCCGCCTGGGCGGCCACCACGGGGTGACCCGCCAGGGAGACCGGGAGGCGGCCGGGCACGGTGATAGGGATGGCCGAGTCCTCCTCTAGAAGGACAGAAGAGGAGCCGGTGGCAGAGGGGCCTGAAGCAGGAACGCGCCCCCTCAGACACCTCCGCTGATGGGGCGCACGCGGCCTCCCGGGGAAGCAGCCAGGCCTCTGCACAGACACACGTGCCCTCAGATCCTTCCTACGGCCGGGCTGATGCTGGACACCACCCGCGACAGGGATGACAGTGTCGCATCCAGCACTGATGTCACAGAGAGATACTGTCATGGCGCCTGCTGTATACAGTACTAGTCAGAGCAACTAGGAAGCGCCATGTGTCTCATCTAACGCTCTCAGCTCGAACCTCCTTGAAAGGCGGCTTCAACCTTCTTACGGCCGCTTCACGGACGAGGAAGCTCAGAGGATGGGGGAACGTTGTGAAAACCACAGAGCAGGTGGCGGGGAGCGGAGCTGGGACTCGAACCCAGAACCAGCTGCCATCCGCCTCCTCTGTGGTTGAACCAGACGCCTCGGCTTCTACCCTGCTGCCCCTCCCCACCGACTCCCCCCGTGTCTGTCCCTGGAGACCCCCCGCCGCAGTGCTGGGCCCTCTGCCCGAGTCTCTGCGGCTTTCTCCCTCTGGTCTCCCTCGGACACCACCTCACCCACCAGAAGGGCCCTCTTTCCTGCCCCCCAGCACCTCCCCAGCCCCCACAGGAGGCCTCACGGCCAACGGGTGAGCTGGAGCTCCCTGGGGGCGGGGGCAGGGGTGCTGGGTGAACTGAGGTCCACGAAAGACTGAGTGGACGTGAATGCGAGTCAGAGCCCCTTCACTGAGGATCTGACCAGTCCCAGGTCCTGGGGTTACCCTGGACCCTTCAGCCAGCCTGGGGGGCAGACGAGACACGGACACTCGGGTGGCCTGGGCTGCTTGAGGCCACGCCGTTGGTATTTCTGTGCTCGGAGGGGCTCGGGGGCCTGAGTGGGAGAGGGGCTGAGACTGGCGGGGCCCCTGCCACCAACGGGGGGCTCCCTGTCAGGCCCGCTGCCTGCTGGGGGCCAGACGCATTGAAGGCTTTCCTTCTACAAACCCACAAAGGAGGGGTCACCTTCCCCACATCTCCCCGGCAGTAAAGCCGAGCCCAGGAGGGGCCAGTGAGCTGCCCAGACACACCCAGCGCTGGCGGAGGCGGAGGCCGAGGGCTCAGTCCTTCAGGCCCTCACGCCAGTGACGCTACCTGCTGGGCGGTGGGTCGGGAAGGCCCCGAAGCCCAGAGGGGAAAGGATGCAGCAGTCAGCTACTAAGGTCTGCCACCTGCCACGGGCCAGGGACACGGCCGTCCACAGGCAGAACTCGGGCGAGAGTACAGTAGTTCATTAGTAAAGCCTGTCGAGGGGCTGGGAACCACCAGTGACGGGTGCGGCAGCGTGGGCTGGGAGAAGAGCGCCTCATTCATCCCGCCCGCGGACCGCCTGCCCAGAGCGAGCGGCCCTTACCTTTCTTGATCTTGGGGGCCGGCGTGATGGAGCTGCCGTTGGTGCTGGCGGCCAGGCCCAGCGAGGGCACGGGCAGCTTGGGGGAGGACAGGACGCCATGGGCGCCACCCGGCGAGTAGGTGAACAGGGAGCCCCCGAAGCTGTGGCGCCGGCCCTCGCGCCGGTTGCTGTCGATGGCCGCCTGCAGCTCGTTGGGGTTGCTCAGGCCGCGCTTCTCACACTCGTAGGGATACAGGTACTTCATGTATCTGCGCGCAGGCAGGGACAGGATGGCGCCAGCCGCCCCGCTCGGGCCCCTGCCGCCCACACGCCGCTGCGGCGCTCGCTCTCGGGACCCGCGGCCTTCGCCCGGCCGCCCCCCGCCCCCCAGCCCACGAGGCCCACACCCCTCTCTCCACCCAGCCAAGTAAGGTGGGCCCGGAACCTTCCGCAGCCTGCACCCCGACGTCAGCACCGGCTCCCCCTGGTCCCTCCCGCCGGCGGGCACTCACTGGGTGCGCAGGGTGAAGGCAGCGCTGGTGATGGACGTGGGCAGGTTGAGGCCCTTGGTGATCTCCCGCCACAGCTTCTTGTTGATGACCTCCACCAGGCCGCCCTTCTCGGTCACCAGCACATACAGCATGAACAGGTCGAGCACCTGCTTGGCCATGATGGGGATGCGGTTCACAGGCGTCCCTGCGGGGGGAGCGCAAGTGAGCGGGGAGCGGGGCTGCGGGGCGCGCGGGGGGCAGTGGGGTGACGGGCGGCGCCGCGGGGGTGGGGGCAGAGCCCGGTGCACAGCAGACACCATGTCTGTGGCTGACGTGGCTGACCAGAGAGGGGTCTCTCCTGACGTGGGGCGCACTGGGCCAGGCCATCCTCTGCAGGGCGTCCCGGGCGCTGAGGGGGCTCAGCGGCATCCCCGGCCCCACCCCCTCGAGGCCAGGAGCTCCCCAGTCATGACAACCACAGCCGCCCATGTCTCCTGGGGGGGGCAGAACCTCCAGGGGACCCCCGAGGGGGAGGAGAGACTCTCCATCGGCGATCTGGGCTCGCCTGGGGCACGGAAATCGGGGAGAGGCTGTGGGGCCAGCCTGGGGGCATGCGTGAGAAGCCCGGCCCTTGTGAGTGTGACCCCCCCCCCCCCCCCCCCCCCCCCGTCACCAGGTACAGTGGCCACAGCAACCCAGCTGTGTCCCCCGAGGCCCCAGGTCGCAGCCCCAGGTCTCGGCAGCCGGGAGGAGGCAGGGCTTGGCTAATCCACTCTGCAGCTTAGAGAGTGGGATGGGGGGCCGGCCGGGGAGGGGTGGGCTGCTCCTCGGAGCTGCTGCCATCCCGTTGCCCGCATGCCCCCGTCACGCACAAGCTGGTGGCCCAGCCTGCCTGGCACCTTCCAGCTGAGGATGGAGAAGCTCCCTGGTTTAGACTCTCCCTGCTGCTGAGGCTCTACCTTCTGGCCCTGGGCTGCAGGCCTGGTCGCCCGGGGTCGCCCGTTCAATCCCCTGAACCCCTGCGCGGCGGGTGCTCAGGAAACAATGAGATGTGACCGGCCTGCGTCACAGCGTCCGGGGCGCGTCTGCCGCCGAGACCGGCGAACGGAGGCCCCAGGCTGTGGCTCCTGGAGAAGGGCCAGCCCAGCTTCACACGAGGGGCCTCCTGAGTCCTGGGCCCCAGAGCCAGGTGCTCTGACACCACCTCCGGCCACCTCTGCCCTTTCCAGGCTCCAAACCCCTGCTAAGTGAGGACAACCTGCCACCCCGGGCACCAGCTCGGGTCCTGCACCGGCAAGAACAGAAAGAATCGCGCAGAAGGGGCCTCTGGGGACCCCGCGCCCCCGCTCTGCACAGGGCCTGGACGGATGTTTACAGAAGGAGCAGGGCGGAGGACGGGCCATGGGGGCCGGGGGGAGATAAGGAAGGGTGGGGGGGTCTTCAAGGAAGCAGGAGGGTGGGGCGCAGCCAGGACCCTCCCGCATTCCCAGCCCCCAGAGAACTCTCAGAGCTTCTTCCTTTGTGACCTGGAAAAAATTACTTTCTCTTTGTCTGGAGGGGAGAGAGCTGTGGGATGGAGTCGGGTGGGGAGGGAGCCTAACACGCTCTTGGCCCCAAAGGCGGCCAGTTAACTGGGGGTGGGGTGGGGGGGCGCAGGGTCCAGGGAAGATGGCGAGGGAAAGGGGGACCCGGAGCTGGGCTCTGAGGGCTGCACGGGAGTTCGTCGCTCCCTGCGCTCCAGGCTTGCTGAGGGTGGCGGGGCTGGACTCGGACCCTCTCAGCCCGGTGTGGGCCCTGCCTCACACACACCCAAGGGCAGCTCCCCAGGCTTCCCGAACCTCCAGGACACCAGGCCCGGTCTCGCGCAGTATGAGTGGGCTCCGGGCTGGGAGCTCAGGGCCCCGTGACGGGGGGGGGGCGGGGGGGAGGCTCCAGCAGGTGTGGACGGACGATAAGGAGAGTGAGGGAGGACCTCTCTGGCCACACGGGGGGCAGCAGGCCCCAGGGGGACTGGTCCCCACGATAACAAGGACGGGGCCCCCTCCCCAGGACCGGGTCTGGACTCCCCACCCCGGCACGGGAGGGGTTAATGGGAAGGCCGAGGCCCTCTCCCCTCCATCTCCTTCCCTTCCCTTCCGGCTGGGCTGCGGGGCCTGTGTTTACAGAGGCTGTTGGAGAGGGAGGGGCACGGCCCTGGACAAAGCCCGCGGCCAGCAGTGCCCCTGCAGCGGCCCCAGGTGGGCCCGCCCCTTCCTGCCTCAGGCTCCGAGGATGCACCCCCTCCCTGGCCTCAGTTTCCTTCCCTGAACGTGGGAGGTGTACTGACCGCAGTGAGGCGGGCTGCCGAGCTGGCAGAGGACTGAGCCCCACCCCGCAGGGAGTGCCCTCCACACCCCTTCCCAGGCCGCCCGGCCTCTCGGCCCCGCAGCCCGCAGCAGCCCAGGCTGAGGCCACGTGTGGGAGTGCGCGGGCCCTCTGCTGTCCAGGTCTCCGCTTCCCCACAGGGTCACCCACACAGACCACCGCCTGTCCCCGGGCCTCTGCTCCTGGCCACCTTCCTGCTCCCCAGGCCTCGGTCACCACACATCTCTGGGCCAGGCCACGTATGGCATCCACTGCACTAGACCCAGGGGCCTGGGGACGGGATGGGCTGCAGAGGTGGCGTGGGCCTGGTACACTGTTGACACTTCATAAATGCAGCCCTGTACTCAGCACATCGGGGTGCCACCACACAGTGGGAACTGTTTGCGGCCCATTCCACACATGTGGGAACTGAGGCCCCCTTGGCACGGGGGTGGGGGGGGGCCAGGACTAAAGCTGGCACCCGCGGCCACAGGGACACCATGGTCTAGACCATGCCTTCCAGCGCCTGGAGGGACTTCTATCTCGTCGTCCCACTGCCCGGCCCCTCCCTGCGTTCGCCTCTGCCCTCCCAACCCCGCAGGCTGGCTCTGCCGCAGGGGACTCTGGGGCAGTGGGGGGGGGGGGAGGGCCAGGAGCCAGGACTCCATCACACCTCGGGTCTCGGCAGCAAAAGACGCCTGACCTGGCAGTTCCAGGCTGGGGACCCGAGGCCTCCCACCCCTCAGACGCGCCCACCTGTGACCCCCCTCAGACCCGGCTGCCAAGCAGGCCCCGCTCACCTCGCTTCTGCATGAAGCTGAACAGGTCGTCCAGGAACTCCTTCCTCTTGGGGTCCCCGTCCAGTTCATAGAGCTGTGGGGGAGGGGAGGGGTCAGCTGCCAGCGTCCCCACCGAGGGCCCGTTCAGATGAAGACACAGAATCCCGCATGTGTCTCCCACGGTGGCCACCAAGCCACATACCAGGCCACTTGGAACAAAGGTTCAGTCTCCTACTGCCCAGAGGGCAGCGCCCAAGACCCAGGTGTGTCCTGAGGGGTCCCGCCCGCTGCTGGGGTCCAGGTCCCTCTAAGGTCCCTCCAGGGTCCGCCTGGGTCTCGCCCGGCCTCCTCCGTGTCGGTCAGAACGCTGCTTCTCCGAGGACCCCACCCCCAGATGCAGCCACCTCATCTCTTAACTGACATCTGCGAAGACCCTGTTCCAGAAGCTTGTTCTCGGGGACCGGGACTCGGGTCTCCAACACGTCCCTGGGGGACACAACTCGTCCCAGACACAGCGCAGATGGCAGCCACGCAGGGGCACATCCCAGTGCCGGCCCCCGAGAGGCGGCTCCATTTTGCAGAGGAGGAAACTGAGGCCCCGGGGCAGGTGAGAAACCGGAGCCTGAGAATGTCAGGGTCCTTCAGCCCGACTCTGTCCTGGGTTCTCCAGTCACTGGGCAGGGGGCTCGGGCGGGGGGCCCAGGGGTCCCCGGCCACGTTGACCCACTGGCTCCCGGGAGGTGGCAGGCAGAGGGAAGGCAGCAGAGGTGACGGAGGGCGGAGGTGGAGTTGGAGGGGGCAGTGGCAAACAGCACCCTGCAAACGAAGCCCTGGAGAATGGACCCAGAGGGCTCAGGACTATGGGCGGGGGGGGCTTGAAACCACCAATCAGCCCCAGCTGGGACAATCCAGCACGGGGGCCCAGGAACGCACCCATACCCAGCGCCTGCTGCTGGACGCATCCCTGGGGCCTGGGGAGGCAGGGTCCCTGGGGCTGGCCACCCCTCAGCCACCCTGCCCCTCTCTGGGGTTTGCTTTCCCCATCGGTGGAACAGAGACGACGTGAGGCCCCGGGGCACGGCCGGGGTGGTCCAGGCTGAGTGTGTCTCTGCCCTGCCCCAGCCAGGCTGGCCGGCTGCATTCCTGGGCTGATTTATGGTGGTCAGGGCGGCCCCACACTTCTGCCTGAGGGTGTGCGGCGCGCAGGTGGACCCCGGCCATCGTCCCCTGCACCGTCCCGACTCGCCCCGCCCAGCCCCTTCCGGCGCCTCCCACCCACTCTCTGCCCTTCCAGCACCGCGTGCCGCGGGACCCCACACCCGTCGGCCAGGCTGAGGGGGACGCGGGGCCTCGTCGGGTTTGTCGCTAGCACACACGGGCTCACGCACACAGCAGCTGCTGCGTAAATGGCCATTCGATGAACCCTGATTGGCCTCAGCGTGGGCAGAAGGGCCACGGGGTTTTGTGGGAGCATCGCCCGAAATGGCAGGCACCCCAAACTCACCCCGAACTTCTAGCTGTGAGACCTTATCTGGAGACGGGGTCTCGAAGGATGCGTCAGTTACGCTGAGGTTGTCCTGGGGGTGGGGTGGCCCTCATCCCACAACACGTGTCCTTCTAGGGAAGGACACAGCCACAGCGAAGTCCCGCGGCCGAGGGACGCCAGGGCCTGGAAGAGGCAGGAAGGCCCCTCCCTGGAGCCTCAGGGGGCCTCAGACATGGGCTCCGACCTCGGGAGAACTAGCTCCTGCTGTTTGCATTACAGCCGACCCGGGGCGCTCCCACACGCCCTCCCGAGAGGGGGCACCATCTTTGAGACTGTGACGGGGGGCGGGGGGGGCTGCGCCTGAACTCCCTGGACCCCGTCCCTCCGGCCCTAGTCCCCCACCCTTGAGGACCTCCTGGAGCACTGGTGACCCGTGTCCCGGGGAAACTGAGACCCAGGGTGGAGACCAGTGACCCTGCGACCTGGCAGCTGTGGGGGGGCTTTAACCCCGAGGCCAAATGGTGGATGGATAGGCCTGTGGCAAGGCCCGGTCAGATCCCCGTGGGGCCAGGGTATTGTTTGAGGCCATAAAGGGGGACGTGGCGGCCCGGCGGCGGGGAGGCCGCTCTAACGGCTGTCGCTGTGAGCAGCTGACAGCAAAGTGGGGCAGTGAAGCCCACCCCCCGCTTTATGGGGCTCAGGCCCCGGGTTCCGTCCCCTGCCTCCCTGGCCAGACGGGAGGGACGGGGGCCTGGGGGGCAGCGCTGTCTGCCTCACGAGGCTCCTAGTCACACTGGGGGACACGACGCACCCCCTGCCCAGCCCGGCCTCTGCCCCGCTCGGTGGGCCAGGTGGGGCGGACACCGGTCGCCCGCCACAGCCACAAGCCCAGGCTGGACACCCGCTCCATCTCGGGCCCTGACCTCATGACACCAGTCACCCCCAATCCGCCCTGCAGCCCGCGAGCGCCTCTCCCCGGGCCTTTGCCCTGGCAGCGCCTCCGGCTCAGCCGCTGGCTTCCTGTGCCCGCTGTCTTCTCAGACCCACCCCCAAGGCGGGCACGGCTGCTGCCCTGTCTCGGTGGCTCACGCTTTGCTCTCCCTTAGAACGTTTACGGACTGTGGGCGGTTTTCTCACTTACTGACACCCTTCCACGGCCCAAGCCACAAGCATTTCCACGATGGTCCGGCCACCAGTCCAGGTGCCCCGGCAGAGGGTCACGTTCTGTCTGCTTCGTGCCCAGCATCCAGAGCCGGGTGCGAGGTGGTCGCTTAACAAATGGACCCTGATTTGTCAGCGTCTGGACGGGGACGCCGACACTTTTCCAGGGCTGTTACGGGCCCACAAGGCTCAGGAGAGCCCCTCCCCGGCCCCCACCGGCCACGTCAGGGGGGACACGCACAGCCCCCCCCCCCACACCTCCGGCCAGTCTCTGGGCTGTGGGGGAGGGTGATGGAGGCCGAGAACCCCTTGTCACCAAGTGGTCCTCCCCACTCCAGCACCACCCACTTCACAGAAAAGGAAACTGAGGCACAGAGCGGCAGGGCCAGGCCTCCCGGGTCACCCCGCTCAGCAGCTGGAGGGGCTTGGGCCTGAGCCCCCTGTGCTATCCCATGTCCCCACGTCCCCCGCCCCAGACCTGACTCCTGCCCTCGGCCCTTCGCAGGGCTCGCACTGAGCAGGAGGCAGCTGAGGCCAGGGAGGCCCAGGTAGTGGCGGAAACACGGTAAGCGCTCCCTACCCCCCAAGCACACGGACGGGCAAACAGGAAATTCTTGTTTGCGGCCCACAGGTGTTTCTGTCCGTGCTAAGAACTCCGTGTTGGTCAGTGGGTCATACTGCTGGCCGGGCCACGTTGTGTACGGTGTGGGGGGGGGGGGGGCGGGGAGGGCTGCAGTGGCCGGGAGCTCACCCACGGCGTGGGACCCCTCCCCAGCCTGTCAGCACGGAAGGGGTGAGGAGGCCCCCGTGGCCACCAGCAAGCCCGCAGATGAGGGGCCCGGCTGGTGGGGAGGGCACCCCAGGACCCGGCGCCCAGGAGGCCCCTCCCCAGGCACTACCGGGCCTCCTGAAGGTCACACCCCAGGAGGCCCCACCGGGCAACCGCGCGCCGGTCCCAGCCGGCCACAGGGGCCCGGGGGCGGCGTCCAGCCCAAGGCCGAGGGGCCCAGGCTGTAAAGCAACTGCCACCTGCAGGGCCCCCAGGAAGACCTTTGCCCCTTGAGCGGTGTCTCTGCTCAGGCCCCCTCCTGCCACCCGGGCGGCTCCAAAGTCCACAGGGCCCCACCTGAGGGAGGCGCTGGGCCCACGGGGAGACCCCGAGGGGGGCTCCACTGTCCTTACAAGGCAGCGAGAGGAACCGACATTAGGAAACATCAAGAAAGCCCAGGGCCGTCATTCAGGGGCTGGTGAGCCCCAGGCCGCGAGGAAGGGAGGCAGAGCCCTGTCCAAGGACAGGAAGCCTCTCAGAAACGCGTGCTGTTGCAGCGCCCAACGGGGCTTACAGGCACCAGAGGCGCGTGTCCCCCACGGCGGGGAGCCAGAGTCGGGGGGTGACAGCGTCTCAGGAGGGGCTGCGGCCCAGGACGCTAAGCGTGCAGCTCACCCTCTCGTCTCTAACCTGGGAAAAGAGTCCGTGCGGGGGGGGGAGATCACACAGAATCCACCGTCTCAGAGTGTTTCAGCGGCATTGAGTGTGTTCACAGAGTTACGCAACCACCACCTCTGTGTAATTCCAGAACTTTCCATCTTCCCAAACCCCACCCCATCCCCGCCAGCCATCATCGCAGCCCCCGGGCCCCCACGCGCCCCCTTCCCGTCTGTGGATGAGCCTGTCTGGGGCCGAGTGACGTCCTGTGTGTGGCAGACGCACGGCGTGTCTGCTTACCTGCTGGGGCGCAGGGCTGCCGCCCGAGGACCACCTCCCCTCACCTCTACATCCTGAGGGTTTAGGGTGAGAACTTACTTGTAACTCCTGAAGACAAAGTGAAATAGCAGAGAAGGAGCTGTTTCCACCCCCCACCCCCGCCCCCCTAGAAAATGGTCACCTTCCCGCAGAGACTGACCAGGACAGTGAACCGGAAGCCACTCCCCCTGCAGACTCCCAGGGGCACAGGCTCTGAGAGCCCCTCATCTTAACCTCCAGAGGCCACCAGGTCTCCTCAGCTCTAAAGCCAACCATGGCTCTCCGTCGCTGTCAGGATAAGCCCAGACTTCCTGCTCCCCAAGGCACCCCCACCCTGTGTCCCCCTCACCGTCCCCCCACGGCAGGCCCGCCAGGTTCATCTGCACCCCTCCTCCGACCACGGCCTCCGCCAGGTCTGACCCCCAGACCAGGAAGCGTGGCCAGTGAGGCTCTGCGCCCTCCCCCGCACCCAGATGAGAGCCCCCGAGGGCAGAGGTGGGGCTGTGGGTGCTGGGCTCGGCGCCCACCAGCAAAGAAAGGAAGGAGGCTCACCCAGGCTCTGGTCCCCTGACTGGGTCCCCTGAGTACCCCCCCTCCCCCCGCATAAAACCCGTCCCGGACTGAGATGACTCAGCACATCCAGCCGTTGTTGCCGGGGCCCCAGGTGGGCCGGGAACACAGTCCCTGGGGGCCACCCCCGCCTCCCACATTCACAGAAACAGCCGGGCTGGACAGGCGGGGCGGCGACTTCAGGGCCTCCCCACCACTACTCCAGGCACTGTGCACCTGGGGAAACTGAGGCCGGCAGAGGGCAGGCCTCCTGGCAGCACCTGAGGACCGCCAACCGCCCGCTAAGCGCTTCATCCCCCTGTCCCACAGCGGCCCGAGGTCACAGAGCCCCACAGGGCAAAGCCAGGGCCCCACCCCCTCCCAACAGGGACCCCAGAGCGACCTGGAGAATGAAGAAGGGAGCTCAGCGGGCGCCTGGGGGGGAGGCGGGTTGGGGAGGAAGGACCCAGAGTGGGGGAGCTCCCTGTCCGTGCCCTGAGCCCCAGCTGACCCATCACAGGGGGCAGGGATGGGGACCAGGAAGCTGGGGCCGGTCCTCTGCGCTCCAGGGACGCAGGCCCTCGGACGGTCGGACGGACGGGCTCCCAGGGAGTTTTGCACCTGAGGGAAAATTCTGTTGCGGGAACTCCCAGGACACCCCTCGGAAGACGTGTCAGCCCACAGGGCGTCGGCCAAGACAATCCATTTTGCAGCCACTATTGAGCACCTTCTGTATGTCAAGGGCAGTGCTAGATGCTGCCCAAGAGAACCTCAGGCCAGCGGGGCACGGGGCAGAGTCAGAGGAAGGCGCGGTGGCCCCGGGGTGGGTGGCCACCGGCTGCAGCACACGGCAGGGGCTTAAGCAATGCCCTGTGACCTGGCGTCCTCCCTGTGAGCCACCCTCCTGGTGCACCTGACCCCGGGGCACCCGCCCGGCGGTCAGGCCGCCTTTCATTTCCCGTCAGCACAGGCCCAGCCTCCTCCACACAGATGTGGGAGCCCACTGGGCTCGCAGGAGATTGAGGAAGTGATCCTGGGCAGGGCAGAAACATCTGTCAGCTCGGCCTCGCACCCCCAGCCGGCCATGTGCCCCTCTCTGAAGAGACAGCACCCCACCCACGACGGATACTAATAAAAAGCTCCAGAAACGAGTCACAAAGCCGAATATGGAGCTGAAGCTTGGGGCGCTTCTCTCGACCGCAAGGCTGCTGGCCTCCTCCTCTCCTGGTCAGCCTTCCCACAGCCTGGGCCACCCCAGGGCCTCGGTTCCCCCCACGAAGTGGGCAGGGGCGCCTGCAGCGTCGGGGTGGGGGGAGAGGGGACCAGGACATGGCTGGGGGGCGGGGGGTAAGCCATTTTGATGGCCAGGCAAGCTGGTCGCCCTCCAGCCCCATATCACAGCTGGGGAAACTGAGGCCCACAGGGCACACCCACGGGTCCAGCACTGAGAACGCGGGCGTGACAGACAGCGGCCAAAGGACAATTCTAGGAAGAGGTGAGGAAGCATGAGGCCCTCACCCTGCGCAGCATGCAAATGACAGGCAAATCCTGGCAGCCTCCAGTCCCTGTGGGGGCCCCTCACCCACTGCCCTAGGGGGACCAGGAAGCGGGGGGGGGGGGGACTGCAGGGCAGCACTGGAACCCAGGACCCGGCCCTCAGGCGCCCCAGGCCACATGGAGCCTCGCAGGGCTGGGGAAGGACCCTGTCCTAAAGCATCTGGCACTCTCCGGGCAAAGGCTTCAGGCGAGAAAGCCAAAAATCCAGAATCCTCTCCCCTCGACCCCAAGCGATTAGAGACCCAATGTTGCACTTGGCCTTGGGGCATTTCGTAGGAGGGTCACCACGCCCCCCCCCCCCCGCCTGGCCGCTGGCTCCCAGTAGAGCCTTAGCCAGTGCCTGGCTCCCAGGAACTTACAATCCTGTCGTGGGGGTTTCTCTGAAAGGGACTTTCCTGGTGGCTGGAGCGGCTCAGAAAGACGTGCCTGGCTGGGGAGCAGCGCCCCTGCCCCAGCCGTGCCGGCCCCAGCCTGCCACTGCCAGCCAGCCCGAGGACTGCCCAGAGGCCGCTCCCTGCCTCCCTCCCTCTGCCCGCGAGTCAAGAGGAAGGGACCCAGGGCCCCTGCGGGGCACAGCCACGGAGCCCTGGCAGAGCCCGAAGGGCGGGCACAGATGGGGTCGGCCTGTGGGGGCCAAGGAGGCCACCAGAGCTTACCTTCTGCACACCCCGCCTCCCCGTGGGCCACCAGGGGCCGCATACAGCGGGGCAGCCCCGGGCAGCACGAGGCTGATGCCCCCCACCCCCGCCACCTCTCTTCCAGGACGCCTGAGTGGTAATTAACTCCCAACAGCAGCCAGCACTCACTCTAATGCTGCCCCTGTTTTACAGACAGGGAAACTGAGGCTCGGAGGGAGGGCGCAGATGGCAACAGGCTGGTGGCTCAGCTGGGCCCTCTGGCCCCTGATGGTGGCCCTACACGAAAAAGGGGGCTCAGACCTCACTGCCCTTCCCAGAATCTGGCACCCCGTGGGCAAGCACGTGGACCATTCCCGGGCACGCATGGGCAGGGGCTGCCTGGGAAACTGGCAGCTGGCGAGAAAGCACAGGGCAAGGGGGTGGGGGCAGGGCGGGGGGAGGCAGAGCGACCAGGGACCCGGCTCCAAGCCCAGCTGCCCCACAGGAAGCCGGGCGACGCTGTAAGCCACACAGTTTCCGGCCCGCAACCTGGGGAGACCCCTGTGCCACCGATCCCAAGTCAGGGAGCCAGGCAGGCACCCCTGGGTGGGGGACCCTCAGAGACCCCTCATGAGGCAGACAGTGACACAGCCAGACCCGGAGCAGGGGCCCAAGACCACACGGCACCACCCCACCCTGGGGGATGTGGGACTCCCCCCAAGGGCCATCGCAGCAGGAGAGAAACCCCAAGACCCACGGCCCTGCCCAGACGTACCCACAGGCCCCTGCCTGGACCTGTCCCCGGCCACGGGCACACACGGACACCCCTGCCCTCCCCATGGTCTGGCAGGCCATGCCACCCCAACGTGGTCCCTGGCACACACACAGACACACCCTTCCAGCCAGACACACAAACAAGACACGCCCTCGCGCTCTCCAAGATAATGGCCCCAGACAGCCGCCCGGCCACGGTGCCAGCCCAGCCCCGGCCCCCCGCCCCCCCGCCGCACAACAGCCTCTCCTCTGCCTTCTCCACAGATGCGGCCCAGCAGCCCAGAACCCAGGCTGGTGCACAGGCTCACGGAAGGGCCGGACTCAGGCACGCACACACATGCTCGTGAGGGCACAGCCTGGCCCTTTCTGCCCAAACCTCGGCCCCCGCCCCCCGCCCCCAACCAACCCCCACGGAGCGTCCCTGGAAGGCCAGACCCCCACGGCTCCGAGGCCTCATCAGACTCAGAGCCCACTGCTCTCCTGCCCAAGAAAACCCCAGAAACCGTGTTCCCAAACCCACGTCTCCACGTCTGGGCGGCCGTGAGTCTGGGGAACCGACTACCGTTTAGCTCACAGCACGCTTCTTCCTGGGATGCTTTTATTTGTCCCTCTTCACTGTCGGGAGGACCAGAGCGTGTCCCTCCCTGAGGTGCCAGGCCTGTGCCAAGAGCGTGGTGGGCGGTGCTGGCTCTGGGCCCCACCTCATATCCCACAGGACCCCTGCCAGTGGGGCAAGGCCGCCTCCTGCGCTGGAGCCTTCAATAGGCAGACTGGTCACCGTTTAACCCCGTGACCCCCCAATTGTCCTCGGCCACGTGCAGCCTGGCCAGCGGAGAAGGGGCGGTCCGCGCCCCGCCCTCTGCGCGTGCCCACCCACCAGCCCGCACCCCCAGCTGCTCCCCTGACCCAGCAGGGCGACAGCATCTGTAAATGGGGTCACAGGGCGCTGCAAACAGCCAGGAAGACGCGCCTCCGCGTCCCCATGGGCAGGGCCAGTCCTGGGATCAGGAAACTAAGGGATGGAGGGTCTTTGACTCAGGCAGGGAAACTAAGGCATAGACAGGGCAGAGCCCCACCCAGCAGCCCCCACAGCACCTCTGGGTCAGAGAGAGCACATCCCCTGCCCAAGATCCCACAGCTCGAGGAGAAGTTGGAACTGAACTTGGCAGGGGGCCCCCCCATCTGCCCCCAGGCCCTGTTCACACCTCGGCACTCCCTGGGGGGCACGAGCAGGGGGCAGGCGGGTTCAGAGGCTGACCTGTGTCCGGGGCCAGTTCAAGCCCCCACTGACAGGAAGATACGACTTTCTAGCTAATGGTTAATGGGTTGCCGCTCGACGTCAGGCTTTACAGGCCAAGGTGAGCCTGTGGGACGGGGGTGGGCACACAGGATTCACACTCACACATGCGTGCCTGCAGCTCCCCGTGTTTGCACACACCCAAAGGAAACTGTCACCCCATTACACATGGGTCCAGGGCCATGCAAAGCGCTGGACTCCACACACTCTGAGGCGCATATGCCCCGCCTTCCACAAGCACATCCAGACCCAGGACACACACCCACACGTCCACAAAGGGGGGCACACGTCAGGTGGCGCCCGTGCAGATGTGCACAATCATGCCAGGCGAGCAGATGCACAAACACACCAATGAGGCAACGGACACACACAAAGGACACTACAGGTGAGTTCTCGCAGTTCCCGGTCGTGCAGACGGACACACGCGGGAAAGCCACGGCATCGGCACACGCATGCGTCACAAACACCAGAGGGTCTCAAGATGCCCCCTGGAAACTCTGGCTCCAGTGAACACAGACCCCAGCAAACATGGGGCCCTCGGAGACGGCCCCCCGGGCCTCCAGCTCCGGGGGACCCAGCGCCTGCTCCCCACACCCATAGCCCCATGTACGCCCTCACGTGCACGCCCACGCTAGAGGGCTGCACCCTCTGGGGCTCAGCCGTGCCCAGCCTCTGACTGGATGCAGAATGTGGACGCTCTGCCCGCTGGGCACCGCTCCCTGCAGTGGCTGCGTGTGTTATTAGAAAGCGTGGGGCGGGCCGGGAGCTTGACAGCAGCCATCAGGGTGGGGAGCGGGCGGTGGGCGTGGGGCCAGGTCCCGGCAGCTGTGACCCCACAGTGGTGACTGGGCGACTGGTGACGGCGCAGGGGCCAGATAAGGTTCTTCCGGCTGAGTCAGTGTGGTTCCCAGGGCTGGCACGGGCAGGGGCACGGTGCCAGGGGCTGGCGGGCGGGCACCCTCCCCGTGCCCGCCACGGCCCGCTGGCTCCACGCCAGCAGCCACAGCAGCTTTGATGAGGTAGGAGCTGCCCCAGGCGGGATGGGCTGAGTTCCCAGGGGCTTCCCGACACCCTCCCCGCCCCCCAGCACACAGCCCCGGGCGCCTGGCGCCACAGGAAGATGCCCGGCATCAGAGCCGGGCCCCAGGACACACAGGGCCTGGCCTGCTGCCCACTCTGTTCCAAGCACAGCAGACGGGCGTTGCCAGGTTCAGGACCTAGTGTCTGACCTCTAAACCTTTGCCCAGACTGTGCCCTCTGTTCAGGACACCCTCTTCCACCAAAAACATTCTCACCCTTCGTCCCTGGCCCTGCAGACCTGCCTCTTCCAGTCCTGACAGGATCACAGGCCCCAAAGTCCACCCCACCCCCGCCCGCAAGCTCACTTCCCCGGCCCCAAACCCCGCCAAGGCTCCTTTGAGCCCACCTTTCATCTGCCCTAATGTCACCCCCACACCTCCTGCCGGACGGTCCAGCCACACTGTTCCCAGGTGCACACTCTACGCTTCTCTGTCCACCTGGCAAACTGTTACATATGCTGCATCCCCCAGTCCCAAAGCTTCTGGGCAGCCTTCCCCTCCACCTTCCCCTGGCCCAGCACTGATCCCGAAGGGCTCCCTGCAGCCTGGGGGGCTCCAGGGCAAGACGAAGAAAATCTGCCAGCTCCTCCCCAAGTCCCCGCCCCCACCTAACCCCCCTTTCCTGAGCCCAAAGATGTTCAGAGCAGCATCATTTAAAACAGGGAAACGGGGGTGCCTGGGTGGCCCAATCCGTTGAGCATCCAACTTCGGCTCAGGTCATGATCTCACGGTTCGTAGGTTCGAGCCCCGCGTTGGGCTCTGTGCTGACAGCTCGGAGCCTGAAGCTGCTTCAGATTCTGTGTCTCCCTCTCTCTCTGACCCTCCCCTGCTCACACTGTCTCCCTATCTCTCTCAAAAATAAATAAAACATTAAAAAAAAAAAAAGCAGACATGTGTGTCTTCCCACCTAAGTGACCCTGTGTGTGTCCAGGCTCCGGGTCCTGACACCTGATGCGAGGCCCCGGACCCATCGCCTCCTCTGCAGACAAAAGGGACAGAGGCCCAGGGGCCCCCAGCACCCAGAGCTAGGGCTCGCCCCCCGGCCGTCTGCTCACTCCTCCAGGGCACCCTGGGCTCCAGTCCCAGCGCTGACACCCCCCTCAGTCCCCATCAGTCCAACGGGAGCAGCACTCAGCCGCCCTCCCCTGCGGGGCCCAGGGTGTGTGCAGGGGACCCCGGTGCGAGGCTCCATCGGCTCCCTGCACCGTGACCAGTTAGCTGACGAGTGCCAGCTGGAGCTGTCACCCTCCGTGTACGAGGTATGCGGTGGACAGCCGTGACCTTGAAAGGCAAGGGGAAGACACCCCTACGTTTAACATCAACCAAAACCACAGCGAGACGTCACCCCACCTTGACGTGGGCGCCGAAGTCGTGCCGACAGGGGATCACAGGTGCTGGTGAGGACACGGGGACGCCGGAGCCTCGGCGGCCGCGGGGAGGAAAAGGCGACAGCGAAGCCGCGAAAGCGTCAACGGGTCCTCGAAAGGTCAGACAGAGTTACCGCCTGGCCCAGCGATCCCACTCCCGGGGCTGTGCCCACGAGGGCTGAAAACACGGGTCCACACAGAACATGTGCCCACAGCAGCACGACTCACAAACGCCCAAGCTGTGAGCAGCCCGAGCGGCCATCCACAGGCGGGTGCACACACAGCACGCCCACTGCGCACGCGCAGAGACGACCATGTCCGCCGCGCACGCGCACGTCCCTCAGGTGCGTCCACTGCGCACGCGCACGTCCACAGAGGCCCATGTCCGCCGCGCACGCGCACGTCCCTCGGCCGCGAGCAGGAGGGAGGCGCCCACACCCGCCGCCCCGCGAACGGACCTCGAACACACGACGCTCAGGGAGGGAACCAGACACGGGAGGCCACGCGGGTGTGAGTCCGCGTGTGAGAAACGTCCAGAACAGGCTCCTCCATGGACGGGAGGGGCTTGCGGGGGCGGGGGGCTGGGGAGGGGGTGTAAGAGCTCAAAGGTACGTTTACAGAAGTTCATTTTTAAAGTGACCACAATGCCCTCAAGAGACACGTGTCGGCCGCATAACTCTGTGAAACTAAGAGTCACTGAATCGCACACTTGGGGTGAATCACGTGCTATGAGTCTGGTATCAATAAAGCTGCTGAAAACAGTCCCCGTGTTTGAGGAGCTGAGAGCAGGGTTCCCGATTGTTAAGCAGCCCAAGATCTGAGGTTAAGAGCCTGCTGCGGGGGGGGGGGGGGGGAAAAAAAAGAGTCTGGTTTAAAATCTGGCAATGCCACTTTCTAGAGCCCAGGCACGCCTGTGTTGGGGACAGGAAGCCACCAGGATGTCACCAGGATGCCACGTGTGATGCTGGGAGGCTATGATCCTGATCGCTGCCACAACACACCCCATCTTGGCCACGGGCTCCAGGCGTGTGGGCTCCGTCCCCACGTGTCCCCAGGGCCCTGCAGCGGGGAGGCCCCGGTGATTCAAGGGAAGGTTCTGTGGCCACAAGCCTGCGGCTCCGGGTCCGTCCCCGGCCTGGCCACCCTGGGACCTGCAGCCGCTGGCGGAACTTCAGGGCTGTCGAGGGTTCGTAGGGGAAGTCAGCCCAGGCCCTGCCAAGAGGAGGGAGGAAGAGGCAGAGACCGTGCCAAGTAGGCGGCCGGCCGGCCCGGCTGCCACGTGCCAGGAAGGCTGTGGGGCAGGAGCCAGAGTCAACATGGCCCAGGACAGTGCCGGCCGGCGCTGGCGACACAGGTGCTCGGCCAGCTGGCCCTGCCGCAGACGGCGGGAATGCCGGCCCACAACCTCCCTCGGCCCCCACAGCCTCGGACCGGTCCCATCTCCTGCAGGGCCGACCTGGCAGCATCCGGCCTCCACACACAAGCAGTCGCGGTCCAGCCTCAGGGCCTCTGCCCAGGCCATCTCCACAGGTGCACCCTCCCTCGGTGTGCGTGCGCCCGACTCTTGCAAGCCTCCCCCGACGGCATCTCCCCGGAGGCCTCTCCCACGCGGCCCCCACCAGCCAAAGATACCATACCGTACGTCCCACCGGCCGCCTCGGTGTGTGTGGTGTTCGCTTATACACAGCCTCGACACGGAGCTGCGTGTCTGCAGCGGCTCCTTAGCGTGCACACGGTTTGCGGTTCCCTGATCCCCTCTGGCCTCAGTTTCCCCACCCCTGGGCATCCCTGAAATATCACCCTCGCATCGCAGACAAGTGGGAGCGGCTCCCGGGGCCCTTGTTCCTGACATACCCAGGGGGCTTCGGGGTCTGAGCGTCTGACCTGCCCCCAGTCACTGTCGGGCCCCAGGAGTCGGGGGTTAGGGGTCCTGTCAATCTCTGACCTCACAAGGACTGTGTGGCCTTGTCTCTCCCTTTGGGCCCAGCCATGACCCTATAATGCTGGGGGCATCAAATCAATGTAACTTGCCCACACTGTGCTGCCCCATCTGTATTACTTCGAACCCAGAGGACGTTAAGAGCAATGTTGTGGCTCAGTTTTCCCATCTGCTAAATGGGACAGGCAGGGACACAGACTGTTGGCGTCTCCTTCTGAAGGGGAGAGACTGAGGCAGGGAGTAGGCTGGGTCCACACGCAGGGGCAGAGCCTCCAGCCGGAGGGGGGTGGGGGGCGCCACCCCTCCCCCTCCCCCATCATAGCTCCTGGCCCCACCCCCTCAGCACGTGTCCTGTCTCAGGTTCTCTACTTCATGGTCCTCTCTCCACCTGAGGCAGGTCTCTGAGAACTGCGGGAACACTATTCCCCAAGAGAGGTTTAGAGGGTGGGCCCACGCCCTCGGTCCCCGGAGGCCAGCGCCGGGTCCATTCCTCCAGAGGTCCCGCACAGTGGCCAGCGCCCTCCGAGAGGCCCCCACGGCTACCTCCCAGCTCTCACGCGCGGGCCTGTCCAGTGGAGCCCTACGAGGCCCCGGCCCCAGGCCGGGGACGCCAGGTCCCCTGCCGGCCACTCCTGGAGGTCGGGGCAGGGCCCAGCTGGCCACGGACTGGAATGCGAGCCCGGCCGGACGCCATCTGGTTTCCATCTGCCCAGCCCAGCTCGGCCCAACTTCAAAGGGTCCCCCGCCCGGCCACTTCCTCTGCCCTGGCCGCCCGCAGGGAAGGCACCAGGGCGGCCCTGCTTCCTCCCCGCCCCTCTGTGGCCCCAGGGAGCTGCTGCTCTGCAGTCCACAAGAACGTGACCCCCCCCCCCCCCCCGGCTCAACCAGCCGCCGTGGCCTCAACACACCAGACTCCGAGCCGACCTACAAGGCCTCCGGCCCGCATCCCCAAGCCCCCACCTCTGTCCGCACAGCTGCCCGCCTGGCCTCACCCCAGACCCGCGACCAGGGCAAGCCTGGGCAGGTCGCAGGGCCCCTCTCCCGCGGTCTCCGCGGGCCCGCCCGCCACACACACCGTCTCTGGTAGTCCCCGCACTTCTCGCCCGCCCCGACAGCCGCGCCCCTGGCGCCCGGCCGGGCCCACCCGCAGCCCCAGTCCCTGTCCGCCTCCCCGCAGGGCTCCCAGGGCGCAGCGGGTGCCGGCCGCCCCGAGGCCCCATCGCGGCGCGCAGCCCACCTGCTTGAACTGCTCCTCGTACGTCCAGTCCCCGTGGTCCGGCGGCTGCAGCTGCGGCGCCCCGTGGGCGGCCCCTCCGGCGTGGGCCAGGCTGGCCCCGGGGCGCTCCTGGCCGCCCAGCGCCCGGGGCCCGCTGTCAGCCCGGAAAGCCTGGGACAGCGGGGCCCTGCGGGGGACGAGGGGTGCGGGGCCCAGGCCGGAGGCGCCCGGGGGCCCCAGCCCCTCCTCGTCCTCGAAGTCCTCTTCCTCCTCCTCCTCCTCCTCCTCCTCCTCCTCCAGGTCTTCCTCCAGCTCCTCCTCCTCCTCCTCCTCCTCCTCCTCCTCCTCCTCCCATCTCGGCTTCCTGGGGCAGGCGGAGGGCACGGGTCAGGGGAGCCGCTGCCCACTCACGCGGCCCCGGGGCGGCTCTGCGCCTCCCAGAGCCTCGGTCTCCCCGTCGGCGCCGGAGAGCGGACCCCGCCCACTGCAGGTGCTGAGGGGGGTCGGAGCCCACCCCCCACCCCGTCAGCACGACCCCCACCGCTAACCCCCCTGCACCGCGCGGCTCGGGCTTCCCTGGAGGGCCAGTCCCTGCCTCACGAGCCTTTGCTCAGGCCCTTCCTCCTGCCTGGCATGCTGTTCCGGGCCCCCGACGCCCCTCCCCATGCCCCCCGCATCTCGGCGCCCCTCATCCCAGGCTGCCGTCACCCCGCTCCTCTGCTTGTTGCGGGCCTTCCCAGGGTGACCCGCCGGGCGCTCGCCAGCCCCCAGCTCGGGGCCTGCGTGCGGTCCCGGGGGACACAGCGAGCCAGCCAACCCCGCCCGGCGGCTCCCCCGGGCCGCCAGCTGCTGCAGCCTCGCCAGGCGTGGGGCTCCTGTCAGCCCTCCCAGGCTCAGTCCCCCGCCCCTTCACGCTGACGCCTGTCCTGGACGGCACGTGCCCACCGTCCTCCAGAAGGTTCTAAGGGGCAGCACTGATCTCAGCGGTCAGTGGGACAGGGTCTCGTCCGGCCTGTGCGGCTGTGACCCCGGGGCCCAGAGCTGCCTGGCTCGCGTCACGCCCTTGAGCCCGCGGGCGCCCGGCTGGCCCGCGGCCCCACTCACAGGTCGCCGTCAGAGCCAGCCTCCTCCAGGTGCCCGTCGCCTTCCGCAGGACCCGGTGCCTCCCTGCCTCGGGCCGGGGGCGCGGGCGAGCCTGGTGGCCCCTCCCGGGCCGCGTCCTCGTCCTCGGAGCCGGGCGGCCCGTCCTCGGAGCCACGGGGGCTGGGCGGGTGTCCCAGGCCTGCGGCAGCGGCCCGCATGGCCGCCAGCGCGGCCATCTGGGCCCGCTGCATCCGGGCCTTCTCTGGCTCTCTGTCCTCGTCCGGGGCGGCCCTGGCCCGGGCTGGGGGCCCGGCCGGGAGCTCGGGCGGCGCAGGCTGCCGGGCCTCCAGCTCCTGGCGTGCCCGCTGCTGCCGCTGCAGGAGCGTCTCCATCACAGCCTGCAGCTTCATGGCCCTGCGGGCCGGGCCGCCCCGGGCACCAGGCGTGGGCGGCAGGGGCGGCCCCTGCGGGGAGGGGGCCTGGCCGCACTGCAGTGTGGGGGCCTCAGGGGAGCCGGGACAGTGCAGGGTGGCGGGGGGCGGGGGCGGGGGCCGCCGTGCTCAGGCTGAGGGCATGCCAGCGGTGCCTCCTTCTCACGCCAGGCACCGGGTAACAGCAGCTGGTGTCTGGCTCATTCACAGGTTTGCAGAGACCTGGGGGCAGCGAGAGAGACCGTCAGACCACACTCCTGGGCCCCTCGGCCCCATCCTCCCCAGTGAGGTCAGACCACACAGAAAATCTCTCCCAACCATTCCCATTAGGGTGCAAACCTGGAGGCCCTCCTGGAGGTGGTAGATGGTGCTCTCCCCATCTGCCCCCCCCCCCCGTCTGCCCTCCAGCAGGCTGGGAAGCGGGGTCAGCCTGCACTGAACTCCCAAGGGTCTGAAGGTGGCCCCCACCAGTCTGGGCCACAAAGAAACATGCAGTTACTGACCCCACCTTGTGGGGAAGACCTTGGATTATTGCTTCATAAACATAGCAGGGGGACTGGGCATTCCCAGCCTCTGATTGGCCACAGCCAGCTACCAGGCACCAGAGTCCAGGGGGTTCTGGGTTCTGGTTCCGAGCTCCAGGCGCTGCTCCAACGCCTGCTGGTGTGCCCGGTCCAGATGGCCCCAGGCGCTGGGAGGCTAACCGAGGCCCCCCCCGGAGGCTAACCGAGGCCCCCCCGGAGGCTAACCGAGGCCCCCCCCCGGAGGCTAACCGAGGCCCCCCCCCACCCGAGGCTAACCGAGGCCATGGCTGACCCGGGCAGAGGGCTTCCTGCGTATGGGTCCTGAGCTCACCTTCCTCACTCATGATCCCATCTCATTCCTGAGCCTTAACCTCTCTGGGCCTCAGTTTCCCCATCTGCAGGGTGGTGTCCTGGCAGCACCCAGCTCTGTGCTCAAGCAGGGACAGAGCAAGTTTGTGACGGTAAAGGCAGGGACATGGCAAGCACTGTGCCCATGTTAGGGAAGGAGGCCCTGGACGGTCCCCATGTTACGGGTGAGAAAAACCGAGGCCACGAGATGCCCTGTCCCCGAGACACACATGTTCCCAGCAAGGCTGGGGTTTGAACCAGGATCCAGGGAGCATGAAGAGCCTTCCTCACCACCCCAGGCCTCCTACCCTTCGGGACCCAAAACAGGGCCAACACCCCAGAACCCCAGCCTGGGGTCTCCTCAGACCACCACCAACCCTAATTGCCAAGGTCTCAGGCAGGGACACCCAGAACCCAGCAGACCTGGGCCCCACCAGAAGGAAGGACGCAGGTCCCCCCCCAGCCCCTCCCCAAGCCCAGGCCACACCCCCACCCGCCCAGACCGCCAGTAAAACCGGGCAGAAGCCAACAGGCCCTGTGGTGACAACACAGACGGCACATCATGGGGAAGGGGACAGGAGATGGGGGAGGGGCAGGAGGCTGCCCCTAACCCAGCAAATGAACCCCTAAGCCACTCCTGGGGCAAACTGGGACCCACACAGCAGAGGGGCCGGTGGGCAGAGGCTCCTGGAAGCTAGCAGACACTCATTCAGCAGGCCGGCCACCTCCCGACTCCTATGGTGACCTGCTAAGCGGAGCCTGACCCCACACTAGCACACCCAGTCAGGGAAGTGGCCCTCTGCTTTCTCCCCAGACCCCCTGCGGCTTCCATCCGGGTGGGTGAAAGGGCGGAAGGGGGCAGTGGGGGGCCCCTGTGGGAAATGGGAGAGGGTCACGTCCCTGAAGGACCCTGGTATCCAGCAGGGACAGGGGTCTCAGCACAAAGACGCTCTCAGAGGCCACAGTCCTGGAGGGTGACCAATACAGTCTGTCCTTAGAGGCAGCGAAGTAGCACCCAACCCCCCTCTCTCCATCCCCTCCGGGGACTGGTGGTCACCCCCCCACCAGCCCTAAGAAGTGCTGAGGGGACATTTCATGCCCAGTGTCTAGTCTGGTCCGCTGCCCCTCCCCCACATTTGACAACTTCAAGACAAGCCCCCCCCTCCCCACGGAAACGCTCCAGGCAACACCCCCCTCCTCTCTGGGGGGGGGCAGAAGGAAGGGGCCAGAGGAAGCCACTCCCCCCCAGCCTCCCACTCCTAGGCCTGCTGGGTTTAATGACCCTTCCGGGTCGCCCAGTGGGGGAGGGGAGCAGGGCAGGCCTCCACGTTGGGGCTGGTGGAGGGGGCAGGTGGGAACCCCAGGGCTCCCCTGGGCCGTGCCTGGGGCCCCCATGGCCGCCATTAACCCTAAGCTGGCACGCCCACCCCCTCCAGACCCCTCCCCCAAGAGCCCTTTGTCCTCGGTCCCTACCCCCCACTTTATGACAACCCTAAGGGAGAGGTATTCCCAGGCAGGGACCAGGCAGGGGTGGGGGTGTGCTGGGTGGTCGCTGGAACCTGACTAAGGGGCCAGAGGGATCACGGGCCACACCCTCCCCCCAATGCCTCCCGGAGAGAGAGGTCACCCGCTTGGGCCGGGGCCTTGCAAAACACGGTTATTTAAAGAGTTGTGCAAGGCTGGGGCCCGCGGGTGGCGAAAGGGGCCCCTCACTCCACGAAAGGAAGAGGGGGTGGGGTGGGGCAGAAAGCTGGGGAGGGGGCTAGGAGAGTCCGGGAGGGGGGCGGCCCGGAGGAAGTGAAAAAAGAAAAACCGAAGAAAGAGAAGAAATAAGACGACAAAAACCCCAGTCCGGATTTCAAAGGCTTCTTGGAAAGCGACCGATTTGCATGGGGGGGGGGGGAACCCCTCCGGCCCGGGCGACTAAAAACGGAAGATTATTGACAAATCCGCCGCCTGGGGTCGGACGCCGAACGTTGGAGTTGACAAACGCGAGCTCCCCGCGCTTCCTGCGCCCGCTTTTGTGTCCGGGGGGCACTGACCGCGGGAGGGGGGCTTTTCCCGGGGATCCCCGCCGGAGCGCGGCTGCGCGGCCGAACCCACGGCGGGGCGCGGGCGCGGGGACGGGGGCCCCTCCAGGGTCCCCTTCGGCTCCGGAGCCGACACTTTATAAGTAAGCCCTCCAAGCTGGGGAGGGTCGCCGGGGAACTGCCCTCCCCACCCGGCGCTCCACTCCGCTCGGGGGTCGGGAATAAAGCGTCCGACTCGGGGAGAAAAAATGAGATAAGAGCCGGGAGAGCAGCCCCCCGCGCGCGCCTAGAGACCATTTCCTTCCGCTGGGGGGGTAGGGGGCGGCGCTCGCCCTGGACCCCCGATGGCCCCGGCGCACCGTGGAAGCGGCTGAGGTCTCCGAGGGGGCTCGCAGAGAAAACCGCCCCAACTCGGACCCCCGGAGTCGTCTTCCCCGTCCTGAGCCCCCACCCTCGTCCCTGCCCAACTTTGGAGACCCCCTCACTGGCTTCCCGGGCGCAGTGCGCCCACCCGGGACCGGAACCCGCGACCTACAAGGCGAGCCGCCCGCCGAGTCCGCGTCTACACCCCCATCCGACCCGATTGGTAAGAGTCTCCCCGCGCGCGGCCTCCCCCGCCCCTCCCCTCCCCCCGCCGGCGCGCTCACCGCCCCGCAGACAAATCACCGGGTGACAAATCGCTCTCAGATGCAAATACCTCGCCGGTGATTCAGCGCTGCGGCCCGGGACGCGGGGAGGGGTCTCGTGAGGCCCCCTCCCCCTTCCCGGACGCCCCCTCGACCCCCGCGCTCGGTCCGACGACGCACCGCCAGCCCAGTAGTGTTGGGGAGGGGGAGAGAGTGACCAGAAATTTTCAGGTCACGGCCCCTTTAAATGATAATAAATAATGAAAGGGAAGGGGAACAGCTTCGCGGGAGGCCCCGCCCCCTGCTTAGGGACGGTAGGCAAAGTGCGCGCCGCGGCCCCGAGCGCACAGGGCGCCGAGGGCGCGGGAGGGCTGGGGCGGTCCGAGGGGTAGGGGACGGCTGTAGACCTCCACCAGGCCGGGCTGGAGGGACCCGAGCCGCGTCGGGGACCCCTTGACCAGCTCTCCCGGCAGCTAGGATGGGCCCGCCCTTCCGAGCTCGGAGTTTCACCCCTGTCCCAGAACACCGCGACCTGGCGCTGGAGACTTCGCCCCTCCCCCCACCCCACCCCACCCCCAGCAGAGAGCCTCGGTTGCCACATCTGTAAAATGGGGATTAAAGACCCGGTAACGACTTAAGCTACGAGGACGAGAAACGAGAGCAGGGCAGGGGCTGGCAGGGGTCCAGAAGCCTGTGACAGGGGCGCTGCAGGATGGGGAGGGGTCTTGGAGGGGGAGCGCTGCCCGGGGCTGGCGGCAGCCCTGCGGGGACAGAAGCGTGGGGTGACTCCTCGTGAAGTCGTGAGGACCCCTGCCCCCGACTGTCACCTTCTAGGTGGAGACAAGATTATCTCCTTGGTACTAATAACTTGATAATTTCACGTTCCGAGGCTCCCCTTGCCCGCCATGTGCCCAATGCATCATGATCACATCTCTGTGTAGGCGACACTCTTAATGTCCTCATTTCAAAAGGAGGGACACCGAGGCACAGAGTAGAGTACCTCGAAGCTGGGGATGTGGGTGTGGGCTCTGCTGGGAGGTCTGAGGCCCAGAGGCCACCCTTGGGACTAATTGCAGGGGCCCCAGCTGCAGCCCAGATAAGAGCTGGGATGGGCAGTTGGCCTGGGGCCGCTTGTCGAGGGTCCCACCCGGTGGACCCTGGGTCCCTGGTTTCTAATGTTGAAAATGATCACAGTATGACATCTGTTCAGTGCAAACTGCAGGTTTCCTGCTTCAGGTGGGGGGCGGGGGTGGGATTCCCAAGCCCTGGGGATGTGTGTGGAGGGGGCAGCCCCAGGGTGGAGTCCTGCCCACTGCTTGCTTTTGGGAACCCAGCCCTCCAGCCCCAGGGCCTCTGTAGCCTAATGGCAGCAGGTGGTGAGAGGCCTCCACCTTTAGGCTATTAAACACCCAGTCCCAGCTGCCTGCCTTATCCCCCCCCCCCCGTGGGAGGGGCAGAGACATCTGCCCAAAGAGGGGGAAGTTTGGCGAGACCCAGGTGAGCTGGGGAGGAAGACCATCTTAAGGGGCCAGGTGCCCCCCAGGAACCACTTCTCCAAAGTGCAGGAAAGCCTCGTCCCCATCAAAGAGCCAAATGCGTCAGGATGCACCCCTGTCCCACCCCAGATTAGACCCGGGCGCCCCTCTGTGCCTCTGTTTTCCCTTGTAAAATGAGTCCATGTTTTGTTTGTTTTTTATATTTTTAGAGACAGAGGGAGAGCACATGTTTGCAGATGAGCAGGGGAGAGGGACAGAGGAAGGGAGAGAATCTTAAGTAGGCTCCACGCTCAGTGGGGAGCCCAACGCACGGCTGGATCCCACAACCCCCTGGGTTAATGTAGGACCACAGTCTGAGCCAAAATCAAGAGTCGGACGCTCAACGACCGAGCCACCCAGGCGCCCAGAATGAGTCCATGTCAAGTCATTCCTTGTGTACTCCTGTATACTTGTCTTGGGGATTACGTTTCCTTCTGCTCAAAAGGAGAGGGACACGGTGGGCTGCTCTGGAGGGCAGGTGCGGTGCTGCCCCTCCCCCACCTCCCAGGGGAAAGTTGTGCACAGGTAGCGAGATGTGGCTTCCCCAGAGGCGCCCAGCCCTAGAGGGTGAGGGCCACAGGCCTGCCAGCTGCCTCCAGTGAGGGCCAGCCTATTTTTAGCCCAAGAAGGGAGCGGGGAATTGATACAGACTTGCTGGCTCCATCAGGAGTGGGGAGTTCCCCCTCCGTCCTGGCTCTGTGATCTCCCCGTGGTGGAGACCCCTCTCTGGTCTGTTTTGCAAGCTCGGAAATGGGTACAGAGAGACCCAAGTCCTATAAGGTTTCCTGGCCAGACCGTATTGCAGGGCCCTTGTAGGTTTTGGACCCCCCCCACCCCGGATAAAAGTAGCCAGCTGCGCCCTCGCGGGTGGGGGGGGGGCACGCTCTGAAAAATTCTCCCGGATCCCAAACGGTCCAGCTTCCCACGTTTCTCCTCCTCAGACACATTCCCACATCTGGGCTTCTGTACCGGCCAGTCTTTCCGTGTGGAGTCCCCTTTCCAGATCACCCCAGGGCCGTGCCCTCTCCTGCCTCAAACTGGGGCATCAGCGCCTTAGAGGGTCCCTCCCTCACCTCTGGGCGTCAGCTGTGGCCCCATCACATCACCCTGTTCTATCCTTGTCCAGGCGCTTCTGTTTTGAAACATCCGCATTCGTTTTGCCTGCTTGTCCTTGCTCCACGCAGGTTCCAGGCCCGAGGCTGTGCCGGCACACAGTAGTTGCTCAATAAATGTTGGTTGAATGAATTCATGTGTTCCCTCCCTCATCCCACAGGATTTTTGGTGTCTGTCTATACAGAGGTGGAGGGCAAATTGAACAGTTCACCGTGTTGATTTCCAAAACAAACAAGCCTGGACAGGAGCGCTGGGCCCCATGGAAACCGCTGGACCCTCTGCTTTCTGCACCTGGCCCCAGACCGCCCTGCCCCTGTGAGCCAGGGTCCGGGATAATGCAATTTTATCAGCTTTTAAAATAGAACAAAGCAAATATGCCCATAACGGTATATAATCATGAATCCAGCGTAAACGATATTAGTGTTTATAAAAACATAGTAAAATACCTTGTTTGATATTTTCTCATAGACAAGACCTGGACACAAAAGTTCCCCGGGACCCAGGAAAGTCATGACGCGGCTCTGCTTGGCCCGTTCTGCATGGGGGGGGACGTCGGGCCGGGGTACGGCCTGGGGTTCCAATGGGCGACCGCCCCTGTGCGCCGGCGCCTCCTTTGAGGGGTCGAGCCGGGAACCTGTGCGGGGTGCGGGCCCCACCTGCCGGTCACCGACGGGGTTGCAGGCAGGAGCGGGGCAGCACCGCCGGCCGCCAGGTGGCGCCGTCTCTCCTGAAAACGACTTTCCCGGGTCGGACGGGGAAACTGCGGCCCGCGGGGCTTGTTTTCTCCGCTGTGGCTCCCTCTGAATGTCTGACGGTAGACTCGCCAGATAAATGCCAGACTCGCAGTTAAATTTTAAGTGTATCTAAGTGTTGCACAGGACGTACGTATACTAAAAAGGTTTTCATTGTTTATCAGAAATTGAAATTAGCCCCTTTCCCTACCCCAGACCCACCCTGGGGCTTACCCCCATCGGGTGGCCCTGGCACCCATCCCGCCCGCTCTCAGATGGGCCGTGCTGGCAAACGCCTGGTCCTGCCAGCTCGAAAGATAAGACCCGTCATGGTCATAAAATAATAAACTGGAAAAGTCTCTGCCTACCTGGGACCATGTCCCTCCCTGCTTCGAGGCCCCCAGGGTTCCCGTCACCCTCAGGAAAGACCCGGCTTATCCCTGCAGCTGTGACCTTCCCAGTACACCCTCCTCTGACCCTGCAGGCATTCGCGCTCTTTCTCAAACCCATCAGACGTTTGCTGCCCCAGGGCCTTTACACCGTCTGTGTCCCCCGTCTGCTGTGCTTTTCCGCCACCTCCGAGCTCCGTTCACACGTCCCAGACTCGCCGGCTCCGGGAGGCCGTCCTGGAGTCATCCAGCAAGGCCGGGCCCCCGGTGACACACGAGGGGCACACGTGTGCCCTGTTCCCGCTGTCACGCTGCATGCCTACAGGTCCTTCTGTCGAAGACCAGGCGGGGACTCTGCACAGGCAGCCCCTCCTCACGCCGTGGCCCAGCCCCCAGTGCACAGCCCGGCACACGGGAGGGGCTCCGAACACGAGGCGCAGCTACGTGGGCGCCAGACGACTCCTCTTCCTGCAAGGGAGGAAGCGAACCCTTCAACTTGGCAGGTTTCTCTAAGAGCCTTGTTTTTTTTTTTGTTTGTTTTTTTAATATTTTTATTTATTTCCAGGAGAGAGAGAGAGACAGCGTGAGCGGGGGAGGGTCAGAGAGAGGGGGAGACACAGACTCTGAAACAGGCTCCAGGCTCCGAGCTGGCAGTCAGCACAGAGCCCGACGCGGGGCTTGAACCCACGAACCGCGAGATCATGACCTAAGCGAAAGTCGGACGCTTAACCGACTAAGCCACCCAGGCGCCCCTCTAAGAGCCTTGTAAATGCTGATGCCAAGCGTCCCC
>NW_024080936.1:414002-436116 GCF_003009895.1 Hyaena hyaena | reverse complement strand
CCCCCCCCCCCCCGACAGCGACGTTCTGCAAAATCGTACAGTAGCACAACCAGGATTTTGACACGGGTGCGATCCACCCACCTTCTTTGGATGTGCCCATTATGGGACAGAAGCGTTCCCTCACCAGGGTCCCTCCTGCTGCCGGGCCACGTGGCTCGCCACGCCTGCCACCCTCACCCGGCAACCACCAGTCTCCGCTCCGTTCCCATAACGTTCCCTCCTCAAGGCGCTGTGAGCGGAGCCACGGTCACGTGTCCCGCGGGGGGTGCCTCATTTTGCTCCGCGTGATTCTGGGAGATCCATCTGAGGGGCCCCGTGTCCACCCCGCGTGCCCACAACCGTTTACTGCCGGGTTGTGTCCGGGGGCGGGGCTGGGGGCGGCGTGTCACCCGCGTGTGCGTGGAAGGGCACCTGAGTTGTTTCCGGGGTCGGCTGCGGCGGGCGGAGCTGCTGGGAGCTGCGTGTGCAGGTTTCTGTCTGGGAGTTTTTCTCTCTCTGACGTGCATGCCCGGAGCCCCCTTCACCTTCTTTTCTAAAAATCCATTTTTCCTGCAGAAAGCGTGCCACGCTGTCCGCACACACCTCCGCTCTTAACCCCCACGACACACCTGGTCACTCACCCCGCAAATATTTAACCAGCCCGGCCGTGCGCTGGGCGCTGGGCACATGTGGGGGTCAGACAGGCGGACAGCGGGTACAACACAAGGAAGTCAGAGCTGTGATGGGGGCAGCGCGGGGCAGAGTGCAGGCTTCCCGGAGGAGGAGCCAGCTGAGCTGCGG
Organism: Hyaena hyaena; assembly: GCF_003009895.1. NCBI lineage: Eukaryota > Metazoa > Chordata > Mammalia > Carnivora > Hyaenidae > Hyaena > Hyaena hyaena. The sequence goes on along the minus strand of NW_024080936.1, from coordinate 435,336 downwards.
CTTGACGGATGAGTGAGGCACAGCTGGCACAACAGACGGCGCTGCATGTGCAAAGGCCCAGAGGCCAGAGGGGTGGCAGCAGTTCGAGCAGCTGTGAGACCTGCGTGTGCAGGGTAGGGGTGGGCGGGGCGGCAGGGCCTGTGGGCGAAGCGGGAGCAGTTCACCCTCTTGTCCTGCGGGGTCTGGAGGCCGCTGTTGAGGCCAGGGACAAGCGAGCTTCAGGCCAGGGTCTCACCACACCTCTGCTAAGCTGGGCTCGCAGGTCCCTGATGTTCCCAGGTGCGGTGGGAGCCCGGGAGCCCGGGAGGGACGAAGCTGGGCCCGCAGGCCGTCGGGGGGAGGCCGCAGCAGCCTGCAGGCCCCGGGATGGGCGAGGCTCTGCGGGCCGCCGGCAGCTCGTGTGCAAAGCAGCGGGCGCGGCCTGAGTCCCGGCCTCGAGCCTCTTCCTGGCGCCTCTCGCACGGGACGAGCCCGGCTTTGCCCGGAGCCCCGGGCCGGGAGGAAGCCCCAGCAGCCACAGCGGGCACGCAAAGCCTGCTGGGGCCTTCCTGGCCCGGCTGCCAGGTGAGCCGGTCGCGCCCGGCGCCCCGGGAAGGACACCCTGCTGCTCTTCCGCCTCCCTCCACTGTGGGGCGCTGTCTCGAGGGGCCGTCCAGCCGGCGTCTCCCAGGAGCAGCTCTGGGCCCTGTGCTGGGGGGCCCCCTCCCTCCGTGACCCCCCCCCACGTCCGCAGCCAGGACGCTGGACACTCGCCAGGCGAGAGTAATACTACTTTATTTCAGCAGTGTTCACATTTCAGTAGTTCTGAAAATGGGATGCGGCTTACGACGCTACATTTGCAAGGCGGTGTGTGAAAAATGCCTGTCGATGCTTCGGGGCGAAATTCCAGAAGTTGCGGTGCCAAAGGTCTTCAGTTTCAGGAAACTCGGAAATCAGTAATTACGGCACCAGTGGCAGCAAACAGCCAGCAAAGGGGACACAGGGGGACAGAACGTTTTCACTATGATTATCTTGCACAGAAACAAAGATATTAATAACCACATAGTAGCAGCTGCTGTTCAAACAGCACCTGTCCCCGAGGGGCCCAGCTCTGTCCCCGCAGAAGCGGCCCAGAGACGGGCAGCACCCCCCTCAGGACACACAGCCTGCGTGCTCCCTGAGGGCGCGCGCACCGCTCCCTGGCCTCGGGGTCCTGGCGGCGGCGGGGTGGGCGGCCAGGCGGCGCAGCTCCGTGGAGGGGGCGGCGGGGCCCGGGAGCCCAGAGCCCCGGCGCTGGCAGGGCCGCGGGGGGGCGCAGGGGCACACCCCGCGGAAGGCCCGGCGGAAGTGCGAGCCCAGGAACGCGTAGAGCAGCGGGTTCAGCGCCGAGTTGCTGTAGGACATGCAGTGCGCCCAGATCTTGAGCGCATAAGCCGTGTAGCTGCGTGGGTGCCAGGCGCCGGCGGGGCCCAGCGCCTGCAGCACCAGGAACAGCTGGATGGGGCCCCAGCAGGCAGCGAAGAGCAGGACCACGGCCGCCACCAGCCGCGAGACCCTGGCCCGCACGGCGCCCGCCCGCTCCGCCAGCAGCTGCCCCTGCGAGTGGAGGGAGCGGCTGGAGGGAGGGCTCCGGGGCCCCCTCCGTGTTTACTTCTAAGGTGATCTCCGTGGCCCAACGTGGGGCCCGAACTCGCGACCCCGTGGTCAAGAGCGCAAGCTCTACTCACCGAGGCGGCCGGGCGCCCCCAGAGCTCCCCTTCTTGACCCTTGCGCGCCCCCACTTTGCCACCCCCACGCTCCCACCGTGCGCCCCCCACTGCGCTCCCCCCGCCCGGCCAAGCGCACACCTGCAGGGCGCCGTGGGCGGCCGCGGCGCGGCCCAGGTGGCGCAGCATGGCCCCGTAGCAGGCGCAGCTGGCGACCAGCGGCAGCAGGTAGAGCGCCAGCAGGTTGTAGACCGCGAAGGCGCGCTCCAGGGCGCGGCTGGGGAAGGCCTCGCTGCAGTAGGGGCGCGGCCCGGGCGAGAGGCGGTGCACCGCGAGCACCGGTGCGGACACGGCCGCCGAGCCTGCGCCACAGGACGGGCTGAAGCCCCTGTCGGCACCCTGGTCCCCGCAGGTGCCGTCTCGGGAGCGTCACTGGGAGCCTCGTAAGCGCGGGCCGCCCAGTCCGCGCCTTCAGGGGCTCTTCGGAGGGAGCGCCACTGCGCCCATTTCCCAGGTGTACGTGAGGCCGAAGCCCAGTGAAGGGCGGGGGGGGGGGCGGGGGGCAAGGCCCGAGGACTCGGCTGTCCCCCCCCCACCCCGTGCGGCCCTGGCGCAGCACTCACCCACCCAGATGCCGAGGCTGACCGCCAGCGCCAGGCGCGGTGTGCGGCGGTGCAGGGCGCGCAGTGGGAACACGGTCACGTACCAGCGGTCCACGCTCATGGCCGTCAGGGTGGCGCACGTGGCCTGCACCGAGACCTGGGGGGGCCGAGAGCGGGCGTTTCCCCCCGCGTGCGGCGTGGGGCCCCGTCTGCGCCCACCCTGCGGGTCCCCCCACGTGTCCAAACACCCAGGCACAAACGGGCCATGTCGTGGAGGGTCTCCAGGGGCCCCAGGCTGAGGGGGAGAAGAGGGGGATACCAGAGAGGACCCCAGGATGATGAAGGCCTCACGGGGCCGTTAGGGGTCGGCTGAGACAGGCGGAAGCAGAGCCATCCTAGGCTGGCGGGCAGGCGGGGCAGGAAGGCGCAGGGCGGGAGGGCGCAGTCTATGCCCACCGCCACAGCCGGGTCCGGGTCTGCAGCTCTCGCGTTTACGGAGTCCTCCTTCCCCGCCCCAGGCCAGGCCCCGCCCCGCCCCGCCCCCTCCCGCCCCGCCTCCCAGGCCCCGCCCTCCCGCCGGCCCCGCCCCCACGCTCCGCCCCCCCCCCGCCCCGCCCCAGCCTCCGCCCACTCCCGGCCCCGCCCCCAGGCCCCGCCCACTCCCCCGGCCCCCGCCCCCAGGCTCCGCCCACTCCCCGCCCCGCCCCCAGCCCGCGCACCTGCTGCACGTAGTTGACGAACTTGCACATGAACTCGCCGAGCACCCAGGCGGGCAGCGGGTAGAGCAGCGCCGTGAAGGGCACGCAGCACAACAGGAACGTCACGTCCGTGGCCGCCAAGTTGGCTGCAGGCGGGGGACACGCGGGGGCCTCATCCACCCACAGCCCAGTCCAGGCCCCCGCCGCTCCGAGTAACCCGCAGGAGCGCTAGGAAAACCCTCTGACGTCCTTTGGCTGAGAAGTTGGGGCACCCAGCAGGCCCCCACTTTTCCATGTCAAACATCCCCTCAGTACGGGCTCCTGCTCGCCCCTGTCCGGCCGGGACAGCCTGGGCGGGCTCTGACCTTGGGTCCCCGTCTGCCAGCGGGGGACCGCGGTGTAGCCCGACCGCCAGCACAGATCAGAGACACCTGAACGCTCACTGCGCCGGGAGGCCAGCCCGCGCACGAGGGTGTGAGCCGTTCGCTGGCGCAACCCGGGATCCCGCGGGCCTGGCAGCCGCCGCCCGACTTTCGGTCACAGGACTTGGGGTTTTACTCAGACCCCTTCCTCAGGGGCGGGGCCGAGCTCTCCGTGCGCCTGGTCCAGCCTCCCCCGGAGCCACTCCGCGGAGCTCTCGACCTCTAGCCCAGGATTCACGGACAGGAGGGACGGGAGCCGCTCCCTGCACCGGGGAGGGTCGCGTCTGGGAGAGCAGGGCGCGCGCGCGCTCGGAGGCCCCCGGCCCCCGGCCCCCTGCCCTCGAGGCGCCCCGCCGCGCCCCGCCCCGCCGCTCACCTATGTAGAAGTTGGTCACCGTCCGCATCTGCTTGTGGCGGCAGATGACGAACATGACGAGCGAGTTCCCCGCCAGGCCCAGCAGCAGCAGCGCGGCGAACAAGAGCGGCACCAGCCAGGCGTCCACGGGCCGCGGCGCGGGGCCCGGGCCGTCCGAGGCGTTGGCGCCGCAGCCCGGGCAGCCCGTGGCGTTGACCGGCGCCCCCCAGGACGCGCTGGGCGCCGACGGGGCCACGGCGCGCATGACTCTGCCGCCCCCTTCCCCCGGCCGCGCACCGGATTGAGCCCTGGGGTCTCGGCGGCGACCCTCTTCCTCGCTGCCCGCTGGGGACGTGTGACCTGGAAGACGACTGGGCCGGGCTGGGCGGCTTCACTGCTCCGGACGCTGCAGCCGCGACTTTATACCCTGCGCCCCCCCCCCAACCCCGGGGTCCCCGCCTTCGCGCCGCTCCCGCAGCCGCCGGCCACGCCCCTCCTGCCCGCGCGCCCTCCGCCCGCGCGCACCGCGCCCTTCTCCCCCTTTCCCTGCTCTCCCGGCACAGTCCGCCCGAGAGGTGGGGCTTGGGGGGCCAGGGAGTGGGGGGAGAGGGAGGCCGCGTGGAGGCTGCTGTGGACCCTCGAGGGGCGATCCTAGCCAGGGGCGGGGGTGAGACTCAGGAAGGGCAAGCGGCGGGGACAAAATCACAGACACCAGAGAAGGCACCTGTTAGCCGCCCTGACTTCGGCCTTGGCCTTCCGTGTGGCTGCCGCTCCAGGTGGGGGAGCCCTGGCTGGCGGGGAGGCCAGCCCCCGTCAGAGGCTTCGAGAAGGGGCACTGGAGAGCCATAGACGGCCCAAAGCAGGGCATGGCCGCCAGGGACCTGGCGGTTGGAAGATCCCTGGTCTTTTTAATATATTCTTTTAATGTTTATTTATTTTTGAGAGAGACAGAGCAGGAGCAGGGGAGGGGCAGAGAGAGAGAGTCTGAAGCAGGATCCAGGCCCCGAGCTGTCAGCACAGAGCCGGATGTAGGGCTCGAACCCGCGAACTGTGAGATCATGACGGAGCCAAAGTCTCTGGCTTAACCCACTGAGCCGCCAGGCGCTCCTAGAAGATACTTGTCCTTTAAGAATGCGGCCTGCTGGGACCCCGCTGCTGTCAGCCGGGCCGACCCTGGCACTGGGGGCGTGGGCAGTTTGCAAGGACACGGGCACCCAGGAGTGTACCCCAGATACTACCCGCGGGGCATGCCGCTGTGTGCCGGGTTGTCCAGGCCATCTCGGAGTGCCATGCCAGAGGGGGCGGGGGGAGAAGACGCAGGCCGCACACAGAGCCTTGAACCCAGGCAGACGCCTCCAGGCGGGGGCGCACACAGCCTGGGACGGGGCGCCCTCCCTGTTCGCCTGCTTTCTGTCTTCAGGATGATTCCTGACAGTGGCCTGGACACTCAGCAGAGGAAGACAGATTCCGTGGGGCGGGAGGGAGGAGCAGACACGTTACTAGGACGGAGGAACTGTCGGGGGCACCTGGCAGGTGGCGGGACCTTGGAGGTGAGGGCTGGGGGGGGGCAGCTTCTGGGCCCGCCGAGGGCCCAGGCGGGTGTCAGGAGGGTACCACCCAGGTTCCCCAGGAATGGGACCCCAGAACGAGGGGGAGGCCCCGGGCCGCACGCTCTAGAATTTGCAGATGTATTGAGCAGTTAGTCCTGGGGCAGGAGCTGGAGCCGAGGCCCCCCTGACCCCCAGAACCCCCCGCTGGTGGCCCCCGGTGCCTTCTCTCTGGATTTGTATCCCCTTTGATTCCTTTCGCCTGTCTTCACATTTATCCATATGACGTCACACAGTACGTGCTTTTGGGGGTCTTACCAGCCCCCCTCCCAGCCCTGTTGCTCTGTACGTGTTAAAGCGATAGGGTCATGGGGCGCCTGGGTGGCTTAGTCGGTTGAGCGTCCGACTTTCGCTTGGGTCATGATCTCGCGGTTCGTGGGTTCGAGCCCCGCATCGGGCTCTGTGCTGACTGCCAGCTCAGAGCCTGGAGCCTGTTTCAGAGTCTGTGTCTCCCTCTCTCTGACCCTCCCCTGCTCACGCTGTCTCTCTCTCTCTCCTAGAAATAAATAAAACATAAAAAAAAAAAAAAAAAAAAAAAATAAAGCGATAGGGTCATTTGTCCTGCGCAGTTTCCAACAGGCTGTATGCGGCGGCTGTCTCCCGGGGTGTCTTCACGTGGCCCCGGTTCTCACTCTTCTTGTAGACTGAAGGGTGGATCCGAGATTCCACAGTAAGTTTGATTCTCTGCTCCCAACCCTCCCGCAGCTCCCCGTTGCCTCTGAACAAACACCAGACCTGCCATCACAGGACCGCCCGCCTCACGGGTGCACGCCTGGCCCTGGGCCTCCATCCCCCTCATGCTCACTCATCTCCCTGCTCTGGTCACTCTGGGGACCTCAGGGCCTTTGCACTGGCTGTCCTCTCTGCCTGGCACACACTTCCCGCCTTGCAGCCTGCCAGTCCCTCTCTCGGGGAGCTCCTCTCTCTTGCCCCACTCCGTGGGGAAGGGACCTGTCCTGGCCACTGCTGCCTCCCCAGGCCCCATCACTGGGCCCTGCTGACAGTGGACATGCGTTAAAGGAACAAATCCTTAGAGGTGAAAGGGGGTGGGAACTGATGTCCTATTTAAATAAAAGATTTTTTTAATGTTTGCTTATTTTTGAGAGACAGAGAGAGAGACAGCGCAAGCAGGGGAGGGGAAGAGAGAGAGGGAGATGCAGAATCCCAAGCAGGCTCCAGGCTCCAGCTGTCAGCACTGAGCCTGATGTAGGGGTCGTATTCACAGACTGACTGTGAGCTCATGACCCGAGCCACTCAGGCGCCTCCCTTATATATATAATTATATATATATAATTTTTTTTTAATGCCCATTTTTAGAAATGAGTAAATCGAGTCCGGGCTCCAGGGGCTGTACTGAAACAGTCCTGGGAGAGTCTGGAGGATGTTGGTGCTGGGGGCTGGGGCCGGGGGTGCGCTTGGGTCATTTCATCTGTCTCCTGCCTCTGGAATGCATGTCCCCCTCTTTCCTAGCTACCCAGGCCTCAGTTTCCCCGACCATCCACTGGAGGCTGGGTGCCGGGTCCGCCGCAGCCAGGCTTCAGGGGCGGGGATCTCGCTGCCGGCCCGCTCGGTCTCCCCGTCTGTCCCCGGGGGCTGGGTGACCCCCATCCTACACCCGCAGCCCGGGAGCCAGCGGGCACCGTGGCCTCGGTCCCCGCCCCGCGCGTCCAGCCGCCAGGCCCCGCCCCGGCCCGCCTCCGGGCGCCCGTCACTTCCTGCTCGGCCCGAGAAGGCCCCGCCGGGCGGCGGCGACTTCAGCGCCCGAGCCATGGTCGCGCTGGAGAACCCGGAGGGCGGCTCGGAGGAGGCGGTGGCGGCGGTGGGAAGCGCCCCCGGCGGGCGGCGGACGCTGTGAGCGCGGCGGGGCGGGCGGGGCGCGCCCTCCAGGACTCCGGGGCCCCCTCCCCTCCTCTCTCCCCTTGGGTCCCGCTGCAGCCCCAGACCCGACCCGCCCCTTTTCCTTGGGGTTACCCCAGACCGGGGTGGGGGCCGGGGCAGAGGGCTTTGTCGCCGCCCGGGGACATCCCGTCCCTGCCGGGCCCGCGTCCGCGCTGGGCGGAGCGAGGCACCCGGCTTCTGCGTGTGCGTCGCCCCGGGGCCCAGAAGTGCTCCCCCACCCCCGTGCCCCGGTATTGTCTCCCGTCGGGGTGTCGTGCGCCTGGCCGCCCGCCCCGGGGAGGTGCTGCGGCTGCGGGCCGAGTCCCCGCAATCCGTCTCGGTGGTGTTCGGGGCACTTAGCCACGCAGGGTGTGAACCCCGCGGCCGGTCCTGTGCCCCCGGGCCAGGCTTTCAGCCCTCCACCCCGAGTACGCGGGCCCCTTTGTTCATACGTGGGACCTTATGCCTCAACACCCGGTCAGCAGGAGCCGGGAGGGTGGAGCCGCCGCACAGGTGTGGACCCAGGCGCCCGGGCCGATTCCTGTGTAACCAGGGTGTTTACGCAGAGAGTCGCGCTGTCGCCCTGTGGTCCTGGTGTGTGGGGGCAAGGACTTGGCCCGCTGTGTGCTGATGAGCCGCCTGGGCGGGTCCCTCCAGCTTCTGTGCCTCAGTTTCCCCATCTGTGCAATGAGATTACCAGCGGCCTCTCTGCAGAGTGCTTGGGACTAGGTGGCGGGGGGGGGGGGGTGTCAGTGACCCTGCCCTCAGAGGTGCCCAGCAAAGGGGCACATCCATCCCGTGTTATTCCGTGTCGTTCCTGCTTGGTTCTGGTGCTTGTTCTCACCTCAGGGTGGTGTCATGATTGCCCCCAGGGCTGCCCAGACGCCATGTGGGCCTCCACAGGTGTGGGTGCTGACCTTTGAAGGGGACTTACCCACCCAGCAGTGGGCAGTCGCCTGCCAGGTGGGCGCCACTGATGCGCCCCCGTGTGTCCCCCAGGGTGTGGCCGCTGCTGGGGCCCCGGCCCGCCCCAGCCTGAGTCACCTCGGCTGGGGCCCTCCCCCCTTGGTTTCCTGCTTCGGAGCTGGGTTCCTCTCTTGCTTGCTCCTGGGGGAGGGGGCTGGTGCCGGAGAAGGTCGCTGTGGCCCAGGAGAGCAGCTGTCAGGAGGCCCCGTTTCAGACCCTGTAGGGACAGAACCGGGGGAGACGGGGGAGGCTGGTCTCCCCCAAGACCTAACAGCTGTTTCTACCTTGGGCCTGTCCACCTTCTCTGGACACAGGCAGCTTTCACCTTCCCGGAGGCCCGTCGGGTATGGGAAGCCTGAGCCACCCCGTCTGGGTCCCCGGTTTCCCGTCTGTGAGGTGGTGCCAAGCAGGTGCTGGGGACACAGGGCGACCCCATGGTGTTGCTGCGGGAAGTGCGGGGTAAGCAGTGAGTGGGTAGGTGGGCCAGTGGGTTGGGGACGGCGCAGGTGAGGCAGGGTGACGGGGCCCCTGGGTCTGGAGCAGAGGAGGTGAGGGAGAGGGGACGGGCGAGGCACTGACTTCTGATGCGTAGACACCTTTATGCTCCCACGTGCCCCTCCCCCCGGCCTCCGTCACAGTCACAGATCTGCTTTGCTGGGTGCCTGGGGGCTGCCGTTCCCGCCCCGCCCGGGCCGGCTGTCTGTCCGCTCCTTCCTGAGTGGGGATCCGGGCCTTGTTCTTGGCCCTAGAGGCCACATGTTCCTTGTCTCCTGCTGGAGTTTGGTTGAGGTCCGCAAGCTCGAGTTGGTGGCAGACTCAGTTTCCAGTGCTCAACTGGGCGCAGGAGGCCCACGGGAGGGCGGCGAGCCTCCAGAAGCCTCTGTGGCCAAGGACAGGCCCCTGTGGTCCTGGCGCAGGGCAGGGCTTCCGATGCCAGGCCAAGATGGAACTGGGCCCTGCCCTGAGGGTCCTGGGGAGCCATGCATGGTGATGGAGCAGGGGAGGACCCAGATGGGTCTTAACGGGGGGGGGGGAGTCTGAGGGGCCCCGAGGGAAGCAGGAGGCTGAATGGTTCAAGCGGGGGCGCTCCTGTTCAGACCAGGTTCCAGTCCTGCCACTCTCATGGGGTGACGGGGAAGCCCCACTTCTCGGAGCCCCGCGTCCTGAGGGCTGGGCCCTGCTCTGACGCCTCCTGATAAGTCCCCCCGGATGCGGACGCTGTTATCGGTCCCACCAGCCTGCCGTTCTGGACTCTGTCCAGCTGCCAAGGTGGAGACGTGGGCACGGGGGCCCTGGGGAGGCCACGGGTGACCTGGGGCCGGGGGTGGGCCTCAGGGAGGCAGCTCTCAGCTTGGATCCAGCCTTACGGTCATTGGCTCTGTGCCAACTTGATTTACCTCTCCCTGTGTCGTCTGCCTTCTTCGAAACTGTGGGCTCTTGAGATAGTGACTTTGTGCCTCAGTTGCAAATTTGTGTCGTGGGCCTCAACATAATATCACGAGCCTCCTGCACGCTAGTGATGGTGAAAATGAATATTCACAACAGTGAGGAGGAGGGGTGAGCTCCCCATTAAAGGAAGAAACCAAGTTGCAGCTGGGTTGATGGAGGAGGGTGTCTGCCCTGGCCCCTCGCGGCCCTGAGTGTCCCCCTTCAGACTCAGAGGCTTTTTTTTTTTTTTTTTTTTTTTAATGTAAGCCCCAACACGGGGCTTGACTCATACCCAGAGATCAGGGCCTGAGCCGAGATGAAGAGTCAGATGCTTAACCAACTGAGCCATCCAGGTGCCCCACAAACAATCCACTCTTCTCACTCTGCAGAGAGTGAGCCAAGGCTCTGGGTTCCACAGTGAAGCACCCTAGTCAGGATTCGAACTCAGGGCTGAGATTCCAGGACCCTAACCGTACCTCTACCGTGTGCTCCTGGGGATGGGTACGTGTGCGTGTGTGTTTATCCATCAGGCAGCAGCATGGGGTTTGGCAGAAACTTACCCACGGAGTGCTGACTCTGTCCGCCTGTCTGCGGTTTGATCAAGGTGTAATGGCCATTCCGTAGAGCACAGGTGCTTCAGGCTGGGCGCACTTTGTACCTGTGTAGACCCGAGGAGCGCTGGCCTGTTCCTGACCCTGTCTCCACCACAGTCCTGGAGTTTCATGGTTTCTAGAGCCTGCTGGTGGCTTGGAGGGGACAGGCTACACTTCTGTTCTTAATTTGTGTCCTGGGAACATTGGGTACCAGGAAAGTTTGGGGCGCATTTTGGACTCTGGGTTCTACTCAGTCTGGGAATTGGGGGATTTTTTTGAGAACTGGTCTGGCAGTCAGTTTTCGGACCACCTGCTGGGCGCCAGGCGTGGTGGGTGAGGGTCTGCGTGGGGACTCAGGTGTAGCGGACGAGGTGGGCGAGCTACAGTGGTCAGAGAAACGAGGCAATGCCGTGTTACATGGGGGCCAGGGTCTCCCTGACGGGGGGCTGGAGCAGAGCCAGAGGAGATGAGCGCGTGAGCCATTCGCAGGCTGGGGGAGCATGCGCCGGGCGGGGGGCTCAGGCCTGCGGGTGGGACTGTGTGTGATGTTGCCGGAGGGGTGGCGAGGAGGCCCTGTGTCTACAGGGGGAGGTAGTTAGGACTCGGGAGGGTCAGAATCCACCACTGCCCCTGCAGCGTGAGGGTTTGGGGGCCCAGCGGGGACCATCCCCTCTGTGGTCTGGGGGGTGAGGGGCTGACACGGAAGGCCGGAACTCCTCGCCAGGATGTGTCCATCTAGCGCCCCGCCCCCCCCCGCCCCTCCTCCTGTGTCTGCAGCTGGCGGGTGGGTCCCCCGTGGGAGGCCTAGTCACGCTGCTAATCCATCTCTGCATTAATGCCATTTGCTTGGAGGACAGCAGATTAGTTCTGAGGGGGGCGCATTTCAGAGGGACTCCAGGGACGTGAGGCAGATTGGCTAGGCCGTCACCTTGAGCTTCTGGGGGCTGTTTCTTGGTTTTTCTGCTGCTGGCCTGGGGATGCTCCATTAAATCAAGGCTTTTGATGGGACACCCGCCTGGCTCAGTCGGAAGAACACGTGACTCTGGATCTCAGCGGTGTGAGTTCAAGCCCCACGTTGGGTATAGAGATTGCTTAAATAAATAAACTTTACAAATTCCCAGAACGAAAATCTCTTTCTTGAGAAACTCCCAGAGGAGGGCGGTGTTCAAATCCTGGAGACTCTGGGTCCCACCAGCTTGCAGTTAAGATCTGGAAGCCTGGGAACCTTTCTTGGCCACCTACCCGACGTGTGAAGTCAGGCCAGTGTCTTCTCCTCTCCGAGCCCATTTACTAATCTGCCTCCTGGGTGATAGGACCATGAAGTAAAATGGGATTTTAAGGGTCTAGGGCTCCCGTTGCTGAGGGAAACCAAGCAGGAGTGGCCATGGTGGGGCTCTGCCTGGGGCTCCTGGCCTGTGTTGGGCCTGAGGCCGGCCTCCCCACTCCAACCCCGGCCCACAGGCCCCTTCCGGGCTGCCTGCCCGCCACCCTAGCTGGCTCCCAGGTGAAGAGGCTGTCAGCATCCAAGCGGAAGCAACACTTTATCAACCAGGCTGTGCGGAACTCAGACCTCGTGCCCAAGGCCAAGGGGCGGAAGAGCCTCCAGCGTCTAGAGAACAGTGAGCAGAGGCTGGGGTACCTCCTGGGGGTTCCTAGGGCCCAGGCGAGAGTGGCATGTCTGTGCTTTCACCGTGAGTCTACCCCCAGGCCGGCAATGCTTGCTCTGGGCTATGAGCTCTGGGCACTGGAGCTTAGGTTTTAAAAGATGTATAGGAGTTCAACTAGCCAGGGAGCAGTAGGGGTTCCAGACGTGGAGGCTAGTGGTTTCTGCGCCTTCTGGAAAAGACAGCTGGAGCGTGGAGGCGGGGAGACCGGGGTGAGCAGGAGCGTAAAGGCCAGGGGAGGAAACGTGGTCCTTGGGTTTCTAAGACTGGGGGGCCCCAAATGCCACCCCCCAGCCCAGAGACCGTCTGTTTCCATCTAGCCCAGTACCTCCTAACCCTGCTGGAGACAGACGGGGGCACACCTGGTCTGGACGATGGGGACCTGGCCCCCCCCGCAGCACCCGGCGTCTTCGCAGAGGCCTGCAGCAATGAGACCTACATGGAGGTGGGGCCCCCGTGCCCTCCTCGCTGCCTCCCTCTGCTCCGGCCACACCGGCCTCCTCTCTGTTCCCACTTCCACTGCCACACATGGCCTGTGCTGGTCCCTTGGTCAGGAGCACCCACCTGCACCCATCCCCCTCTGGTTCCTCGGCGGACACTCTCTCTGTTTCCCTCGGGGTCCCAGGCCAAGCCAGAACTCCCACTGTGCCCCAGAACTTTCCAGCACTCCCGGTTCATCTGCCCATCACTGGGAAGGAAGGACTCCACTGGGGGCATATTTGGTCCATCTCAGTCCTGCCAGAGGGGGGGGGTCTGAGGGTACCCTGTAGTGGGCGAGTGTGTCCCCACTTGGTGGCCCTCTGTGTGCATCTGGAGAAGCCGGGCTGCAGACGCCGAGGTGCCGCGCGCCTCTCTCCTAGGTCTGGAATGACTTCATGAACCGCTCTGGGGAGGAGCAGGAGCGGGTTCTCCGCTACCTGGAAGATGAGGGCAAGAGCAAGGCTCGGAGGAGGGGCCCTGGCCGCGGCGAGGATCGAAGGAGAGGTGCGGGCCTGGACGGGAGGCTGGGGGGACCAGAGATAAGGAGGGCGTACACCGAGCGGATTCACGTGTGGGCGGTGCCCGGGACAGGGGGCGGGGCTTGGCGTGTGGGCGGTGCCCGGGACAGGGGGCGTGGCGTGGCTTGGCGTGTGGGCGGTGCCCGGGACAGGGGGCGGGGCTTGGCGTGTGGGCGGTGCCCGGGACAGGAGCTGGAGCCGGGGTGTAGGCGGGCCAGGGATGGGGAGGAGCCTGGCAGGTGGGCGGGGCCCGGAACAGGGGAAAGAACCAGGTGTGTGGACCAGGGGACAGAGGGGTGGGACCCGGTGTGTGGGCGGGGCCCGAGGAGAGATGAGGAGGAGCCCGGTGTGGGGGCGGGGCCCGGGGCCAGGTGGGCGGGGCCAGGGAGGAGGAGCCTGGTGTGGGGGCGGGGCCGGGACAGGTGGGGCGGGGCCAGGGAGGAGGAGCCTGGTGTGGGGGCGGGGCCGGGACAGGTGGGGCGAAGCCGGTGTATGGGGCCGGCCAGGGCCTTGCTCGGGCAGCTGCCCCACGCCCAGAACTCTTGCAGAGGACCCAGCCTACACACCCCGTGAGTGCTTCCAGCGCATCAGCCGACGTCTGAGAACTGTCCTCAAGCGGAGCCGCATCCCCATGGTGAATACCAGGCCAAACCTCATCTTCCACCTGCCTGTTTTTTGGTTTTGTTTTTTTCTTTTTTGATTACCTTTTATTTCTTACTTTCTCAACTGGTGGTGGTGTGAGGGGTAGTCTGTGGCCCGCTGCAGGTGGTATTGGGGACAAGGTGGTATACAGGCCAGTGTGATCAGAATGCAGGACCTGGGCTGGGAATGGGCCTTCCACGAGGATGGGAGGGGCGGGGGCAGTGATGCGGGATGTGTAGGAGTTCGCCAGGCAGAAGGCGCAGGAGTTCAGGAGCCCGGGGACGTCTCCGTGCCTGGTGTCTTCGGAAGGGGCTACCTAGCGCCATGCAGCAGGTCAAAGGCCATGTTTGTTTGTTTGTTTCTTTGTTTTAAATGTCTCATCCTGTTTTTATACCAGATAGTCATACAAGAGGTAAATTCTAAATAAAACTTTGATCACATAGGTATAGAAATATAGTAAAACAGGTCTTATCTTTTTCAACTTTTATTGAACACCTAGAACAAATATTAAACATACGAGCAGGCTTCTTTATTTCAGTTTCCCATGTATATCCCCAGTTGCTAAGACCATGACTCCATCTCTAGCTCAGGAAACTCCTGAGTGAATAAATGGTTGAAGAAACTGCAAAAACTAAGAGGATGTCTTCAAAGAAGAGACTATGAAGACAAGGCCAGGCTTGAAACATGTAGTGCTATCTGTTAAGAACTCCGAAAGGCTCATGTCCTGGGGAGTGGGTCAAGAGCTTAGAACCCTGAGTGACTATAAAAACATGCTTTGGCAGGAATGCAGCCTAGCAGAGTGTAATAACTTACTGTGCAACCTCCATTCAAGAATACCTTCTCTGTGACCTCCACGTGTTTGCTCTTTAGGACCCATGTAATCTTGCTCCTTTTATCTGGAAACCGCTCTGCCTGGTGTCCACATTTAACATCTGGGGTAATTTCAAGACCTGAAAATGCCTTCGCTGTTAATAGAATAAGAAGGAAAACAAATGAACTACACATTTGACTCAAAGTCCTAAGGAAAGAGAAAAGATAAATACAACACAAATAAGTGAATCAAATGGAGAAGAAAAAAATAACCCAAGAACTAATTTTCTGCAAAGACAAAAATTAAAAACCAACTTTGCTTAAACAGAGAATAAATAAAAGGCAAGCTAAAACCTATACAGGGAATAAGACACACACATACTCAGCAGCACAGGTAGTGGTCATTGCAGAACATTGTACAATCGTAACAATGCACGAGCCAGCTTTATGTGCTGCTATGAAGGTCTCCAAGGTACCTGTATTTCTTAAATATGTATCTTTGAAACACATAAAGATACATGTGTGGATGCACATATCATTTTTAAAAAATATACACAAAAGCAAATATATGTCAGCTTGTAATCACTGAACATAGAAAGTGACAGCCTCCTGAGAAAGAAGTAGGGTGGGAGGGTACTTTCCATTTGTAGAAGTGCTTCAAAGGCCACATTTGAACCCAGCCTTTGGGCTCCGGAGGCTGGCCTGGGCATGGGGCATGGACAGCTCGGCCCCAGCCTCATACTTGGGCTCACCCCTACACCTGTTTCCCCTGCAGGAAACTCTGGAGACCTGGGAGGAGCGGCTGCTGAGGTTCTTCTCCGTGTCTCCCCAGGCTGTGTACACGGCCATGCTAGACAACAGGTGACAGGGCAGGGGTGAGCCCAGTGCGCCCCGGAAGGGACTGGCTCTGGGTCTCCACCACTTACCTTCCGTTCCTCTCCAGTTTCGAGAGGCTCCTGCTTCACGCCATCTGCCAGTACATGGACCTCATCTCAGCCAGTAAGTGCTGCCGACTCACGGGGCCCCTCCTGGCCGATGCACCCCAGGGACACCAAGGCCAGAGTCCCCCACAGGGTCAGGGTCCTGGGAAGGGGCTTCTGGAGGAGGAGGGGCAGCATGGGAAAAGGGTTGTGTTCGAGTTCGTTGGAAGCTCCCTGTGCACCTGGCTCCACGCAGGGTGATGCCCCTCGGTCTGCATCCTCAGGGCCACAGGGAGAGAGGGGCCTGCGTGGGCATCCGCGGACCCGGAGATGAGAGGCAGCCCCCCTCCACTGTGCCACCCAGGTGACTTCAGCAAGTCCTGCTCCTGGGGCCTGTGTCTCCACTTGTACCTCGGGGGTGTTCTCTGGACACAGCCCCCCAGGGAGGGTCCTCAGGACCCTTGCTGCCTCTGGGTGCCCCGCCTTCTTGCTCATTTGCCAGGAGTTGCTGAGGAGATGGTTCCCATAGCAACCCCAGGCCGGCCCCTCCCAAGCTACCTCCCCTTTGTTCCCATAGACAGAGGGGTTGGGCTGGGGTGCTTCCTCGCAGGAGTCGGGCCTTGCCCTGAACGGAGGAGGAGGGGCCCTGGCAAGCTGGGGAGGAGGGGAGGAGACGGATGAGCTCCGGGGTGCGCATGGCTGGTTCGGACTCGGGAGCGAAGGGAGGTAGTGGAGAGGGGGCGGGTGGGGGCTGGGCCACCCAAGCCCTGATGCGGAGGAAGCAGCGGGTCCCAGCGCAGGGATGGAGGCGGTGACCTCGTGTGCCCTTCCCCCACACCGCCTTCACCCTTGCGCTCCCTTCCCCTCGCAGGTGCCGACCTGGAAGGCAAGAGGCAGATGAAAGTCAGCAATCGTCACCTGGACTTCCTGCCACCGGGGCTGCTCCTGTCTGCATACCTAGAGCAACGCAGCTGATGGCCGCCCCCCCCACCGGCGCCCCCTCCCCCACCCCTCCGCCTCCCTGCGTCCAAACCTCCCGTGCCATTCGCTAAAGTATCTTTATTATTTGGAGGATTTGTACCTGTAGACATTCTCTTCTCCTGGGGTGGCTATCACTCTGACCCCTTCCCCTCGCCTCTCCCAGACAGTCGCGGGGCCTGCCCCCCACCCCCTGCCCGCTCCAGGACTGGTATTTGAGCCAGGAGACCCGGCCTGGTCACCACCATGTTCCTTCGTCGTTCAGCTTTTTCGGCCCCGTCTGAAGCTTGAGCAAGGAGTGACAGGCTGGGTTTTTAAAACTTTTAATGAATTTGGCATGATTTGTTGTAGATTTTTAAATTTCCCCTTTGGGAAGAAAAACCAAAAACTTGCCCCAACTGATAAATCATGGGACTTTATTCCAGTCCCTGCCGCCCCCCCGCCCCCGCCCAGTGTTTGACTTGGGTGTGTGTGTGGGGGGGGGGGTCTCTGGGGCTTCGCCCTTTTTTCCAGGCGTGTTGTGCTGCGCGCGTGAATGTGTGTGTGTGTGTGCCCTACAGCCTAGGACAGGGGCTGCTGCTTGAAGGCTGGCCTTGCCACCGATTTGGAACAGGTGTTGTCCTCCGCCCGGTGGCTTTCAGTGGCGCTTGGGGCTCTATCTGCTCTACGTACCTCCTCCTTTCATCCTGGGGGACCAGGCCTTCCAGCCGGAAGCCTCTGCCCTAGGACCGCTCCCTCCTGTCCGTGTCCCCCTGCTCCTTCCCTAGCCAGCTCTGGCCTGTTGCCTTGGGTGACCTCTCACTGGCCACCTGGGCATGTCCCACAAGAGCAGGGCTGAGGGACCCCCTCCCGGGTGTGTGTGTGTGTGTCTACTTGTGCTTTGGGAAAAGTGGAGAGTTCAATAAATTTCTGGTGCTCTGGTCTCCAGCTGTGGGGTTTTCCTTGGGGACAGGGCCGGGGGGGGGGACGGGGGGGTGCTCAGGATGTGCCTGAGTCCTGAGGGCTGCAGGCCTCTGGGGATGAGGCCTCACAGTGGGGCGGGAGGTGCTGCTGGGAGCGCCCAGGCCACCGCTTCTGGAGCCGGGCTCATGCCTTTCCCAGGTGTCCAGCTTCAAACCCCAGCTCCGCCATTTCCCAGCTTCCCACCACCCAAAAAGTCACTTTTTGATCATCCTGGGGTGGCCGAAACAAAGTGCCCCCAGCTGCGGCTTAAAACCACAGGAATTTGTCTCCCAGTCCTGGAAGCCAGAAGGCCAAACCCAAGCTGCGGCGGGAGCCGTGAAGCTCCGGGGGACGGTCCTTCTTGCCTCTCCAGCTTCTGGGGTCCCTGGCATTCCTCGGCCGTGGCCACCCTGTGTGTGTCTGGGACTGGCCGGGGGTCCTGCAGCGCGAAGCCAGCCGGGAGCTCTGCCGGGAGCCAGGCCTCGGGCTCGGAGGGCGGTGCGCTGCTCCTGCCGTCACCCCGGGGCCCCGCGGCCCACGAGGCCCCGCACTGCCGACGTTGACCCTGGGCTCCCGGCCGCGTGGGCGGGCGGGTCTCCTTCCCTCGCCCTCCCGGCGGGAGGGCGCTCGTGTGTGGCCCCAGGGCTGGGAGCCGGGAGCCTCCTCCCGGAGGACGGTGTGTCCATCGCTGAGAAATCCGCAGGGACGGGCGTCTCTCCTCCGGCAGGCGCTCGCTTATTCAGCCATTTGGGTCACACGGGAATTCGCCTTCCAGTTCGGTCACCACCCCAGCATTATTGATCCTGCTCACGGTCCACTTTGGCCCTCGCAGCCCTGGGGGCTCTGAGGCGCCCCCACCGTCGTGGGGTTTTCAGTTTGAGCTCCAGGAGCCTCCAGCCAGGCCCGTGTGTTCGCCTGGTCCCTTCTCTCCGGCGGCTCAGCGGAAACCCGGTCTGCGCGCTTCGGCGTCGGGGGCCACCCTGCAGGCAGCGGGGGGCCACGTGGCCGGAGCCCCGGGCCCGCCACCCGCCACCTAGAAGCTGGGGCAGGGTCCCTTGGCCCGCGGTGTCCCCCTTTCCGCCACCCGGGAAGTCGAGTCCAGGAGCAAAATATGGAACGCTTCACGAATTTGCGTGTCATCCTTGCGCAGGGGCCATGCTAATCTTCTCTGTATCGTTCCAATTTTAGTATATGTGCTGCCGAAGCGAGCACGGCCCGGAGGCTCGGCCGGGCGACATTTATAGCGTCCAGAGCAAATGGCTTTAAGGAAAGGGCGAACTCTTTTAGAAGGAGTTAGTGATCCATTAGTGATCCATCTCTTTCCTATGTTCACAAAACGTATAGTGCAATCAAGTACGACCGCTCACTGAAGCTGAGAAAGTGCTCATCGTTCCACCAAATATAACTCAGGTGGCTGCTGGGACTCTATTAAGGATCGTATGCAAATATCCCGGAAGCGGGGCGGAGTCGCCGCCGTCCCAGAAGCCTCCGGGAAGCGGCCGCGCTGCGCGCGCGCCTCGTTGGTCCCGGGGAAGATGGCGGCGCCGGCGCCGGGGGGCTAGGGCGACTCCGGGCCGCGGCCGCCTGCTCGGCTTGGCGCCTGGGCCGGCCTGGTGAGCGCGGGGCTGGGGGGCCCGCAGGGGACAGCCAGCCGGGGCGGGGGAATGCAGCCCGGAGCAGGCGGGGACCCGCGGGCCCGGGGCGGGGCCTGCTGGGTCAGAGGGCGCGGGGCGCGGGGCGGGGTCTGGGGGTTGTGGCGGAAACTTCCGGGGGGCGAACCGGGGGTCGGGCTCGGCCTGGGGGCGGGGCTGGAGGATAATGGGAGATTTGGCGGTGGGACTGGGAGGGCCCCGTGAACGGTCGTAGGACCTGGCCGGCGATGGGTTTGGGGTCCCTGGGATGGAGGCTGAGAGCTTAGGCCGGGCTTGGGGGCTCAGGGAGCAACCTGAGAGGGGGTTCTGGAAAGGAGATTGTAGGGGGTGGGAACCCGGGGTTTGGGGGCAGAACTTAAAGATTTGCGGGGGGGCTTATGGACGGGCCCTTGGTTCCTCGGTCAGGTCCCTGGTCGGGGCTCGAAGACATAGCGGGACCTGGGGGTCGTGACTCCGAGAAAGGGCGCTGATTGGACTCCTGTGAAAGAAGTAAGCTGTACTCGGTGCCCGCGCCTAGAGCACTGTCAACGTGGGGCTCAGCCAGTCCCGCGCTGGGCGCGGCTTTCTGCCCTTCTTGCTTACCTGGGGCTCCTCCTCCAGGATGGACCCAGGCCCACTCCTGCTCCAGCGCCCTCGTCACCGCTTCCTGGGACTGGTGCACCCCCTCTGCCCCACCCCCTGGTGGTGCGCTCCAGACAGCTGAGGGTCTTGCTCCAGTGTGAATAGTTCAGCGCTGTCCACGGGCTCCCCTCCCACTAGGGTGAAGGTCTCCAGCCCCGCAGAACCCACCCTCATCCCCTCTGGTCCCCTCTCCCTTCACCCCCTTCATTGGCTCTAGCTGCCTGGGCTGCTTCCCTGCTTGAACACCCCAGGCTCCATCCGGCCTCTGGGCCTCTGTGCTTGCTGTTCCCTCCACCTGCAGTGACCTTCCCCTGGACATCCGGTTGCCTTGCTCCCTCACGTCTAGGCTCAGATGCTGGCTTCCTGATGAGGCCTCCCTGTCCCCCCCCCCCGCCCCCGCATGTGTTTAAAATGCAGCTTCACTCACACAACACAGGAGACCCAAGGGCAGGGAGTCGGTGGGGTTCCTTTCATTCCCTGTGGTAACCCAGTGTCCTGCGTAGAGCCCGGCGGATGCCAACGACGAGCTGGTTCCTCCTCCCTCAGGAGTTGGTGACGGTCCCAGGGTGTGGTGCGTGCCACGATGGATCTGGCTTACGTCTGCGAGTGGGAGAGATGGCCCAAGAGCACCCACTGCCCCTCGGTGCCCCTGGCCTGTGCCTGGTCCTGCCGCAACCTCATCGCCTTCACCACCGACCTGCGAAACGACGATCAGGGTGTGTGGATCCGCGCCCCCCCCGGCCCCGCCCCTGTGTGTCCCTGTGGGGGAACTCTGGGTCTCCCGGCCTGCCTGGAAGCCGCCCCTCACCCCTGTGGGCGCTCTCAGGGTCTTCTCACCCACAACGGGTGGTGAGGACGCCGGCCTCACAGGTGTGTGAAGGCCAGGCGCCATGCTCTCCCACACCTGGTGCTGGAATCACCCCCGAGGGCCGGAACATGGCCAGTGTCTGGTCCACTCAGACTTCCAGACCATCCAGGTTACTGTCATCCTTTTGAAAGCCTCTAAGGTACCTGGCTGCAGCCTGTTTCCCCTCCAGTGTTTGGAGACCAAGCATTTGTTAGAAGAAAAATCAGAAAAGCAGAGAAATTTAGAACGAGGGGGAAAAACAGGGAGCGATGCCCATCATTAGCTTTCAGGGATCATTTTCTCCCTGTTCTCCTTTCGGTGTCTCTTTTAAAAACACCCCGACACCAGCGGCCAGGTCACAGGCCTGCTTTGGTTTCCACAGGGAACACAGGCGCACAGAAGCCTGTTTCTCTGTAGCACCAGGGCTGTCTGTGTGGTCAGCAGCAGATGCCCCTGACTCCCCCGTGGGCGGCGTGGTCCCTGGCTTCCTCCCGAGCCCTCCTAGGGTCCCCGGAGCTCCCTGGTTGTGCTCGCTGCCGTGCTGACCGTGCTGTCCCCTGCAGACCTCACGCGCATGATCCACATCCTGGACACGGAGCACCCCTGGGACGTGCACTCCGTCAACTCACAGCACAGCGAGGCCATCACCTGCCTGGAGTGGGACCAGTCAGGTGCGGGCTGCCGCAGGTGGGGGGTCCCGCATGACCGAGGGACACAGTGATGCTCCGCCTTGACCCTGAATCTCAGGGTAACATGATCTGTAGCTTCCCGGTCACGTCCCCAGAGTCCACAGCTGAGACTCGAGCCCTCAGCCTGTGGCTTTGTGGGCATTGCTCCTTACAGTCCCCGTGTCCCCGTGAACACACCTCATGCCTCCCCGCGGCTCTCCCTCCACCGGCTTGCCCCTCCCAGACCCCCCCCCGCTCCCTCCACTGGCTTGCCCCCCCAGACCCCCCACCCCCGCTCTCCCTCCACCGGCTTGCCCCCCCCGACCCCCCCCCCCCCCCCCCCCCCCCCCCCCCCCCG